>NW_025963824.1:3211250-3815000 GCF_023055435.1 Haliotis rufescens
TACATGTTAGTTATCCATGTAGTGATGTCAGGTGTGACCCGGTGTCCATGGCAACCTTAACAGCGTGGTACAAATATCCATGTTATGATTAGCTGCATAGATTAGTTGAATTAGTGAAGATATCTTGTTTCTGTCATATACCGAAAGGTAAGGAATAGTTACCCCATTTTCCAATATGAAGGGTTTTTTCGTTGACATTTCCACACAACATAAGTGTAACTATGAAGTTGTTTATTTTCATTGTGTTTCTTTAAATTTTATAATGAATAACTAGCCTATCAGTATATCTTCACATGTGCTGTTTGAATAAAATATTTTTAGGCATCTTTGTGAATCTAGTTTGTATACATTTTAACTGTAGAATATCAAGACTAGAAATTGGCATGACGTTTCATTCTCAACAGGTTGAACACTCCATCATTTACATGATAGTGATCAATCAATCTTTATTCATGGCCAAAGGCCTATAGTACATTGTCTTGGGTCTGTTACAAATTCATACATTTTCTTAATTTCATAGCATGATAAATGAACATTGATAAATTTCTCATGGTTTCTGTACAATCACAAGTCATTAATTTTCCAAATTTGTTACCGTTTGGTTTGCGGTAGGAATAGTTATTTTGATATTTTGCTCTTAAATCTTTATACACTGGACATACACATAAAAAGTGATATTCATCTTCAATACAATCAGTTTTACAAATCCTACAAAGTCTATGTTCTCTTGCAATACCGCCATATCTCCCTTTTCAATAAATAGATCATGTGAGCCACAGCGAACCGAGAAAAGTGTTCTAAACTGACGTAAATTTACATTTAATAGATAAGGCTCTAGTATATGATAGTCTCAAATGTAGTGTAGTAATTTGCCTTTCTACAAATTGTGGAAGAGCGTGCTAAGAACCGTTGGGTTTAACGTCGCGTCAAAGATTATTGTACGTACATTGCGACGTGCATTCACCCGTGTGTGTGTGTGCGCGCGCGCGTGTGTTTTTGTGTGTTTGTGTGTGTGTTTTGTGTGTGTGTGTGTGTGTGTGTGTGTGTGTGTGTGTATGTGTGCGTGTGCGCGCGCGTGTGTGTGTGTGTGTGTGTTTGTGTGTGTGTCTGTTTGTACTAGTCTGGACTGATGCCGATTAATAGTGCTTGGCCACTGAGATACCATGCCGCAGTTTAACATGAATACCCCACTCAGACACCGTCTACTCACTCCGAACCGACCACTGCTTGTTTTAGCCCTCTAATGCCGAGCACCAGACAGGGTAACAACAAGTACCAGCTTTTAACGTATTTTGGTATGCCGCAGCCGGGGTTCGAACGTCCGACCTTCGACTCTCCGAGCGGACGCTCTACCACTAGACCACGGAGGCGGTTTTGTATAACAGGGATAATAATATCAATGATAAGTGTCCACTCAGTTGTCATTTTCATGAGTCGCTAGGAGGTTAACAGACCCATTACTGTCTCATCCTTCCGGGTTCCCATTCACTGCCGAGTGAAGAGAAACATATTTCGAACAAAGTGACTTCGCTATGGAGACACCTCATGTAGGACAGGAAGAACGTTCCCTTTTCGCGAACACGTGGATTTTCAGTGCTATTCTACCTTTTACACCCAATATAGCTTGTTTCGGTGGATAAACGATACTGGTTCTTCCCTGGCGTTGACATGTGATAATTACATGTGCTTCATTGTGGGGCAGGGCTGAAGCTATAAAAACTATCAGGACATGCAGGAGGCAAGCTGACAAACACGGACACACATCTGAGGACTCTCGGCGTTGACTGATTTATGACCTTTATAACTGTAATCGAGTTGTATGTAAACAGGTTTCAAAAGCGTACTTCAGGTGGCAGTGCAGGACACAGTGAGAATACAGCATGTTGTACTGGGCAGCCTAGTGGTGAAAGCGCCGGCCTGTTGTCCTCTGTACGTAGGTACGGGGTGTAGAGCCACTCGGTGGCTCAAAGGTGTACACATAAAGTCTGTTATCTCCGGTTGTTATGTATTTCTACAAGTGCACTGATATAAACTGCGTGGGTCCCAGGAAAAACAGTACCGCGCTAACTGTCTGAAACAAACATGACACGCTCGCTATAATATATGAATACACAATGCCATTAAGAAGGTGGTCAAATGTAACAAATGCTATATTTGGGATAACACTTTCTTAGTAAAGTACAGAATCTAGTACCTTTTTGGGTTGAGTCCCGTCAGGGATTCGAACCCACACCTGCCAGGGTGAGGCATCTAATTGCCAGCACACAAAGTCAGCGATCTAACCCACTCAGCCACCGAGGCTTCCACAAAAATGAAAATCCCACAACTGGTAGTCTAGATCACGTACTTTGAGTACCCCTCTGACAAGTGTAAATTGGCACGGCTCCCATGGCCGAAAGCTATGAATACACATAGTGGGTTAGTTCGCTGACTTTGTGTGCTGGCGATTAGGTGCCTCACCCTGGCAGGTGTGGGTTCGAATCCCGGACGGGGCTCGATACAAAAAGGTACTAGATTCTGTTCTTTACTATGAAAGTGTTATCCCTAAAATATCTATGACTATACACCTACATTATCACAATGAATGCAACGTTTCTGTGTAGATACTGACACCGTTATCAAGCAAGTTATGTAGGAAGGTTATATACAGGTGGATAATTGAATGATGATTGAGGGTCTGGTCTACTTATCTAGCAGGGTAGTTGTTGTAGTTTTGAAGACTTGTCGTATGTGATGTAGTTCGGGGGGTGGGGGTAGCCTAGTGGTTAAAGCGTTCGCTCGTCACGCGGAGGACCCGGGTTCGATTCCCGACATGGGTACAATGTGTGAAGCCCATTTCTGGTCTCCCCCGACGTGATGTAGCGAGAATAGCGGCGTAAAACCATACTCACTCACTTACTGTTGTTGTCGGTGGGGCAGGATACCCTCGTCTATTTGAGAACACTGACGCAATGGCTATTTGATAGTGATGCATGAAAGTATAATTATAGAAATATTTTTTCGCTGAAATTCAAATGTCAAAAAGAACATGAACAAGGTGCATGAGATTTAATCTTACGCAGTCAATGTCACCTTGATCTGTCTTTTCTTCTCACTGTACTGGTTGTGACGGGTGCACGTTATCGATCGTTGTGACCCTGTGTACACTTCTAATAAATAAAAGTCTCGCGAAACACATGTGTCGGCATTTAAGTCAGTGAGTCATGTAAAGGGCATAAATCATGTTTTGTCATCAGACACTCGAATCAGTTTCGTGTTTCTATTTCAAAGTCAGTTAGAAGAAAGATGACATGCTAGAAATACCTAAACAGCTATCCGTAACGGAATTGCTTTGATAGTATATAATTATTTTTTTCAAACCGTATTCCTTCATTATTCCATTGGCATGGGTCAAAGTAAGGTGAAGTAAATTTGGGTTCAATGTCGCATTCAAGGTTATTGCACTCATGTATCGATGTTTGTGTTGTGTTGTGTGTCGTGTGCGTCGTATGTTGTGTGTTGTGCGTGTCGTTTGTGTTGCCTCGTGATGTATGTGTGGTGTGTTTATATGTAATGTGTGTGTGTGTTATGTGTATCTTCTGTGTGTGAAATGAAATTTCTTACCCCACCATTGTTTACCTTAAACTAACATTACCTGTGATTGTACAATTTCATTCAAACTGTGGTTGATCAATCATGTTTTACCCCTCTCTAGATTATATTATAATTCACAAGAAAACATCTTCTCTATATTTTTTTATCGATCATGGAACTCGACCTATACTTTCGTTTGCCGCCAAATTTTTATGATTCGTGATAAATCAATAACTTCATCAGATGTGTGCACTCGAGATTGTTTATGATTCGTGGTAAATCAGTACGATAAAAATGCTGATCTCACTGCTGCTAGTTCTACTACACAGCAGGTACAAACAAAAGACAATAAATACCCTCAGGTCACAAGGAGCTGTGTGTGCAGTGTTAATTCACTTACTCTTGTCGTGAAGCAAGGCAGTCTACGCCGTGTTGCCGGACATGTACTGTATTCAGATGGTATCTACGAGGGGTGTTCATTAAATATTTCCCCTGACCCACTTACGATAGACCTAGTGGAATGAAACGTGGCATAGGTATTAGTCTTTCTCCACATAGGAACCACCAAGAGTTACACACTTCTCCCATCGTTTTATGCAACTATGGAAACCTCGCTTGTAAAAGCCCTCATTTGGCGTCTCAAACCAGGACTTGAATTCAGAAATCAGTGTTTCATCATCTGTGAAACGTTTTCCCTTCAAAAATGACTTCATGGTTGGAAAAAGGTGGAAGTCAGATGGTACAAGGTCAGGAGAGTAAGGAGGATGTGGATTTCATCGCCACAGGACCACGCTTCTGTCTGGGCAACATGCGAGTTGTGTACTGGAGCATTGTCTAGCAGGAGACGGACGCCCTTGGTCAGCATGCCACGCCTCTTAAGCTTGGTAGCGTCCCGCAATTTCCGCAGCAGTGAAGCATAATAAGCTCCTGTAATTGTGGTACCCTT
Organism: Haliotis rufescens; assembly: GCF_023055435.1. Classification (NCBI taxonomy): domain Eukaryota; kingdom Metazoa; phylum Mollusca; class Gastropoda; order Lepetellida; family Haliotidae; genus Haliotis; species Haliotis rufescens. Next base: position 3,215,770 of record NW_025963824.1, read on the forward strand.
TGCCAATAAATCCATCATCACTACTCCGTGCTGGTCCCAAAACACCGTGAGCATGACCTTGCCTGCAGAGGGCACGACACGTGCCTTATTTGGGGGTGGTGACTCCACATGCTTCCATTGCATCGACTGAACTTTAGTCTCAGGATCATAGTGATGGACCCATGTTTCATCCTGTGTGATAAGTCTGTCAAAAATGTTTGCCTGTTTTTTTTGGCACATGTCCAAAAGATCCTTTGAGCAATTGACTCGTTCCTGCTTTGGAAAGGTGTGAGCAACCTGGGAATCCATCGTGCAGACACCTTATGCATGTTCAAATTGTCATTGATGATTTTTTCCACAGACCCTACACTGATCTTGACATCTTGTGCTAACAGTTATACGTCAGTTTGCCAAAATGGCGGTATCCACTTGATGGATAGTGTCCTCATCAATGGCTGAATGGGGGCGACCAGGAATGGCAGCTGTTTCCACAGATGTCCGACCACACTTGAACTGGCGATGCCAGTGTTTAACAACGTCATATGATGGGGCATCTTCCCCATAAGTTGCTTTCATTTCATCGAAAGTTTGTTTTTGTCGGCGACCTTTCAAATATAAAAACCTAATCACTGCTTGGTAATCTACTGGCTCCATTGTCACACCCTACTCGATCATAACACCTGTAAAAGTGGTAAGATTAATAGTTCGGTGCTGCAAATTCAGACATAACCCATAGATACATGTATCATTACACATGTGAAATGTCAACCAAATATGATAACCCTAAATGGTTTAGGGGAAATCTTTAATGAACACCCCTCGTTTGTGGGTATCTGTAGAAGGTAAGTGAAAGAACATCTATTACGGCAACTAACAAGGTATGAGAAATTATGAATGACTAGAAATATTACTGCTATCTTGACTATCATGCGATACGAGTACCGACAAAAATAAGGGATTTAATAATTTGAATGAAAACTCAATGCCATTTAGAGAGTTGTCGAATGCAACAAATGTTATATTTAGGATAACACTTCCTTTGCTAAGTACAACTTCTTGTACTTTGGGGTATTGAGTCGAATCCAGGGAAGTCAGCTATCTAAGCCACTCAGCCAGCATCGGAGAGTGTACGCCAGAGACCCAGCGCAGATCAGGGTAACCAACAGTATACCACCAAGGTGTCCTCCATGTATCGCCAAGCATGGTAGAAACACCAGATATTGATCTACACACCATCAACCTTAACTATCATATCATCGGTTTCATTACTTTTAGCCGGTGGTATATATACACCTGTTTAAGGCAATCGTTTTGTAGCGGATCACACGATAATTGTGGCAGTATAACAGTATATGTGGTTTTATGTATCCTAGGTTAGGTTTTAATATAACGAGTGGAGGCGAGTGCTATACAACCTCACTAGGGACGCATACAATCAGATTGTATCATTCTGGCAAGGAGATAACAAAATATTTTTTTTGATTGTGTGTTTTCAACGATATATGAGGGACATGATGGTGGGCTGTATAGAATCGAGCCAGATCAGACGCTCCATTTAATCCAGCTAGACAAGCACAGGTAACAGGGGATAAGTCTAACCCGTATTTCCCATGAATTCACACCATGTAAACAGTGTCTGGAGTAACACTGAAGTACTGTGTCATGTGTGTTGTATTGTATGTAGGTGGATTTCGAGAAAAGCACTGTTGATACGTACTAATGCAAGACTTATGACACTTAAATGACTACGCAGTAACGTTATTTATTACCCACGTGGTGAAGAGACAGGTGGTAAGATACTAAATCCGTACGTCACACGTGTGTCGTACAAGGTTGACCTTGTTTTATTCGTTTTGATTGGATAACCGTGACCTCTGTCACACCGGGACTACTTTTTTCATTCACAAAAAATCGCGAGACGTCATTCATTTTGCGATTACAAGGCAGAACTGAAGAAATTCATGAGAACGAGAGATATTTACAAACACTTTATTAAACCAAACAAGATAGTCACACGCATCAAATTCGGTTTGCATTCTATATAAGTTATGCATAGAGGTCCTACAGACATATAATCGAGCTAGATCTATAAATCGATTAACAATGTACGACTGCCGATCGAGCTCGTCCCTTGAGCGTGACGCACCCAACTTTCAATTTGATTTAACGTAAAAGGATAGGCGTGGTGAAATGAAGTCTGTTTAAACTATCTGGACAGATATCGAGACTTACTTGGGATGATCCGGTTGTGCCATCGGTGTCCCCTTTGAAGCGTATTTTGTGGCGCTGTTTCAGGAGGTGTTGTTCATGAATGAACGAACACGACAGCACGACCAGATCACTTAAAGTTCACAGTTCCGATACAAATCATTCGAAAACTCCGTGGAAGTGTGCTTGACTTCTGATTTTGTGGCCCCAAACATCCCAAATGTGAACAGTTACATTCCCTATCTCTAGCGTAAAACGCTGTGAGTGGATCGCGGTTGTCTTTTCTTATTCTGGTGGCGACCTTGCCCTTCGATCGTTCGAAGCTGTCACTGACATGCAAGCAGATTTGAGTTTGTTGATTTTCACGTCTTCAGTATATAGGGTGGTACAGTTAACATGAATGTCTTTGGCGAACAGTCTGATTTCCCTCTTCCAAAATGGTACGGACATGATATAAATTAAGCTGATAGATCAATGAAACCGAACCATTTTGATTGCACAGACCGGACCCCGGCAGTGTGATGCGTGTGACTGTTGGTCCGAAATTCAAAGAGCGGCGCTAATGTGACATTTCAAATTTTCTTATCGGTGTCCTGCGTACTAACAACATGGCGCTTGAATTACCATAAGTTGAAGACTTTCTTCCAAAAGGATCTTGAGCATCGGTGCTGGTTTGTTTGCAAACAGAACAGCAGGCGCATGTTGTTAATGCGTATGCATAAACATGTCAACAATGCCCATATTTGGTCTTATATCAATATTCATGCGCAACCAGATTTTGCAACCGGTTTCAGGTTGGTCTGTCAACGAACGAAAGTTGTTATGTATTTACACTTAAATATATATTTAACGTTGGTAATAAATAAAATACCACACTCATTCTCGTTAGATACCATTTTTACGAAACTCGTGAACTTTCTATGGTATCTAACGAGAATGAGTGTAGTATTCTCTATTTATCAAGTATTATTGCAGTATCGTGATATACATTTAGTGTATCGAATGTGAATCAAATGTCACTCCTGCACATCGCAATGGTGATTGGTCGGTTGGAGTGACATGACGTCACTAATTGTTCAGAAGTTGACAACATTACGTCATCAAAGAAGGGGATGACGTTTCTTACGGGGATCCGTGAGTCATCTATGGTAGAATCTTTGCAAAGCTTTCATGTGTTTGGGCTTACGCCATTAATTAGTTGGAGAATTTGTGAATGAAACCCAACAATACCATCGACTTGTAATTGTGAAATGAATGGAAGTGTTTGTTTCAATCTTACTTGTTGAATGAATATTCAGAAGTATGTTTTGTTTCTAAATCCCAACACCAATTGGCCAAATGGTAATTCTCTTTTAGATGTGTGGGTGCTTGTTTATTGCATAAACTTTATCCGTGAACATCGTCTGACATCCATACCACATACTGGTTATACTCCTGAATGTTTGTCCACCTTTATCCCGCGATATGACAAGGAGAGGCAAGGGCAACCGAGCCGTGGATGCCCGTGCCTATAATAAAAACAGAAGATGAGATTGGGTTAAATGGCCGAGGGTGTGCAGGTACTAGTGTGCTACTAAGCTGCTAATTTTGTATACCTAAATGTTATTATTGCTTGTCCATTAAGCTGGTTCACCTTCATATTTCAGTTTTGTAAATTGTTTTTGTATGACTGTTGTGTACCGCCGCACTCAGCAATATGGCGGGGATCTTCAAAAATCAAGTTTTGACCAGAGTCGATACAAAACGTCAAGGCCAGACAATAACCAGTCTCGATTATTCGCACAAATATGGCGTAAGGGCACAGGAGCATTAGCCCCTCGCACAATTTTCATAAAAAAGGCGTGTTGCTAATGCCGTGTATCAGAACTCCTGCCACACAACAGCGGCCTGTAAACACTTTTCATAGCCAATAAATGTCAGGGGCAAACATAAGTGAAAAAAACCCATTCACTTGAGTGAGACGGGCAATATTCAACCAAACAGGCAGTTCAACAGACTTCCATACAGAAGCTTCAAGGTTTTAGGTGTCTGAAACGAAACAGTACTAGTATTTGGCTAGTGTTTGCCATTTTGCATTCAATTATTCTTTCTACAAGTTTCGGCGATTGTCTGAGTTAATTAAAGTGGTAAACGTCCAGGACCTGCATCACCTCTAGCTTTCCTTCAACACCAAGCTGACACCGTGATATAACTGGAATACTGTTCAAAGCGGCGTTAACCATACTCACTCACTCACTCACTGTAACGGCATGAATATATACAGCAGCTATATCACTATGTTCCTATATCCAGCACACATACAGTCGCACGAAGGTTTTAAGAGTCTGAAGCGAAACAGTATTTTGATGGTGTTTTCCAATTTTCTTTCCAACACAGTCTTTTAGACCGTTTGGATACTGCTTTAATATGTCAGACATAGTTTTATGTTTCTACTTTGAAACACCCTTTAACTTAAGTTCTTAGCCATACAATTCACGGAAGTTTTGAAAGAAATACATGTTTATGACAATCTCTAGGTTTTAACCTACATAGTAAGTTTTTTTAATATTTTTCTGTGATATATGACTGATATTTTATATGATTGTGATATCATACTATTATGGTTGTTCTTTATATACGCATGTTTATAATGTTTTGACTGATTCTCGCCGCAAATAGTTAGAAAATTGCTGATGCGGCGTAAAACAATAATCTTTCATACATTGCAATTTTCTTTCCAGTACATTTCTGATTTGTCGTTTCAAATACCGTCATAATATCAAACAAAACGGTAGAAGTTTGATAAACGTAAGAATAAAATATGTCTGATCTTTTAGCGAATAAAATTATATATCAAGTCATATATATCAGTAATTACTTAAAGGATAATAACACCATCAGTTGTTTGTATCTAGAAAAATGTAACGTTTCAGTTAAAATAAAAGGTCATGATGTCAAGCTAGATTAGCTCACAAATTACATACCGTATCACGTACATCGTGACAGAATAAAAACTATTTCTTTCTTTCTTTCTGAAATAGTCGGGCGGGAATGTTCGGAGTTTGCTTTTTACACACCACATGACACGATTTGAATCCCAATTTCACAGACAATATCGCTTGTAACATGAAAAGTGATACAGTATGTTTTAAATAAGACTATGAGTCTACCCGTTACCAGATCGAACATGAAATATTTTGAGTCATGTTAACCATTCACAATACCGTAGACTCGTAGTTTTATAACCATGGGTCTTATGTCGATTTATTTGGAATAATGTGGTTTTGTTGTGACGTCGATTCTACCATGATTGTGTCATACTGATCATTCCGCCAGTGCCCTGTGAAAAAATAATATTCATTTCACAATTCCCCATGCAATGGGATCACATATTATGTTGCTTGGGATAAATGTTGTCCTGACATTCAACACAATCCAATTAGGTGGCACCTTTCTTAAGAAACTGCTCAGTTTGTTCTAGTTTATCAGATTCACATTGCGCTGTTTGGTATTAAATAGAAAAAGACCCGCTCATAAATGTTTTATTAGGTATGAAATAGCCGTTTTGAGAGGAAAATATAATTTCATGCACTATTACAATGTTACAAATATAAAGACCGTCATTACATGTCATTACTATTTTAGGTGTATTCGCGGGTTGTACATTGGAACCTCTTTCACAATGATGCTCACGCCTAACCTTTAAAAACAAAAAAGCTCATAATATCAACTGACGTTTCCTGACTCGAGATTGTTTATGATTCGTGGAAAATCAATACGATTCAAAAGCTGATCTCATTGCTGCTAGTTCTACTACACAGCAGGTACAAACAGGCGCTATAAATACCCTCAGGTCACAAGGAGCTGCATGTGCAGTGTTAACTCACATACTCTTGTTGTGTATTCAAAGCAGGGCGGTCTACACCGAGTTGCCGGACATGTACGTTATCTATTTGAAGGTAAGTGAGACAACATCCAGTACGGCAACATACAATGTATGATGAACTTTGAATTGTCTGCCCCAGATGAATAACTGGAAATATTGCTAAAAAAGGCTATAATGCGACACGATTACCGACAAGAATAATGGAGCTAATAATTTCAATGAAAACTCAATGCCATTTAGAAAGTTGTCGAATGTAACAAATGTTATATTTAGGATAACACTTCCTTTGTTAAGTACAAATTCTAGTACTTTAGGGGATTGAGTCGAAGGGATGTGTGTTGTACTGTGTCATGTATGTTGTACTGTGTCATGTGTGTTGTACTATGTCATGTGTGTTGTACTGTGTCATGTGTGTTGTACTGTGTGATGTGTGTTGTACTGTGTGATGTGTGTTGTACTGTGTCATGTGTGTAGTACTGTGTCATGTGTGTTGTACTGTGTCATGTGTGTTGTACTGTGTCATGTGTGTTGTACTGTGTCATGTGTGTTCTACTGTGTCATGTGTGTTGTACTGTGTCATGTGTGTTGTACTGTGTCATGTGTGTTCTACTGTGTCATGTGTGTTGTACTGTGTCATGTGTGTTGTACTGTGTCATGTGTGTTCTACTGTGTCATGTGTGTTGTACTGTGTCATGTGTGTTGTGCTGTGTGTTGTACTATGTCATGTGTGTTGTCCTGTGTGATGTGTGTTGTACTGTGTAATGTGTGTTGTACTGTGTGATGTGTGTTGTACTGTGTCATGTGTGTTGTGCTGTGTCATGTGTGTTGTTCTGTGTCATGTGTGTTGTACTGTGTCATGTGTGTTATACTGTGTCATGTGTGTTGTACTGTGTCATGTGTGTTGTACTGTGTCATGTGTGTTGCACTGTGTCATGTGTGTTGTACTGTGTCATGTGTATTGTACTGTGTCATGTGTGTAGTACTGTGTCATGTGTGTTGTACTGTGTCATGTGTGTTGAACAGTGTCACGTGTGTTGTATTGTGTCATGTGTGTTGTCCTGTGTGATGTGTGTTGTACTGTGTCATGTGTGTTGTACTGTGTCATGTGTGTTGTGCTGTGTCATGTGTGTTATACTGTGTCATGTGTGTTGTACTGTGTCATGTGTGTTGTACTGTGTCATGTGTGTTGCACTGTGTCATGTGTGTTGTACTGTTTCATGTGTATTGTACAGTGTCATGTGTGTAGTACTGTGTCATGTGTGTTGTACTGTGTCATGGGTGTTGAACAGTGTCACGTGTGTTGTATTGTGTCATGTGTGTTGTACTGTGTCATGTGTGCTGTATTGTGTCATGTGTGTTGTACTGTGTCACGTGTGTTGTATTGTGTCATGTGTGTTGTACTGTGTCATGTGTGTTCTACTGTGTCACGTGTGTTGTATTGTGTCATGTGTGTTGTACTGTGTGATGTGTGTTGTACTGTGTCATGTGTGTTGTACTGTGTCATGTATGTTGTACTGTGTCATGTGTGTTGTGCTGTGTCATGTGTGTTGTGCTGTGTGTTGTACTGTGTCATGTGTGTTGTACTGTGTGATGTGTGTTGTACTGTGTCATGTGTGTTGTGCTGTGTCATGTGTGTTATACTGTGTCATGTGTGTTGTACTGTGTCATGTGTGTTGTACTGTGTCATGTGTGTTGCACTGTGTCATGTGTGTTGTACTGTGTCATGTGTATTGTACTGTGTCATGTGTGTAGTACTGTGTCATGTGTGTTGTACTGTGTCATGTGTGTTGAACAGTGTCACGTGTGTTGTATTGTGTCATGTGTGTTGTATTGTGTCATGTGTGTTGTACTGTGTCACGTGTGTTGTATTGTGTCATGTGTGTTGTACTGTGTCATGTGTGTTCTACTGTGTCACGTGTGTTGTATTGTGTCATGTGTGTTGTCCTGTGTGATGTGTGTTGTACAGTGTCATGTGTGTTGTACTGTGTGATGTGTGTTGTACTGTGTCATGGTTGTTGTACTGTGTCATGTATGTTGTACTGTGTCATGTGTGTTGTGCTGTGTCATGTGTGTTGTGTTGTGTGTTGTACTGTGTCATGTGTGTTGTACTGTGTGATGTGTGTTGTACTGTGTCATGAGTGTTGTGCTGTGTCATGTGTGTTATACTGTGTCATGTGTGTTGTACTGTGTCATGTGTGTTGTACTGTGTCATGTGTGTTGCACTGTGTCATGTGTGTTGTACTGTGTCATGTGTATTGTACTGTGTCATGTGTGTAGTACTGTGTCATGTGTGTTGTACTGTGTCATGTGTGTTGAACAGTGTCACGTGTGTTGTATTGTGTCATGTGTGTTGTCCTGTGTGATGTGTGTTCTACTGTGTCATGTGTGTTGTACTGTGTGATGTGTGTTGTACTGTGTCATGTGTGTTGTACAGTGTCATGTGTGTTGTACTGTGTGATGTGTGTTGTACTGTGTCAAGTGTGTTGTACAGTGTCATGTGTGTTGTACTGTGTCATGTGTGTTGTACTGTGTCATGGTTGTTGTACTGTGTCATGTGTGTTGTACTGTGTCATGTGTGTTGTGCTGTGTCATGTGTGTTGTGCTGTGTGTTGTACTGTGTCATGTGTGTTATACTGTGTCATGTGTGTTGTACTGTGTCATGTGTGTTGTACTGTGTCATGTGTGTAGTACTGTGTCATGTGTGTTTTACTGTGTCATGTGTGTTGAACAGTGTCACGTGTGTTGTATTGTGTCATGTGTGTTGTCCTGTGTGATGTGTGTTGTACTGTGTCATGTGTGTTGTACTGTGTGATGTGTGTTGTACTGTGTCATGTGTGTTGTACAGTGTCATGTGTGTTGTACTGTGTGATGTGTGTTGTACTGTGTCAAGTGTGTTGTACAGTGTCATGTGTGTTGTACTGTGTCATGTCTGTTGTACTGTGTCATGGTTGTTGTACTGTGTCATGTGTGTTGTACTGTGTCATAAGTGTTGTGCTGTGTCATGTGTGTTGTGCTGTGTGTTGTACTGTGTCATGTGTGTTGTACTGTGTCATGTGCGTTGTACTGTGTCATGTATTTTGTACTGTGTCATGTGTCTTGTGCTGTGTCATGTGTGTTGTGCTGTGTTATATGTGTTGTGCTATGTCATGTGTGTTGTACTGTGTCATGTGTGTTGTACTGTGTCATGTGTGTTGAACAGTGTCACGTGTGTTGTATTGTGTCATGTGTGTTGTACTGTGTCATGTGTGTTGTACTGTGTCATGTGTGTTGTACTGTGTCATGTGTGTTGTACTGTGTCATGTGTATTGTACAGTGTCATGTGTGTTGTACTGTGTCATGTGTGTTGTACTGTGTCATGGTTGTTGTACTGTATCATGTGTGTTGTACTGTGTCATGTGTGTTGTGCTGTGTCATGTGTGTTGTACTGTGTCATGTGTGTTGTACTGTGTCATGTGTGTTGTGCTGTGTCATGTGTGTTGTGCTGTGTGTTGTACTGTGTCATGTGTGTTGTGCTGTGTCATGTGTGGTGTACAGTGTCATGTGTGTTGTACTGTGTCATGTGTGTTGTGCTGTGTCATGTGTGTTGTGCTGTGTGTTGTACTGTGTCATGTGTGGTGTACTGTGTCATGTGCGTTGTACTGTGTCATGTCGTTTGTACTGTGTGATGTGTGTTGTACTGTGTCATGTGTGTTGTACAGTGTCATGTGTGTTGAACTGTGTCATGTGTGTTGTGCTGTGTCATGTGTGTTGTGCTGTGTGTTGTACTGTGTCATGTATGGTGTACTGTGTCATGTGCGTTGTACTGTGTCATGTCTTCTACTGTGTCATGTGTGTTGTACTGTGTGATGTGTGTTGTGCTGTGTCATGTGTGTTGTACTATGTCATGTGTGTTGTACTGGTTCTTGTGTGTTGTGCTGTGTCATGTGTGTTGTACTGTGTCATGTGCGTTGTCCTGTGTCATGTCTTTGTTCTGTGTCATGTGTGTTGTGCTGTTTCATTTGTGTTGTGCTGTGTCATGTGTGTTGCACTGTGTCATGTGTGTAGTACAGTGTCGTGTGTGTTGTACTGTGTCGTGTGTGTTGTACTTTGTCATGTGTGTTGTACTGTGTCATGTGTGTTGTAATGTGTCATGTGTGTTGTACTTTGTCATATGTGTTGTACTGTGTCATGTGTGTTGTACAGTGTCATCTATGTTGTACTGTGTCATGTGTGTTGTACTGTGTCATGTGTGTTGTACTGTGTCATGTGTGTTGTACTGTGTCATGTGTGTTGTACTGTGTCATGTGTGTTTTGCTGTGTCATGTGTGTTGTACTGTGTCATGTGTGTTGTACTGTGTCATGTGTGTTGTGCTGTGTCATGTGTGTTGTGCTGTGTGTTGTACTGTGTCATGTGTGTTGTGCTGTGTCATGTGTGGTGTACAGTGTCATGTGTGTTGTACTGTGTCATGTGTGTTGTGCTGTGTCATGTGTGTTGTGCTGTGTGTTGTACTGTGTCATGTGTGGTGTACTGTGTCATGTGCGTTGTACTGTGTCATGTCGTTTGTACTGTGTGATGTGTGTTGTACTGTGTCATGTGTGTTGTACAGTGTCATGTGTGTTGAACTGTGTCATGTGTGTTGTGCTGTGTCATGTGTGTTGTGCTGTGTGTTGTACTGTGTCATGTATGGTGTACTGTGTCATGTGCGTTGTACTGTGTCATGTCTTTTCTACTGTGTCATGTGTGTTGTACTGTGTCATGTGTGTTGTGCTGTGTCATGTGTGTTGTACTATGTCATGTGTGTTGTACTGGTTCTTGTGTGTTGTGCTGTGTCATGTGTGTTGTACTGTGTCATGTGCGTTGTCCTGTGTCATGTCTTTGTTCTGTGTCATGTGTGTTGTGCTGTTTCATTTGTGTTGTGCTGTGTCATGTGTGTTGCACTGTGTCATGTGTGTAGTACAGTGTCGTGTGTGTTGTACTGTGTCGTGTGTGTTGTACTTTCTCATGTGTGTTGTACTGTGTCATGTGTGTTGTAATGTGTCATGTGTGTTGTACTTTGTCATATGTGTTGTACTGTGTCATGTGTGTTGTACAGTGTCATCTATGTTGTACTGTGTCATGTGTGTTGTACTGTGTCATGTGTGTTGTACTGTGTCATGTGTGTTGAACTGTGTCATGTGTGTTGAACTGTGTGATGTGTGTAGTAATGTGTCATGTGTGTTGTCCTGTGTGATGTGTGTTCTACTGTGTCATGTGTGTTGTACTGTGTGATGTGTGTTGTACTGTGTCATGTGTGTTGTACAGTGTCATGTGTGTTGTACTGTGTGATGTGTGTTGTACTGTGTTAAGTGTGTTGTACAGTGTCATGTGTGTTGTACTGTGTCATGTGTGTTGTACTGTGTCATGGTTGTTGTACTGTGTCATGTGTGTTGTACTGTGTCATGTGTGTTGTGCTGTGTCATGTGTGTTGTGCAGTGTGTTGTACTGTGTCATGTGTGTTGCACTGTGTCATGTGTGTTGTACTGTGTAATGTGTGTTGTACTGTGTCATGTGTGTAGTACTGTGTCATGTGTGTTGTACTGTGTCATGTGTGTTGAACAGTGTCACGTGTGTTGTATTGTGTCATGTGTGTTGTCCTGTGTGATGTGTGTTGTACTGTGTCATGTGTGTTGTACTGTGTGATGTGTGTTGTACTGTGTCATGTGTGTTGTACAGTGTCATGTGTGTTGTACTGTGTGATGTGTGTTGTACTGTGTCAAGTGTGTTGTACAGTGTCATGTGTGTTGTACTGTGTCATGTCTGTTGTACTGTGTCATGGTTGTTGTACTGTGTCATGTGTGTTGTACTGTGTCATAAGTGTTGTGCTGTGTCATGTGTGTTGTGCTGTGTGTTGTACTGTGTCATGTGTGTTGTACTGTGTCATGTGCGTTGTACTGTGTCATGTATTTTGTACTGTGTCATGTGTCTTGTGCTGTGTCATGTGTGTTGTGCTGTGTTATATGTGTTGTGCTATGTCATGTGTGTTGTACTGTGTCATGTGTGTTGTACTGTGTCATGTGTGTTGAACAGTGTCACGTGTGTTGTATTGTGTCATGTGTGTTGTACTGTGTCATGTGTGTTGTACTGTGTCATGTGTGTTGTACTGTGTCATGTGTGTTGTACTGTGTCATGTGTATTGTACAGTGTCATGTGTGTTGTACTGTGTCATGTGTGTTGTACTGTGTCATGGTTGTTGTACTGTATCATGTGTGTTGTACTGTGTCATGTGTGTTGTGCTGTGTCATGTGTGTTGTACTGTGTCATGTGTGTTGTACTGTGTCATGTGTGTTGTGCTGTGTCATGTGTGTTGTGCTGTGTGTTGTACTGTGTCATGTGTGGTGTACTGTGTCATGTGCGTTGTACTGTGTCATGTCGTTTGTACTGTGTGATGTGTGTTGTACTGTGTCATGTGTGTTGTACAGTGTCATGTGTGTTGAACTGTGTCATGTGTGTTGTGCTGTGTCATGTGTGTTGTGCTGTGTGTTGTACTGTGTCATGTATGGTGTACTGTGTCATGTGCGTTGTACTGTGTCATGTCTTTTCTACTGTGTCATGTGTGTTGTACTGTGTCATGTGTGTTGTGCTGTGTCATGTGTGTTGTACTATGTCATGTGTGTTGTACTGGTTCTTGTGTGTTGTGCTGTGTCATGTGTGTTGTGCTGTTTCATTTGTGTTGTGCTGTGTCATGTGTGTTGCACTGTGTCATGTGTGTAGTACAGTGTCGTGTGTGTTGTACTGTGTCGTGTGTGTTGTACTTTGTCATGTGTGTTGTACTGTGTCATGTGTGTTGTAATGTGTCATGTGTGTTGTACTTTGTCATATGTGTTGTACTGTGTCATGTGTGTTGTACAGTGTCATCTATGTTGTACTGTGTCATGTGTGTTGTACTGTGTCATGTGTGTTGTACTGTGTCATGTGTGTTGTACTGTGTCATGTGTGTTGTACTGTGTCATGTGTGTTTTGCTGTGTCATGTGTGTTGTACTGTGTCATGTGTGTTGTACTGTGTCATGTGTGTTGTGCTGTGTCATGTGTGTTGTGCTGTGTGTTGTACTGTGTCATGTGTGTTGTGCTGTGTCATGTGTGGTGTACAGTGTCATGTGTGTTGTACTGTGTCATGTGTGTTGTGCTGTGTCATGTGTGTTGTGCTGTGTGTTGTACTGTGTCATGTGTGGTGTACTGTGTCATGTGCGTTGTACTGTGTCATGTCGTTTGTACTGTGTGATGTGTGTTGTACTGTGTCATGTGTGTTGTACAGTGTCATGTGTGTTGAACTGTGTCATGTGTGTTGTGCTGTGTCATGTGTGTTGTGCTGTGTGTTGTACTGTGTCATGTATGGTGTACTGTGTCATGTGCGTTGTACTGTGTCATGTCTTTTCTACTGTGTCATGTGTGTTGTACTGTGTCATGTGTGTTGTGCTGTGTCATGTGTGTTGTACTATGTCATGTGTGTTGTACTGGTTCTTGTGTGTTGTGCTGTGTCATGTGTGTTGTACTGTGTCATGTGCGTTGTCCTGTGTCATGTCTTTGTTCTGTGTCATGTGTGTTGTGCTGTTTCATTTGTGTTGTGCTGTGTCATGTGTGTTGCACTGTGTCATGTGTGTAGTACAGTGTCGTGTGTGTTGTACTGTGTCGTGTGTGTTGTACTTTCTCATGTGTGTTGTACTGTGTCATGTGTGTTGTAATGTGTCATGTGTGTTGTACTTTGTCATATGTGTTGTACTGTGTCATGTGTGTTGTACAGTGTCATCTATGTTGTACTGTGTCATGTGTGTTGTACTGTGTCATGTGTGTTGTACTGTGTCATGTGTGTTGTACTGTGTCATGTGTGTTGAACTGTGTGATGTGTGTAGTAATGTGTCATGTGTGTTGTACTGTGTGATGTGTGTTGTTCTGTGTGATGTGTGTTGTACTGTGTGATGTGTGTTGTACTGTGTCAAGTGTGTTGTACAGTGTCATGTGTGTTATACTGTGTCATGTGTGTTGTACTGTGTGATGTGTGTTGTACTGTGTCATGTGTGTTGTACTGTGTCATGTGTGTTGTACTGTGTGATGTGTGTTGTACTGTGTCATGTGTGTTGTTCTGTGTCATGTGTGTTGTTCTGTGTCATGTGTGTTGTACTGTGCCATGTGTGTTGTACTGTGTCATGTGTGTTGTACAGTGTCATGTGTGTTGTACTGTGCCATGTGTGTTGTACTGTGTCATGTGTGTTGTTCTGTGTCATGTGTGTTGTACTGTGCCATGTGTGTTGTACTGTGTCATGTGTGTTGTACAGTGTCATGTGTGTTGTACTGTGTCATGTGTGTTGTACTGTGTCATGTGTGTTGTACAGTGTCATGTGTGTTGTACTATGTCATGTGTGTTGTACTGTGTCATGTGTGTTGTACTGTGTCATGTGTGTTGTACTGTGTGATGTGTGTTGTACTGTGTCATGTGTGTTGTACTGTGTCATGTGTGTTGTACTGTGTGATGTGTGTTGTACTGTGTCATGTGTGTTGTACTGTGTCATGTGTGTAGTACTGTGTCATGTGTGTTGTACTGTGTCATGTGTGTTGTACTGTGTGATGTGTGTTGTACTGTGTCATGTGTGTAGTACAGTGTCATGTGTGTTGTACTGTGTGATGTGTGTTGTACTGTGTCATGTGTGTTGTACTGTGTCATGTGTGTTGTACTGTGTCATGTGTGTTGTACTGTGTCATGTGTGTTGTACTGTGTCAAGTGTGTTGTACTGTGTCATGTGTGTTGTACTGTGTCATGTGTGTTGTTCTGTGTCATGTGTGTTGTACTGTGCCATGTGTGTTGTACTGTGTCATGTGTGTTGTACAGTGTCATGTATGTTGTACTGTGTCATGTGTGTTGTACTGTGTCATGTGTGTAGTACTGTGTCATGTGTGTTGTACTGTGTCATGTGTGTTGTACTGTGTCATGTGTGTTGTACTGTGTCATGTGTGTTGTACTGTGTCATGTGTGTTGTACTGTGTCATGTGTGTAGTACTGTGTCATGTGTGTTGTACTGTGTCATGTGTGTTGTACAGTGTCATGTGTGTTGAACTGTGTCATGTGTGTTGTGCTGTGTCATGTGTGTTGTGCTGTGTGTTGTACTGTGTCATGTATGGTGTACTGTGTCATGTGCGTTGTACTGTGTCATGTCTTTTCTACTGTGTCATGTGTGTTGTACTGTGTCATGTGTGTTGTGCTGTGTCATGTGTGTTGTACTATGTCATGTGTGTTGTACTGGTTCTTGTGTGTTGTGCTGTGTCATGTGTGTTGTACTGTGTCATGTGCGTTGTCCTGTGTCATGTCTTTGTTCTGTGTCATGTGTGTTGTGCTGTTTCATTTGTGTTGTGCTGTGTCATGTGTGTTGCACTGTGTCATGTGTGTAGTACAGTGTCGTGTGTGTTGTACTGTGTCGTGTGTGTTGTACTTTCTCATGTGTGTTGTACTGTGTCATGTGTGTTGTAATGTGTCATGTGTGTTGTACTTTGTCATATGTGTTGTACTGTGTCATGTGTGTTGTACAGTGTCATCTATGTTGTACTGTGTCATGTGTGTTGTACTGTGTCATGTGTGTTGTACTGTGTCATGTGTGTTGAACTGTGTCATGTGTGTTGAACTGTGTGATGTGTGTAGTAATGTGTCATGTGTGTTGTCCTGTGTGATGTGTGTTCTACTGTGTCATGTGTGTTGTACTGTGTGATGTGTGTTGTACTGTGTCATGTGTGTTGTACAGTGTCATGTGTGTTGTACTGTGTGATGTGTGTTGTACTGTGTCAAGTGTGTTGTACAGTGTCATGTGTGTTGTACTGTGTCATGTGTGTTGTACTGTGTCATGGTTGTTGTACTGTGTCATGTGTGTTGTACTGTGTCATGTGTGTTGTGCTGTGTCATGTGTGTTGTGCAGTGTGTTGTACTGTGTCATGTGTGTTGCACTGTGTCATGTGTGTTGTACTGTGTCATGTGTGTTGTACTGTGTCATGTGTGTAGTACTGTGTCATGTGTGTTGTACTGTGTCATGTGTGTTGAACAGTGTCACGTGTGTTGTATTGTGTCATGTGTGTTGTCCTGTGTGATGTGTGTTGTACTGTGTCATGTGTGTTGTACTGTGTGATGTGTGTTGTACTGTGTCATGTGTGTTGTACAGTGTCATGTGTGTTGTACTGTGTGATGTGTGTTGTACTGTGTCAAGTGTGTTGTACAGTGTCATGTGTGTTGTACTGTGTCATGTGTGTTGTACTGTGTCATGTCTGTTGTACTGTGTCATGGTTGTTGTACTGTGTCATGTGTGTTGTACTGTGTCATAAGTGTTGTGCTGTGTCATGTGTGTTGTGCTGTGTGTTGTACTGTGTCATGTGTGTTGTACTGTGTCATGTGCGTTGTACTGTGTCATGTATTTTGTACTGTGTCATGTGTCTTGTGCTGTGTCATGTGTGTTGTGCTGTGTTATATGTGTTGTGCTATGTCATGTGTGTTGTACTGTGTCATGTGTGTTGTACTGTGTCATGTGTGTTGAACAGTGTCACGTGTGTTGTATTGTGTCATGTGTGTTGTACTGTGTCATGTGTGTTGTACTGTGTCATGTGTGTTGTACTGTGTCATGTGTGTTGTACTGTGTCATGTGTATTGTACAGTGTCATGTGTGTTGTACTGTGTCATGTGTGTTGTACTGTGTCATGGTTGTTGTACTGTATCATGTGTGTTGTACTGTGTCATGTGTGTTGTGCTGTGTCATGTGTGTTGTACTGTGTCATGTGTGTTGTACTGTGTCATGTGTGTTGTGCTGTGTCATGTGTGTTGTGCTGTGTGTTGTACTGTGTCATGTGTGGTGTACTGTGTCATGTGCGTTGTACTGTGTCATGTCGTTTGTACTGTGTCATGTGTGTTGTACTGTGTCATGTGTGTTGTACAGTGTCATGTGTGTTGAACTGTGTCATGTGTGTTGTGCTGTGTCATGTGTGTTGTGCTGTGTGTTGTACTGTGTCATGTATGGTGTACTGTGTCATGTGCGTTGTACTGTGTCATGTCTTTTCTACTGTGTCATGTGTGTTGTACTGTGTCATGTGTGTTGTGCTGTGTCATGTGTGTTGTACTATGTCATGTGTGTTGTACTGGTTCTTGTGTGTTGTGCTGTGTCATGTGTGTTGTGCTGTTTCATTTGTGTTGTGCTGTGTCATGTGTGTTGCACTGTGTCATGTGTGTAGTACAGTGTCGTGTGTGTTGTACTGTGTCGTGTGTGTTGTACTTTGTCATGTGTGTTGTACTGTGTCATGTGTGTTGTAATGTGTCATGTGTGTTGTACTTTGTCATATGTGTTGTACTGTGTCATGTGTGTTGTACAGTGTCATCTATATTGTACTGTGTCATGTGTGTTGTACTGTGTCATGTGTGTTGTACTGTGTCATGTGTGTTGTACTGTGTCATGTGTGTTGTACTGTGTCATGTGTGTTTTGCTGTGTCATGTGTGTTGTACTGTGTCATGTGTGTTGTACTGTGTCATGTGTGTTGTGCTGTGTCATGTGTGTTGTGCTGTGTGTTGTACTGTGTCATGTGTGTTGTGCTGTGTCATGTGTGGTGTACAGTGTCATGTGTGTTGTACTGTGTCATGTGTGTTGTGCTGTGTCATGTGTGTTGTGCTGTGTGTTGTACTGTGTCATGTGTGGTGTACTGTGTCATGTGCGTTGTACTGTGTCATGTCGTTTGTACTGTGTGATGTGTGTTGTACTGTGTCATGTGTGTTGTACAGTGTCATGTGTGTTGAACTGTGTCATGTGTGTTGTGCTGTGTCATGTGTGTTGTGCTGTGTGTTGTACTGTGTCATGTATGGTGTACTGTGTCATGTGCGTTGTACTGTGTCATGTCTTTTCTACTGTGTCATGTGTGTTGTACTGTGTCATGTGTGTTGTGCTGTGTCATGTGTGTTGTACTATGTCATGTGTGTTGTACTGGTTCTTGTGTGTTGTGCTGTGTCATGTGTGTTGTACTGTGTCATGTGCGTTGTCCTGTGTCATGTCTTTGTTCTGTGTCATGTGTGTTGTGCTGTTTCATTTGTGTTGTGCTGTGTCATGTGTGTTGCACTGTGTCATGTGTGTAGTACAGTGTCGTGTGTGTTGTACTGTGTCGTGTGTGTTGTACTTTCTCATGTGTGTTGTACTGTGTCATGTGTGTTGTAATGTGTCATGTGTGTTGTACTTTGTCATATGTGTTGTACTGTGTCATGTGTGTTGTACAGTGTCATCTATGTTGTACTGTGTCATGTGTGTTGTACTGTGTCATGTGTGTTGTACTGTGTCATGTGTGTTGTACTGTGTCATGTGTGTTGAACTGTGTGATGTGTGTAGTAATGTGTCATGTGTGTTGTACTGTGTGATGTGTGTTGTTCTGTGTGATGTGTGTTGTACTGTGTGATGTGTGTTGTACTGTGTCAAGTGTGTTGTACAGTGTCATGTGTGTTGTACTGTGTCATGTGTGTTGTACTGTGTGATGTGTGTTGTACTGTGTCATGTGTGTTGTACTGTGTCATGTGTGTTGTACTGTGTGATGTGTGTTGTACTGTGTCATGTGTGTTGTTCTGTGTCATGTGTGTTGTTCTGTGTCATGTGTGTTGTACTGTGCCATGTGTGTTGTACTGTGTCATGTGTGTTGTACAGTGTCATGTGTGTTGTACTGTGCCATGTGTGTTGTACTGTGTCATGTGTGTTGTTCTGTGTCATGTGTGTTGTACTGTGCCATGTGTGTTGTACTGTGTCATGTGTGTTGTACAGTGTCATGTGTGTTGTACTGTGTCATGTGTGTTGTACTGTGTCATGTGTGTTGTACAGTGTCATGTGTGTTGTACTATGTCATGTGTGTTGTACTGTGTCATGTGTGTTGTACTGTGTCATGTGTGTTGTACTGTGTGATTGTGTTGTACTGTGTCATGTGTGTTGTACTGTGTCATGTGTGTTGTACTGTGTGATGTGTGTTGTACTGTGTCATGTGTGTTGTACTGTGTCATGTGTGTAGTACTGTGTCATGTGTGTTGTACTGTGTCATGTGTGTTGTACTGTGTGATGTGTGTTGTACTGTGTCATGTGTGTAGTACTGTGTCATGTGTGTTGTACTGTGTGATGTGTGTTGTACTGTGTCATGTGTGTTGTACTGTGTCATGTGTGTTGTACTGTGTCATGTGTGTTGTACTGTGTCATGTGTGTTGTACTGTGTCAAGTGTGTTGTACTGTGTCATGTGTGTTGTACTGTGTCATGTGTGTTGTTCTGTGTCATGTGTGTTGTACTGTGCCATGTGTGTTGTACTGTGTCATGTGTGTTGTACAGTGTCATGTATGTTGTACTGTGTCATGTGTGTTGTACTGTGTCATGTGTGTAGTACTGTGTCATGTGTGTTGTACTGTGTCATGTGTGTTGTAGTGTGTGATGTGTGTTGTACTGTGTCATGTGTGTCGTACTGTGTCATGTGTGTTGTACTGTGTCATGTGTGTTGTACTGTGTCATGTGTGTAGTACTGTGTCATGTGTGTTGTACTGTGTCATGTGTGTTGTACTGTGTCATGTGTGTTGTACTGTGTCATGTGTGTTGTACTGTGTCATGTGTGTTGTACTGTGTGATGTGTGTTGTACTGTGTCATGTGTGTTGTACTGTGTCATGTGTGTTGTACTGTGTCATGTGTGTTGTACGGTGTCATGTGTGTTGTACTGTGTCATGTGTGTTGTACTGTGTCATGTGTGTTGTACTGTGTCATGTGTGTTGTACTGTGTCATGTGTGTTGTACTGTGTCATGTGTGTTGTACTGTGTCATGTGTGTTGTACGGTGTCATGTGTGTTGTACTGTGTCATGTGTGTTGTACTGTGTCATGTGTGTTGTACTGTGTCATGTGTGTTGTACTGTGTCATGTGTGTAGTACTGTGTCATGTGTGTTGTCCTGTGTGATGTGTGTTGTACTGTGTCATGTGTGTTGTACTGTGTCATGTGTGTTGTACTGTGTCATGTGTGTTGTACAGTGTCATGTGTGTTGTACTGTGTCATGTGTGTTGTACTGTGTCATGTGTGTAGTACTGTGTCATGTGTGTTGTACTCTGTCATGTGTGTTGTACTGTGTCATGTGTGTTGTACTGTGTCATGTGTGTTGTACTGTGTCATGTGTGTAGTACTGTGTCATGTGTGTTGTACTGTGTGATGTGTGTTGTACTGTGTCATGTGTGTAGTACTGTGTCATGTGTGTTGTACTGTGTCATGTGTGTTGTACTGTGTCATGTGTGTTGTACTGTGTGATGTGTGTTGTACTGTGTCATGTGTGTTGTACTGTGTCATGTGTGTTGTACAGTGTCATGTGTGTTGTACTGTGTCATGTGTGTTGTGCTGTGTCATGTGTGTAGTACTGTGTCATGTGTGTTGTACTGTGTCATGTGTGTTGTCCTGTGTGATGTGTGTTGTACTGTGTCATGTGTGTAGTACTGTGTCATGTGTGTTGTACTGTGTCATGTGTGTTGTGCTGTGTGATGTGTGTTGTACTGTGTCATGTGTGTTGTACTGTGTCAAGTGTGTAGTACTGTGTGATGTGTGTTGTACTGTGTCATGTGTGTTGTACTGTGTCATGTGTGTTGTACTGTGTCATATGTGTTGTAATGTGTCATGTGTGTTGTACTGTGTGATGTGTGTTGTACTGTGTCATGTGTGTAGTACTGTGTCATGTGTGTTGTACTGTGTCATGTGTGTTGTACTGTGTCATGTGTGTTGTACTGTGTCATGTGTGTAGTACTGTGTCATGTGTGTTGTACTGTGTCATGTGTGTTGTACTGTGTGATGTGTGTTGTACTGTGTCATGTGTGTTGTACTGTGTCATGTGTGTAGTACTGTGTCATGTGTGTTGTACTGTGTGATGTGTGTTGTACTGTGTGATGTGTGTTGTACTGTGTCATGTGTGTTGTACTGTGTCATGTGTGTTGTACTGTGTCATGTGTGTAGTACTGTGTCATGTGTGTTGTACTGTGTGATGTGTGTTGTACTGTGTGATGTGTGTTGTACTGTGTGATGTGTGTTGTACTGTGTCATGTGTGTTGTACTGTGTCATGTGTGTTGTACTGTGTCATGTGTGTTGTACTGTGTCATGTGTGTTGTACTGTGTCATGTGTGTTGTACTGTGTCATGTGTGTTGTACTGTCAGGTGTGTGTTGTACAGTGTCATGTGTGTTGTACTGTGTCATGTGTGTTGTACTGTGTCATGTGTGTTGTACTGTGTGATGTGTGTTGTACTGTGTCATGTGTGTTGTACTGTCAGGTGTGTGTTGTACTGTGTCATGTGTGTGTTGTACTGTGTCATGTGTGTTGTTCTGTGTCATGTGTGTTGTACTGTGTGATGTGTGTTGTACTGTGTCATGTGTGTTGTACTGTGTCATGTGTGTTGTACTGTCAGGTGTGTGTTGTACTGTGTCATGTGTGTGTTGTACTGTGTCATGTGTGTTGTACAGTGTCATGTATGTTGTACTGTGTCATGTGTGTTGTACTGTGTCATGTGTGTTGTACTGTGTCATGTGTGTTGTACGGTGTCATGTGTGTTGTACTGTGTCATGTGTGTTGTACTGTGTCATGTGTGTTGTACTGTGTAATGTGTGTTGTACTGTGTCATGTGTGTTGAACAGTGTCATATGTGTTGTACTGTGTTATGTGTGTTGTACTGTGTCATGTGTGTTGTACTGTGTAATGTGTGTTGTACTGTGTAATGTGTGTTGTACCTCCGATTCACAGATGGCGACGAGCATTTTCCAGGGTAACAATTCTTCAACGTTGGTATGGGGTCGTTACAGGGGTAGTAATCAGCGTCCACTCAGTCGCTAGGAGGTTAACAGTCACATTACTTTCTCTTTCCCCGGGTACCCATTCACTGCCGAGTGAACATCGACATTTTTCGAACAAAGTCACCTGGCTATGGAGACACCACATATAGAACAGGAAAAGCGTGCCCTTTTCGCGAACACGTTGTGTCATCATTGAGTTTCAGTGTGTTGCCAATATACCTTTTACACCCAATATAACCTGTTTCAGTGGATAAACGAGAATGGTTGTTCCCTGGCCTTGACGTTTTAATATTTTATTTCCTTCATTGTGGAGCAGGACTGAAACCATAAAAACTATCAGTACATGCAAGAACACGGACACACATCTGGGGACTCTCGACGTCGAATGATTTATGACCGTTATGACTGTAATCGAGTTGTATGCATACACGTTTCAGAAGCGTACTCCAGGTGGCGGTGCAGGACAGTAAGAATACAGTTATGTTCTATAGTGCAGCCTAGTGGTGAAAACGCAGGCTCGTTGTCTCATGCAAGAAGGTACGGGGTGTAAAGCCACTCGCTGACTCAAAGGTGTCCATAGTAAGTGTGGTACCTCGGGTTGTTATGTATTTCTACAAGTGCACTGATATAAACAGCGTGGGTCCAGTTCAAACGGTTCCCCGCTAACTGTCTTAAACCAACATATGATACATGTATAAGAGGAAGACATGGCATGTCCCGCTAACTGTCTTAAACCAACATATGATACATGTATAAGAAGAAGATATGGCATGTCCTGCTAACTGTCTTAAACCAACATATGATACATGTATAAGAAGAAGAAATGGCATGTCCCGCTAACTGTCTTAAACCAACATATGATACATCTTTAAGAAAAATATATGGCATTTCCCGCTCGCTGTCTTAAACCAACTTATGATACATGTATACCACGAAGATATGGCATGTCCCGCCCGCTGTCTTAAAAACAAGATAATGTATGTATTGATTTGACTTCGTTATGGCATTTAGAAGTCTGAGTGGCGGACAAGGGAGATAGCTCTATGAATATACAACTACATTATGACAATGAATGCAACGTATTGGTGTTGATACTGACACCATGATCAAGCAAATGATGTAGGAAGGTTATATACAGGTGGATTGAAGGTCTGGTCTACTTATCTGGCAGGGTAGTTGTTGTAGACATGTCGTATGTGATGTAGTTCGGGGGTTGGAGGTAGCCTCGTGGTTAAAGCGTTTGCTCGTCACGCCGAGGACCCGCGTCCGATTCCCCACATGGGTACAATGTGTGAAGCCCATTGCTGGTGTCCCCCGCCTTGATGTTGCGGGGATAACGGCGTAAAACAATATTCACTCACTCACTGTTGTCGGTAGGGCAGGATATCCTCGCCTATTTGATAACACTGACGCAATGAATATTTGATAGTGATACATGAATGTATGATTTAGTCGGAACTGTACGATGTAAAATATTTCTAATGATTATGGAAATGTTTTTCGTTTTAATTCAAATGTCACAAGGAACATGAACATGGCGCATGAGATTTAATCTTACACAGTCAATGTCACCTCGATCTGTCTTATTTTCTCACTGTACTGGTTGTGACGGGTGCACGATATCGATCGTTCTGGCCCTGTGTACACTTCTAATAAATAATAAGGTCTTGGTAAACACATGTGTCGGCATTTCGGTCAGTATGTCATGTGTTGGGCATAAATCATGCTTATGTTTCGATCAGCTCGTGTTGCTACATATTTCTATTTCCGAGGTCGAAAGAAAGATAACTAACAAGAAATACCTAAACAGCTATCCGTAATCAAAACGGGATTGCTTTGATGGTATATAATTATATTTTGCAAACCATATTCCTTCATTATTCCAATGGCATGGGTCAATGTCGCATTCAAGGTTATTGCACTCATGTGTCGATATATGTGTTGTGTTGTGTGTGTTCTGCATATACAGGCTGTGTGTATGTAATGTGTTTGTGTTATATGTGTCTTGTGTGTGTATGTTTTACGAAGTGTGTGTTGCGTGTGTATGGGTTGTGTGTATGTGTTATGTGTGTATGTGGGTGTTACATGTGTACGTGTATGTATTAAGCGTTGCGTTATGTGTGTACGTTGTGTGTATCATTTTTGTGGTGTGTGTTGTGTTCTGTGCGTGTTTTGTGTATTCTGCGTGTATTGTTGTATATGTTGTGTGTGTTGCGCTCTGTGTGTTGAATGTATGTGTTGTGTATATGTGTTTTATGTGCTTGTGTGTGTATGTATGGTGTGTTGTGTGGCATGTTGTGTATGTATGTATGTATGTATGTATGTATGTATGTATGTATGTATGTATGTATGTATGTATGTATGTATGTATGTATGTATGTATGTATGTATGTATGTATGTATGTGTGTGTAAGGTATGAATGAGTGAGTGCATGTATGTATGTATATATGTATCTAGTGTGTGTATATGTGTGTTGTGTGTATTGTGTGTGTTTTGTTGTGTGTTTTTTGTGTGTGTATGTGTTGTGTGTGTGTTGTGTAGTGTATGTTTGTGCTGTGTGCGTGCCTGTGTTGTGTGTGTATATGTTGTGTGTGTTTTATGTGTGTTGATTGTATATGTGTTATATATGATCTGTTTGTTTGTTGTGTGCGATTGTGGTGTGTGCTTGTGTTGTGTGTGTGATGTGTTTGTGTGCTGTGTAGTGTGTTGTGTTATGTGTGTGTCTTGTGTTACTGTACATGTTGTGGTGTTTTTGTGTGTCTTGTGTGTGTTATTGCTTGTGTGTGTTGTGTATGTATGTTGTGTTGTGTGATGTGTTTGTGTGTTTTGTGTGTCTGCGTTTGCTATGGCGACCGGGGATTGAACCACCGATTCTGTGCTCTCTGCTCACACTATCTTTCCACTAGACCACGGGCGTTGTCCGCTGGTGACTGTGGAATAGGGTGGTCATGGTTGACTTGGTTGGTTGTCTATCATCACACCCCAACGGCGTAGGACGTTGCTCATAATATCAACCACTGACGTTTCTGACTTGATTGTTACAGACGTCATATTGCTGGAGGTGAGGTGAAGTGAAATGGGGTTTAACGTTGCGTCCAGGATTATTGCACTTATATAGCGACGTCATATTGCTGGAGGATCGCTGACTATTGAGTACAATAACAGTCAAATCGATCAAATGAGCAGTTAATTAAACTAAGCGACAAAAGAAAGTGTAGGTTGGCAATTTTGTAATTTTCCTAAAAACAGCGACAACTAGTGGAAAGTGGGTATTGGGAATATGACTGCCCAGGAACAGGTACCAACAAGCACCTCACCCGAACGCGCCACCTTTGACGGCGCTCGTGCGGTGACAAAAAAATGGTGAAACAGGTTTCCCGCTTATGGCATAAACTGCACGTGCATGTTAGCTGTATAAATGCGTTCGTCTGCACGGTATAACCATACGTGATGAAAGCACACAAAAGAAATGCCGAGACAGTCACAGGAGCCGAGAGAGAGAGAGCCATCCGTATGGCCGAAATGGGGGCAACACAGGTCCAAATTGCCAGAAGGTTTGGTTGTACACCATTGACAGTAGCCAGGCTGATTCAACGGTACAGGGAGACAGGGAGGACACAGGACAGGCCTAGAACCGGACGACCCCGAGTGACAACACCACTGGAAGACGGTCAGATACGGCTCATTCACATGCGAAACAGATTCGTAACGGCGACGGCGACGGCAGCAACAGCTTTGGGACATCCTATTAGCCAACGCCCAGTACTACAACGACTTCTTGCTGCTGGAATCCGAGCGTATCGTCCTTTCCGAGGAATGGTACTGACTGCTCAACATCGACGCCTGAGAGTGCGATGGGTGAGGCCGGTTCGACACTGGCAAGTGAGAAATTGGCGTCGAGTGCTGTTTACTGATGAAAGTCGGTTTAACTTGTTTCGAAATGACGGCAGAGAACGAATTTATCGACGCAGAGGGGGACGTTTGGCTCCAGCGTGTATTCCAGAGGTCCATCCAATCGGCGGGGGAGGTGTCATGGTGTGGGGCGGTATTTGTGGAGATCAGAAGACTAAACCAGCAGAACGTTGATGTTTTGCCCTGGCCTGCCCACACACCCGATATAAATCCTACAGACAGATTAGAGCACGCCATCAGCATCACAACAAAACCTCTTGTTATTTTGTTATCGATCATACCCCAGATAAATGCCTAGAAATATTACTGCTATTTTGACTATCATGCGATACGAGTACCGACAAAAATAAGGGAACTAATAATTTGAATGAAACTCAATGCCACTTAGAAAGTTGTCGAATGCAACAAATGTTATATTTAGGATAACACTTCCTTTCCTAAGTACAACGTCTAGTATTTAGGGGGTTGAGTCGAATCGAAGGAAGTCGGCGATCTCACCCACTCAGCCAGCCTCCGGGAGACGTCAATACCCCAAGTTGCCCGAATGTTTAACAAATCAAAATGTGTAATGTCTTGATTGTGGAACAAGCTCCCCCATTAAACAGGTGAGATTGCCATGAGACCAGGGCGTGGCAGGCCTAAAATACGATACCTAAGCAAGATCGTC
This sequence comes from Haliotis rufescens, assembly GCF_023055435.1. Classification (NCBI taxonomy): domain Eukaryota; kingdom Metazoa; phylum Mollusca; class Gastropoda; order Lepetellida; family Haliotidae; genus Haliotis; species Haliotis rufescens. Next base: position 3,242,203 of record NW_025963824.1, read on the forward strand.
TTATTACATAAATTTGGTAGATTCAAATCAGCACTTATCAATAAAGAATTCCGTACAGTGTCAGGAAGGTGGGTTAAGTCTACCACAGACGATTCAAAGTTTTACCTCCGATTCACAGATAACGACGAGCTTATTCCAGGGATACAATTCTTCACCATTGGTATAGAGTGTGTGTGTGTGTGGGGGGGGGGGGGGGGGGGGGGGGGGGGGGGTGTTGGTGTGTGTGTGTGTGTGTGTGTGGGGGGGGGGGATATATATACACCTGTTTGAGGCACCCTTTCTGTAGCGGGTAATACGTCTGGCAGTATAACGAGGGGGATATGTTGTATTATGCACGAACGGAGGCGAGCGCCAAAAAAACCTCACGTCATAAAGCCACACACCCCAAATCGATCCTGCTACAACGAATTTATATTGCCTACAATTTCAATCTCTCAATGTAAGATTTAAAAATAGAAAACAGCTTGATAACGCTGGCGATAACCTGCGCTGGTGCTGGCGGGATACAAGGTATTTTATCAAGATCACGTGATCACGTGATTCAATCAGATTGTATCATTCTGGCAAGGGGATAACAAAAAAATCTTATTGATTATGTGTTTTCAACGATATATTAGGCTGTATATAATCGAGCCAGATCAGACACTCCATTTAATCCAGCTATATAAGCACAGGTAACTGGGGATAATTCTAAACAGTATTCCCCATGAAATCACACCACGTCAACAGTGACTGGAGTAACACTGAAGTACTCTGTCATGTGTGTTGTATTGTATCGAAAGGTGGATTCAGAGAATAACACAGTTGATACGTACTGATACAGGACCTATGGGACTTAAATGACTATGTAGTAACGTTATTTATCAAGTATTATTGCAGTATCGTGATATACATTAAGTGTATCGCATACTGTGCCAATATCCATAAGGGTAGTGAATCAAATGTCACTCCAGCACATCGCAATGATTATTGGTCGGTTGTAGTGACATGAAGTCACCAATTGTTCATGAGTTGACAACATTACGTCACCAAACAAGGGGTTGACGTTTCTTACGTACGTCCTAATCTTCTTTCTGAAAATATCTGTGAGTCATATATGGAAGAATCTTTTCAAAGCTTTCATATGTTAGGGCTTACGCCATTAATTAGTTGGTCAATTTGTGAATGAAAGCCAAAAATACCATCTACTTGTAATAATGAGATGAATGGTAGTGTTTTTTCAATCTTACTTGTTGAATGAATATTGAGAAGTATGTGTTGTTTCTAAATCCCAAATACTTAAATGACTACGCAGTAACGTTATTTATCAAGTATTACTGCAGTATCGTGATATACATTAAGTGTATCGCATGTGAATCAAATGTCATTCCAGCATATCGCAATGGTGATTGGTCGGTTGGAGTGACATCAAACAAGGGGATGACGTTTCTTACGGGGATCCGTGAGTCATCTATGGTAGAATCTTTGCAAAGCTTTCATGTGTTTGGGCTTACGCCATTAATTAATTTGAGAATTTGTGAATGAAACCCAACAATACTGAGAACGCGCGTGTGCTGTGCGCTCTCACAGATATATAGGTAACCTTAGAACATAAAGTTGAGAATATAAATCACAGAGTTGATGGCGACAGTTCCAGTATTTATTCTTGAGCAGATGTGATCAAGATACATTCAATACGCAATTTCAAGTTATTACAATAATAAAGATGTACATAAGATATTATATGATATTACATTTATACATTTAATCAACATAGAGATGATAATTGGTTGTTGGGGGAATTAGCATGGTAGAGTTGACAATGGCGGGAAGATGACTGGCTATAGTTGATCATTTACAAATCACAATTAACTGGATACTGAAAAATAGAAAGGACATAGTTAAACTCGAGACTAAACACATACACATAAGACTACACAGATATACAGACTACCACCTTTGCATCTATCAAGATAATGAAGATTTATGTATATTAATAATATGGCTGAGATATGTAAACATACAAACAGCTGGAGGCTTACGATAGGTATTGCCCTTGGCATTTCCTTAACTAGCCTATCTACTATTATTATCAATAATATTAACATTAACGATAAATGTGCGTAACTCAACAATGTTGAGATCTGTATATTACACTTAAAGTACAACTATTCACAACAAAGTAAAACATACATTTAATTATAATTGTTAGCAGTATAATAGAAATATGAACTGCATTTTATAATTAATTGCAACAACAGAAAGTTATAAACACAAACATTCTCGATAATTACTTACCTTGTACAAAGACAACATAAATACATTACCTGTACTCAGTTCAAGTGAGATAACTTCACTGCATATTTAACCAGAGTTATTTGGTCTAACTTCAAAACAAAAAGTACATATGTTAATAATTTGAACAAGGGAAACCAGCTTACCTTAGAACATAAAGTTGAGAATATAAATCACAGAGTTGATGGCGACAGTTCCAGTATTTATTCTTGAGCAGATGTGATACCAAAGTAGTAGTAGTGTTATAGATTTTACGACCGCTTCAGCCGATGGCTATTTCGCAGTCGGGGCCAGACGGGTTTAGCAATAATAAATAATAGTGGGTAATACATAAGTAATCGGCTGGCCCAAAAAAATGTAAATTTAGGGGGGTTAAAGAAGAAAGAAGTATAGTAAAGGGGTGTGAAGGGAAAAGAAGTTTAGCCGTAGTAATGTTGAGCTGAGAGAAACCTAATCTAAGGGAAGTAACTAGTGCAGAGACTTGATATAATATAAAATCAGTTAAGCTGATATGCTAGGTAATAATATGTATTATAAATGAAAAATAACAGTGGGGAAGGTGAAAAACCTATCATAAAAAGTGTGGGCTTACTGGCTGGGGTAGGGAGTCAGGAGAGGGGGGGTGGGTATAGGCCGTGCGCGTGGGAGCTGAGCTTGGGTTGGTGGCTGGTTGAACGGTAATAGTTGTTAGAGTATGGATATGGGCGAATTTGTCGCGCGGACGTCGGAGAAGTCGGTCCGCGCTGAGAATTTGGATCCCGATCCTAAATTGTAAATGTGTGGGTTTTAGGCATAGCGTTTATGCTGTACTTTGTTGGGATTTTCCTAAAGTTTGCTTATTAGATTTGTAGTTTTAAGGAATGTAGCTATATGGGTAAATTTAGTGGTATGGTTAAAGGGATCTAGAAGGAGTTGGATGTTGTTTTTGAGCTGTGGGGGGAGAGAGTTGTAAAGTTGTGTTTGTTGTTGTTTATATTGTGAACAGTGGTTGAATATATGGTCTAGTGTTTCAGGTGTATTGCAGTGAAAGCAGTTTGGATGTGGGTGTCTTTTTTGTTTGTAGAGTGTCTCGTTTAGATTAGTTTGGCCGCTTAACATTCTATTAATGACTTTATCTGCTAAAATGGACTTTGTGAAGTTTCGACACTTAGTGACTGGTTTATTAAAGAGGGATTTTGTCAGGATTGACTTACAATTTTGAATATTAATTTTGAAATTTTGAGATAATGTGTTTCTTTTGATTAATGATTTTATCTCGGCTTTACTGGTGGTGAATTCAATACTTGGTGATGGTTGGGTGGTGGCTAATTTTGCTGCTGTGTCTGCTAATTGGTTGCCTGTTATGCCAGTGTGTGCAGGTGCCCATAAGAGAGATATTGTTTTGTTTGATTGTATGAGTTTTGTGTGAATGTCTATGATATTGTTGATAATGTCTTGCCTTGATTTCGATTGTTTGTTATGAATTTGGGTTAGTGCACCTAGTGAGTCAGAAATTATAAGGAAGTTAGTGTCATTGGATATTTTTATATAGTGATATGCACATTGTATAGCAAGTAATTCTGCTGTGGTGGTATGTGTGTAGTTGGTATAGTGGAAGTTTGTGGTGATTGGTGTAGGTTGTGTGATCTGTAGGCCTAGTCCTGTTATGTCATTGTTAGTCTGTGATGCATCGGTATAGATATGGGTGTGGTTGGGCCAGTTTTGATGTATGTAGTTATTAGATATTTCCTTTTTGTCAAGATTTTTAGGGTCAGGATGTGAGATGAATGTTTTGTGGAGTGAGAGGTCTGTTTCAGGGGGGGGTTTGTCATTTATGTATATATTTTGGGGGCTTATGTGTTTGATGTTTTCTAACTGATGTATTCTTAGGAGTTTGTAGAGATGTGTAAGATAGGGGGCTAGGGTATGATTGTTTTTGAATTTCTTTAAAGTTGCAGGTCTAAGGTTGTTGTATTTGGTGATAATTTGTTTAAGGATGGGGTTTTGTTGGGCCCCAGCCCAGTAATTGAGAATGGTTTGGTTGCGGCGGAGTTGAATGGAGGTGGTTCCTGATAGAAGCTGAAGGGTATTTAGGGCTGTACCGGTTCTCGTACCCAGGGCTATCTTTAAAGCTTTATATTGAATAGAGTTTAGTTTGTTATTAAGAGTTTCTGAGATGGAGCTGAGGACCGGGGCAGCATAGTCAATCTTAGATTGAATTAGTGACTTGTATATATTCAGTAATGTTTGTTTGTCAGCGCCCCAATCAGTGCCGCTGATGGCTCTCATTAAATTTAAGTCTTTTTGACATGATGTGACCAAATTATGAATATGGGGGGCCCATGTTAGGTGCTGGTCAAAAGTAATTCCCAGAAATTTGGCTTCCTTTTTGAATGAAATGGTTTGATCGTTAAGGGTGAGTTTGGGTGTGCAATTTGGCTTATGTCTATTTTTGAAAAGTAGGCCGATGGTTTTATTAGTATTAATTTGGAATCCCCACTGGGTTGCCCAGAGTTCTATGTGTTTCAGAAGGGGTTGAATTCTTTTTTGGATCTCTTTTATAGATGTCACAGCAAAAAAAATGCAGTTTCCGGTATCCGGATACCTGCCGGATACCACCGGACACTTACCCAAAACGCGTCCGGGTATCCGGTGGCAGATACCTTGCCGGATACCAGATCTGTGGTATCCGGCTTGGACACCTCACCGGAAAGTATGTCACCTGGAATCCGGGTATCCGGCACCGGATACCTCACCGGATACCTCAATCTGGGTGTCCAGGGATCCGGCACCGGATACCTCATTCTGAGTTTCCAAAAACATGTCACAATTTGGGGGGTGCATTTTGTTCAATTAAGTGTGAAACACCTAAAAATATATTGGAAACTAACCATGAAAATTGAACATTGCTGAAGGTATCCGGCAGGTATCCGGCAGGTATCCGGATGCAATTTTTCGAGATGTCTTTCTCCTAGTAAATAATGTTAGCCTGGGCATAGCAGATAGCTGTAGTAATATTCTGTGCTATTTTAGTTGTAAATATCCCCTTGAAGTTGAGATCTATGGGCATGTACTTTTGGTGAAAACATTTTTCAAGTTCATATATATTTCAATTTAGATGTTCAGCGTATTAAATGAAAAGCATTCAGTCCTGGTATGATGGTATCCTTACATATCATCTTCATATTCCCAGTTTGTTTTAGCCTAGTGGTTGAAGCATTCGATTCACCACATCAGGACATTGCTTGGTGTCACCCATCATAATATTGTTTGAATTTTGCTCATAAAGTGGCATAACACCATACTCACTCTGACAAAAAAATGAAAGTCATTGGCTATGTGCTCACTTGGGCCTTTGTTCCTGGTGAGATTAAAAGTTTATTTTGGAACTGTATCAATACTTGTTACATCTTGACAGACGAGTTTCATTGAAGTTCGAAACAGAATATCATTAACCCAAATGGGTGCATAAGACTAATAGCATCCACAGAAAACACCTAATAAAGTACTGGTACATAAAAATATCAATGTAACTTTTCTACTGACATGGAACTAAAAACTTCGTTCAGTGAGCTGTATTAATTGTAGGAAAACATTCAGGGCATTAGTATATTTGATATATGTTAGCACCTATGTTATGAATGATCAATATCATATTTCTTTAAAGAAGCAAAACAAAAAAATTGTTAAGATAAAAATCATATTTATTGATTTTATGACATTTCATTGGTTCAGTAACCAGAGGTGTTTGCAAGAACATTCAAAAACAGAAACAGATGCTTCAATGCCATTTTCTAAATAAACAAATTAGTCAAATCTCAGAAGAATTTCAAGGTAGAAGAATATCTAAAGTCAATTATGTTTGTGCAGTAAACCACAAAAGTCATTCAGATTTGTATAGTCAGCGTCAGTGTACACCACATAAACAGTCTCACTGCTGTGGTATTGATTCCTTTAGACTTGATTAATGTCGTAATAAAACAACCTACAGAATCACACTGATGTGGCATTATTCATTCAGAATCATCACTTTCTGAGGTGAACCTGTTAGTTGTTCTGGGGAGGATTATTCATCATCCGGAGAGTCCTTTGTATGACTTGTCTGATCTGGTGTCATTGTGAAATCCAGGTGCCTGAAACAATTTATAACATCTTTAAAAGCTTGTTATTAAAAATATAAGAAACACACATATATTGACAAAGGGTAAAAATTTGGTTTCTCAATGAGTAAGGTAATGACAATTTATCAAGCAACTGTTAACCAAACCATGTTAACCAATGTAAAAAAGCCATAGCAAACAGTAAATTGTACAGAAAATACAAAATTGTAATTGATCTTCTGAAAACAATTCCTGTAGTGCCATAAGGCAGGCTCACCTGAATTTTTCTCAAATGTTTGCATTACATCAAAACATAAGGAAAGGTAAACAAGGCAATGCAAATTGCATAAAATAGGTTCTTATACATAAAAACAGAACTAAAGTATTTGACGTAATAAGCGTCTCGCTCTAATAAGCGCCCATGGGAATATTTGCTAATATATTGGCTAGTGAACAATCCCAATTAGGACCCTTTCCAATTAATCAATGTATACAAGACTTATTTATTTGCGTATAATACACACTTGTGTGTGATATGCATTATCATATTTTTATCATTTATCCTATCTTTAATTCAGATTAACAATAACGGCAAAAACTGCCAAATGTATTGGTCAAGTGTAATCATAATTTAAGTAGTTCTATTTGGTTTTGGAACTTTTCAAGGGTAATTGTAAATCATTTGATTGTTATAAAGTTACACAGTATTGCATCTATCGTCTGTTTCTAAATACAGTGGAACCTATCTTTGACTTGTGTGACATAATTGAATCATACCCCAAGTTCATTATGCATTGTTATGCATCTTCACAGAGTGGTCAAAGTCCTTGTCACACACATAGTTTGCTACAAGGCAGAATCCAATCCAAGTACAGTTGAGACATCAGGCTGTATCCAGACAAACTGTCTGATAACCTCAAGTATGGTCTTGGTCGCATCAAGGGATGTAGCTAATCCTAAATAAACATTAAACAAGTGACATAATCTCTTCTACAGAACACTTGATCAAAGCCTTCCCCACCTTTGATGTTTATCATCTCGTTACGCTCACAACAGCTCATTAGCAAGATGAGCTCAATGTCAACTCATGGTGGATTAGGGATTAACAGGGCAATTAGTGTCAGGTGGGTATTATCACTTGCAATTGTCTGTTAATTACTTAATTGAGTAGTGACGGCTTAATTAGTTTCCAACCACACTGACTGTTATGCTACTTATCAAGTCAGTTTACTGGTAACATGTGTCTGTGGACCAAGGAAATGTATCATGCCAGATACTTAAAAAGTTCTACTCATAAGTAATAAAATAATGACAGTTTTGATATGCAATTCTCCCTACAAAGACATTTAACATTTGATATACATAAACTGTCTGTTGAAACTATGATGATGCTAATATACAAGTCGCATTAAACAACCTATTCATATACTGGTACCTAGCCAAACAAACATAATTTTTTTTATGTGTATGCACATGCTTGTACACATATACCTCTACTGGCATATCACACATACAAACAATCATTAGATGGATGTAATCGTTCAAAAATATTTTACATACAAAAACAAGTGAACAGATTCTGTAATAGCATGGTTAATATTGGGAGATGTTTTAGCATTTCCATTTTCACAGAATCGAAGGCATATCCTTTCATGACTCAGATCAGCTTGTAGTGATTTAAATTCACATAAAACTGATTCATGTCAAATGACCTATCCCGCATGTGTGGGACCTGTTATAAAAATACCATTCATTACTTATTTGTGTGTCCAAATTATGCTATTATTAGAAATAATAGGTATTATTATACAGCATGGATATGATATAAGAAAGCTTTATATGGAATTGTTGAAAATTATGTACAGGAAAACATTGAAATAAATCAATCAATACATGCATTTATCTCAGAATCTGGTAGATTTAATCAATATGGACTTCTCCTTCATTATCTACTTATAATCAGATGATTACATTATTGCTCAACTGATAGTTTGCAATAGTATAGAATTAGTATTTTATTAATACTTATTTTGTATTTCAGCATAATTTAGATAAGCCATCGGCTTGTTTGCAAATCCAGTTCACTATAAAAAAAATATATGTTTAAAACACATGTAGTAGAACATATTGCAATAGTTAAGACCCGAAAAGAAGTTATGTGTAGGATCTTCAAAATGGTATCCACAAGAGCAGGTTGTAGAATCATGTTGGTGTTTGTTGTTTAACTCTGCACTCAGCCATATTCCAGCTATATGATGGCGGTCTGTAAATAATCAAGTCTGGACCAGTCTATCCAGTGATTGACATCATGAGCATCGATCCACACAATTGGGATACAATGACATGGATCAACCAAGTCAGGGAGCCTGATCACCCGATCCATTAAGTTATCTCTCACAACTAGCATAGGTTGATCATGTTGATGGGGACTAACTTCAACCTGGAATCCCCACGTGAGTAAGTATGCGGCTGTTAGCTTTGTTTGATGTTTAACGCCACACTCAGCAATATCGCAGCTATGTGGCAGGAATCAAACCTGGGTCTTCAGCACGAAAAGTGAACGCTTCAACCGCTAGGCTACCCCATCACCAAAAATTCCCCCATGATAAAGTTGTCATCATGGTTATTGTTCAACTAGTTCAAGAGAAAATGTTCATACCCTTAAACTGTCTTTTCTTCCACTTCACGATGATCTCTGATGCAAAACTTCCATGTTATTAAAGCTGTTCTTGATTCTTCACATCTGGAAAAATATGTTGAGGCTATTAATCATTCTCACAGAGTACAGGGAGTATATGAAATAAGACAGTGAGTCACATTAGCATACAAATTATCCAGTTAAAGTAAACATATTTCTACATTATATAAATAAGCAAATACTAACATATGATAGACAGGCTACTTGTCATATAAAAATATAATTATACATTTACTTACATGTTGGCTATAAAAGTTAATGTGTCACATGTGACAGGCTTACATGTGGTAAATTACTTTAATACGTGATCATTGTAATATTCACATATTCCTTACCTTAATGTGTCACTTCAGCTGCCAGCATGACCTCAGCTGCAATCTCAATATTTGGCCAGTTTTGACGAAATGACCGATCGTGTTCAGTGTATAAGCTGGGCCTCGTCTCTAATATAACTTGGCGCAAGTTGACGACGCGCATAGAGAGCCGGGAACCAGCTTATGTCGTGTTAACCTGGTTCCCGGCTCCCTATGCGCGTCGTCAACTTGCGCCAAACAATAATGTGATATTAGAGACGGGGCCCAGCTTAGTGTTAACCCGGAACAAGCCATTTTACCCATATTCCCCTACGGTCCAGGGCGCCATTTTAGAACATGGATGTAAACAAACCTCGTGTATCGATATACACTGTGATTCTTGATTACGATAAGCTTACCTCGTGTATCGATACATTGTTCTCATTCACCTCCACCACGGAAATGCCGGCCGAAGTTCCTCTCAGCCATCCACAACGCGGAAGTCAACAGTATTTGGAAAGGCGATTGGCATTGCCAGGTACGTAGCAGGGCTTCGAGGCCTTATGATTTCTGTGCAGAGATCTTATGGAACGGATTGATGTAGATATTTTCCTGCTCTACATACTTTACCGTAGACGCCATGGGTCCTTTTTTTAGTATTATGGTCAACTGTTTGTTAGCATAAGAGGCGTAATGGATTTGTGATCAAAACAAGATGATCCAAATTAGATCCGCTTTTTTATAGATAATGAAGAAAAGTACCAAAATCTAGGAACGATTATTAACTCTTAACTTTCGTGGGATGCTAATACAGATTATGATTTACAATAATGGCCACCAAAGACTTTATATTTTTTACGCTTAGGATATTGTTATAATTACACTGTTATGTCCTTGTTTTGTATAAGCTTCATAACTTAATCATTCAATATTTCATGGAATGACTCTGACCTTGGCGAGGATCTTTTTTGCAACAAGTGATTCCTCATGTAAAGTGTATGTTGAATGACCCTGGCTTTGTTGTCAAATAATTGTTTGACAGTTGTTAAATATGGGGTTATGTTTTATCTCTGAATGTTTGGGATGAAATATTTTAATAAGGACGGTTCTAAGTTGGAAACTCAACTGGGGCCTTTTCAATTGAATTCAATGTACAGCATGTACAGTTTGGACATTTCTCTAATGTGAATGCTACTTATGTTTGCAGAATGTCTGGATGAATGAGTCAGTCATCTGCACAGCATCAATGGAAAAAGGGAAGCAATGAGGAACAAGAGAAGAGTAGCAGTGAGTGGTAAATATTTGAAATTATTCTGTTTGGTTCATCATGTTCATGTAGCTATTCTGCAAATATTTCTTCAGTTTGCTTGTTCTTTATCACCTGTTGGCATGGATGGCCTAATTATCAAAGGCACTACAACTTGCTGTGCATAGTTGCATCTCTTGGGCTTGACAGAAACCGATGGTCGTGGGTTTGAATCGAGGGTAGCATCATACACTTGCTTGTGGGTTTCATCAAAGTGGTAAACATGTAAGACCTGCATCACTTCGGGCTTTCTTCCCACATCAAGCTTACATGCCGTGATATAACTGGAATACTGTTCAAAGAGGCGTTAAACCCAATTCACTCATTTAACACCACATCCAGCAATAGTTCGGCTAAATGACAAGGATTATAAATTAATCAAATCTCAAATCTCAACTAGACAAACCAGAGATTAATGTTATGAGCTCGATCCAGACGCACCGATGATGACTGTTATGGACAACATCCCATGTTATTGGGTACGATTACGAGCTTTCAATGAGCCCACTTGCTACCTCATCTATTACTTTGGCTTGTATGGCAAGCATAGGTTGCTAGGAACATTTTTAAGAGATGTCAGTTAATGATTGTTTCAACTCATCAGCATGGAACAATATATATCTCAAATGTTTGGTATATAACAAAACTCAAAGATGATAAATTAAGTGAATTTGCTGCCTTTTATCTGTAAGTACATGTTGCAACAATTCTTTTCTTTTGCTACAATCTTTATACATAATTTTGCAGAAACTGAAGTCCAGCTTGAGATACCCGGATGACAGGTTGACAGTCTGGAAGGACCCTTCCAGATATCCGAAGTGATTGGCAGACAGCGATGAGGAGAGTCCTGTTATTTCAATGGGAGCCTACCGAGAAGTTATATGCCAATTGACACTGGGACACACTCACAAAGGGTGGTCAGGCAAATGTGAGAAGACCAACCAATGCCAAGTCGGAGTGGGATCCTTCAAGGACCTTGAAGAAATTATTGTCTTTGGCCATGTGGTAATCACTTGAAAGGAATGATGTTTGTGACTACTTGTCTATAAATGTGGACCCAAACACGAAATAGAATGTTCACAATTCTACTAACACAATGCAACAGGGATAGAGCCCATCTGGCCTCCCCTCATCCTGGTTCCTGTTTTTCCATGGCAATATAGAAGGAAAAGGATGTTTGAGGGCAAGTAACTCTGAACTGGTGAGCATGGTCTGCTGATGCTTTCAAGCGAACAGTTATCCCGCTCTGTTATGAGTATTGAAGAATAGGAGGAAAGTGCATACTGCATCAGGAACCATTACATGAACACTGTTCAATGTGTGATATATGCATATAAATAAAAGAAATTGATAATTTGTTTGTTGTTTGTTTCTTTAGCCCGCTGTGTAAATGGGGATTTTCCAATATTTTGCCTCAGTTTGATAGCCACAGTTATCGTATAAAACCATGCATTGCTTGGACATCTTTGGAATAACACATTGATCTGCTATGTCAAAGGTCAATGTCACAGCCAGACAAAAAAATTGTTAATGGCCAAACTCTTCCTTAGGGCAGGGATAGAAGTTGGCAACAGGTCATACACTTACTTTTTATCCCCCGGCATATAATACGGGGGATATAGTGATCAGCCTGTCTGTCCGTCCGTCCGTCCGTCCGTCCGTCCGTCCGTAATCATTTCCTTTTCCGGGGCAGGATTCCCAAACCATTCAGTGTATTTGATCGAAACTTGGCAACTCTTATCAGGCACATACTGAAGTGGTGCCTTTTGATATTTTGGGATTTTTCTAATTTTTATTTTTTTAAATTTTTATGGAATGAAGTTGGACATAGACTCAATTGGGGATGGGGTTCGTTTCCGGGGCAGAATTCGGAAACCATTAAGTGTATTTGATCGAAACTTGGCAACTCTTATCAGGCACATACTGAAGTGGTGCCTTTTGATATTTTGGGATTTTTCTAATTTTTATTTTTTAAAATTTTTATGGAATGACGTTGGACATAGACTCAATTGGGGATTGGGTTCGTTTCCGGGGCAGAATTCGAAAACCATTCAGTGTATTTGATCGACACTTGGCAAAGCTATCATGCACATACTGAAGTGGTGCCTTTCAAATTTTGGGATTTTTCTAATTTTTATTTTTTATCTTTTTTTAATGGAATCAAGTTGGACATAGACTCAATTGGGGATGAGGTTCATTTCTGGGGCAGAATTCGAAAAACATTCAATGTATTTGATCGAAACTTGGCATTCATATGGATGCGACCATGGTGGATCTTTTGTGGGTAAACAATGTATGCTTCTTAAAGAACATTCAACTGTTGACTCATTACATACAGAAATGCACTAGTGGTTACTTTACAGACAGCTGCCGGGGGGATATGTCATCTTTCTGATGACTCTTGTTCTCTAATGTGCCTTTTCCCGCAGAAGTCTAAATAACTCTTATACACATAGTTGTATATCATTGTCATATGTTTGTCAATATTACACTGAATGAAGCACTTTACAATTGTTTTTGAAATAGTCGCAACTGATATTGAAGGTCAAATTAGCTTTCAATGTCTTTCAGTAAAAATGTTCACAGTAACTGAGGAACAGCTCTCTGTAGTGTGATGAAATCTGGTACATGTCACCCTCAGAGTGAGGCATATTGTGTTTCAAACTTAAATGAAGCTGGTATGCTCATAACAAGTACTTGTACCTTTTCAAATAATCATATTATCATCTCACTAGGACCAAAGGCCCAAGTGAGCACACAGTCGATGAGTTTATACTTTCTCTCAGAATAATCTGGAAGTCTGAACATGAAATTTAAGGATATCATCATACATGTATTAGAACTGTTGTTTGTTCATTAAACAGCTTAACATCTAAAAAGAATTATAGATGAAATTGAAAAAAATTGTCTTCTCCAAAAGTACATGCCCATAGATCTCAACTTTAAGGGGATATTTACAACTAAAATGACACAGAATATTACTACAGCTATCTGATATGCCCAGGCTAACATTATTTACCAGAAATAAGACATCTCGAAAAATTGCATCCGGATACCTGCCGGATACCTGCCGGATACCTTCAGCAATGTTCAATTTTCATGGTTAGTTTCCAATATATATTTAGGTGTTTCACACTTAATTGAACAAAATGCACCCCCAAATTGTGACATGTTTTTGGAAACTCAGGATGAGGTATCCGGTGCCGGATTCTTGGTATCCGGTGCGGATCCTTGGACACCTAGATTGAGGTATCCGGTGAGGTATCCGGTGCCGGATACCCGGATTCCAGGTGGCATACTTTCAGGTGAGGTGTCCATGCCGGATACCACGGATCTGGTATCCGGCAAGGTATCTGCCACCGGATACCCGGACGCGTTTTGGGTAAGTGTCCGGTGGTATCCGGCAGGTATCCGGATACCGGAAACTGCATTTTTTTTGCTGTGTGTTGACGACGTCCAGAAGGAAATGTCATCTGCGAATTTTGCAGTAGTTGTTTTTTTAATTTTAGGTGGGAAGATGTCGTCAATCATAAAATTAAAAAGTGTTGGTGAGATTATACTGCCCTGTGGGGTACCATTGTCTAAAGGGTGTGGGTCAGATAGGGTGTTGTTGGTTTTAACTGTGATGTTTCTGTCTGTTAAGAAAGAGTGTATGAAATTTAGGATTCTACCATCTATGGCTTTTTCTTTAAGTTTTTGGATTAGGCCATGATGCCAAACCATATCAAATGCTTTACTAAAATCTATGAAAATGGCCACAGTATATTGTTTTTGGGCGAGTGCTGTTTTAACGTCATGTTCTAAATGTAAAACGTGGTCTAAAGTTTGTCGGTTTGACATAAAACCACTCTGGTCCTCATTAAGTAGTTTTTGGGAAGAAATTTGGAATTTTAGTCTATTGTTTATGACGGATTCCATTATTTTACAAATATGGGAGGTTAGCGAGATAGGGCGGTAGGAATCCGGTTCTTTGGGGGGTTTCCCTGGTTTGAGAACCGGTACTACCAAAGCTGTTTTCCAGGCATGGGGGAGGGAGCCTGAGGTCCAAATTTGATTGAATAATTGGAGAAGAAGTTTTTGAATTTTAGGGGGAAGGTGGTTTAGGATAGTATAGCTAATATTGTCTGTGCCTGTGGCTGGGGCTGTATTTTTGTTATTGATGGCTGTTTGTAGTTCATGTATGTTTATTATTTTATTGTATGACATGCTTGTGAGGGGTGGTCTAGGGGAATAAGTGGGGTGATTTTTAATAGTGTCTTGCATAATGGGTGTGTGGTTGGCGGAGCTGCTAGTGGCCGAAAAGTGAGCAGCCATGGCGTTAGCCTTTTCTCTATCTGTATTTAGATTAGGGAAAGATGGGGCTGAGAAGGTTTTTGAAGTGCCCTTTATGGCTTTAAGTTTTTTCCATAGAATTTTGGTATTTTGTTTCCCCATTTTCAAGGAACTGGTAAAAGTTTGCCAATGTTTTCTTTTGGCTGCTCTTATAAGTTGTTTAGTTGAGTTTCTGAACTGTTTTGCCAAGGGGAGTTTGGTTATGTCCCGCTTGGCTTTATTAAGTGCCTTTTTCCTAAGTTTTCTAGAATTATCTATTTCTGAGCTCCACCAGGGGACAGTGATATGGTGCGGTGAAGTTTTGACTGTTGGAATGCATTGGAGGGCTATATTGTGAATTTTGTTTGTGAAGTTTGTATTGAAGATGTCGTTGTCAATGTTGTGTATATTTTGTATGTTTATTTGATTGCAGAGTATGTGGAATGTTTTCCAGTCAGCCTTTTTAAGATTGAACTTGGGTTGCTGGGAGGAGTTATCTAATGGGGTAGCAGTTTGGGATTGGGATAGGGGGGGGGTTGGGGTGGGTAGGGATAGTGAAATTTTGATGGGCGTGTGGTCACTGCCCCAGGTGTCCGAATGGGCCTCCCAGCAGAGTTTAGGATGGAGATGGGTGGTAGTGAAGGTGAGGTCGATTGCTGAGGGGGAATGTAGGTGGCTTGTGGGGTATCTGGTAGGTTGATTTTCATTTAGGCAAATAAGGTTGTTTGATTCTGACCATTCTTGAATTAATTTTCCGAATTTATCTATATAGTTTTTTGTGCCCCACAGTGGGTGGTGAGCATTGAAATCGCCTAGAAAAATGGTGTTAGGTTCAATGAATTTTGATAAGACATTAAGGTCTTCAGCCGAGAAAGGTGTTATTTTGCTATGATAGACATTTATAATACTGATTTTAGTTTGGTGTATAGTTGTTTTGATGGCCAGGCATTCCAGGTTTGGAGTAGGAATATCTATTATGTCATAGTCAAGATGGTTTTTGATGAAAATGCCCAGGCCGCCATGTGGTGGTCCTGGGCAGTTAATGGGTCGGGGTCTATCTTTTCGAATGAGAAAATAGCCTGGAATTTTGAAGGTCCTTTTGGGGGATAGTTTAGTTTCTTGGACTGCGATTAATAGTGGAGAAATTTTTTGAAGGGCGATGAGGGCCTTAAGCTCATGCCCATTGGTGGCGATCCCGTTGCAATTCCACTGTATGAACACCATTAGTTGGTTTTAGAATGAGGGGGAAGTTAGATGGATGGTGTTCCGGGGCTAATTTAGAATAATATGGACAGGGTTTCATTTAAGGGTCCTTAAGGCTGCCTGGAATTGTTGTAGGGTTTTTTGATATATGTTTGCTTGGTGGGCTAGGGAGTGGAGTTTCTTGGTAGTGGGGTTTCTGAGAAGAATGGCTGCTGATATAAATTCTATGATTTTGTGTGTATTTGAGTGAAGTTTTTTGGGTGTGACTATAACTTGAGGGGTTGTTTTGAGTGTTTGGAGTTTGTGGGAGAGTAGTTGTTTCCGTGTAGTGTTGATCCTGTAGTTGATTTGTTTGTTTTTATGTTGAGGTTGGTTTGATGGGATTGGAATGGCTGATCTAGCTGGGTGGAGGGGTTTGGGAAGGGACAGGTCTGGTTGGGACTGTATGGGAAGGGATGGGACAGAGGGGGGGGCTGTTTGAATGGAGAGGAGGGACGGGATGGGGGGTTTAGGGGAGGGGGTTGGGGGCTGGGTAAGAGGGGTTGTACGGGGAGGTTGGTGTGGGGCTGGGGGCAGGTGGGGTTGGGGGGTGTGTAACAGGGCCAATTTGGGAGCTGTTTGGGGTTGGGGCCTGTGGGAGGGGTGTGGGTAAGGTTGGGGGAGGGGGGTAGAGGAGGGATACCAAAGGGGCATCTGCATGGTTTTATATAGTTGATAGGCCGAGGAGCTGGAACTGCGCCTTTACTGTTATTGGTCCAAAGTATGTAACGCCAATTTTGATTGGATAAGAATTTCTGACCTAAGGCTTGTAATGACTGACTGATTTCCCAAGTTTACTAATCTACTGTTTGACATTAACAATAAGGGGATTACTTTCTAAAAACAATGCATTTGGTATACTGTTTTCCTTGCGGTAATCCTTTGCCTAAGGGGGATAATTAGAGGTGACGGGTAGGTAGACACTGACAGTGATTGAGCTTCGCTCACTAGCAGACGTTGACGGGTATAGAATTAAAATAGCAAGGGATTACGTTTGGACAATGGGCATGTTGATTTTGTGCCTATGGGTATGAATTTGGACGGCTTATTGTTTATGTAAGTAGGATGTAAAATGAAAAAGCTTGGATAACATGTATCAAGTAATATTAAGTTTATATAAAACATATGGAAGGTAGAATAATAAAAAATGAAATAGAAGTAGAATAATAAAGGTAGCTAATTTTAAAAGTACAAGATATAAGATTAAGTTGGGAATATTTTATTATAATTTCAGCTGTAGTTTTGATAATTTGTATTTAAAATAGAGTAAGGAATTTTCAACGAATTGGGACAAATATGTACACGATAACAATACCCCGGGGCTACACGAATCTTTTGTCCTCAAAAGAAAATAATTTGCCTACTTTTGTTTAAGTATGATTATTGGGGTTTAATTGTACAACTTCATAAATGTTGTGATGCACTAAAAGAATATTAACTGAAAATGGCTGGCTGAGAATTTTCTTTATGTGTCTACCCGCTAAAGCTGGAATAGGGATGATTTCTGGTACAAACAAGGATTGATTTGTGATTTTATTTGTAATTGTAAAGTTGGGCCATTTGAGATGAAGGCATGGGGAGAAATAGCCTTGAACTTTAAGGTCAGTGACAGTAGAAGGTGCGTAAATAAACCAATAAGAAGGACATAATGACAATGACATAACTGGGATTAATTCACAAAGAGATCCAGTTGATATTTCAATCATAATGAAGGTGTGGTTCGATCTCCTTTTGTATAATTTGTATAAAATAATACAAAGAAAGAGAAGACAAATAAACGACAAAGCAATAGGAATGTTATCATATACGGTTTTCAATACAGGGTGAATGGACGAATTGGGGGGAGGGGTTGGGTAATGATATTCAAATGTAGGGATTTGTGATTTGACTGGGACTGCTTGATTTACTAAGTATAAGGCTGCAGTAACAGTTCTTAATTTCAAGAACATACAAACCATGGCAAGAAATGATAAGGCTGAAATAATCAAAGATATAGTAGTCATCCAAAACTGATAACTAAAGCCTGAAGATTTCACATTTATTTGACCATCCAGATAAGACTCTGTAAGGGTCTGAAAGATAGTCTGCTCATTTTTGACACTTTGGGCCATGCGTGCGAGACTAAGATGATCCTTTTGATCTCTCGCAAATATGGAAATTTGGAATTTGGATTTTTATTGGATTAGGGTATGTTGTATCAGCAGCAATAGCTGTTAATGAATTATCTTGAAAGAAATGTTGCAAGAGAGCCAAATTTACAGGATGAAGATATGTGATATTACCTTGAGAATAATGTTGGCATTTACCTAAGCGAGCAGGTATTAAGTATGATTGAGTGCTGACAGAACAGAGACAAGGAATGTTAATCATGCAAAAAGAACAACCTTGAATTACCTTTTGTCCATGAGGACACACAAGAGTGAGTAAAGGTGTGTTATAAACCAAAAGTGTGGAGGGTTTTAGCTCTAACAGTTTAGAAGGTTGTTCCTGTAAAGTAAAACGGAAGTTACACAGATGTTTTACCACTTTCTTGTTATTTTGAAATAGAGCAGTTTCACAAGAGGGAACTGTTGATGCTACAAAAGGAACCGTAAAAGGACAGTGGTGCATATTAGTGCCATAACATTGTGAAACAAGATTGTTATTGAGAGTGACAGAATGTTGTTGATCCCGTGAGACTGCAATATAATTGGGTAGATCCAACAACTGTGTGGCTTGCTTGGAGGATTCGTTCACGGGAACTGGGAGTGATATGATGTTATAGAGAGTGAAAGGTTGGGGGTTTGCTGCAATAGGAAATTTAATTGTAATGTACAGTTTATTAGAATCCGTACGTGCAAATACAAATTTGCCATGGTTGTAATAAAAATTTGGAGCAATTTGTAAAAGCTCAAAACTGGGGAACTGATCCTTGAGGAGGCGTTGAATGTGATGAATAGTTTGGGCGAGGATATGGGGTTGTAGCAGTAATGGTGAAAGACTTCCTTTCACCAGATCTTGAACACCAAGTTTAAATTCTTCTAACTTGTGTTCGATGATGGCAGCCTGTTCAACCTGATGGGTGAGGACGGAGGAGAGGGAGACGAAGGCTTCACGAAGGCTGTCATAGGAAGCTTTAATGCTTGCTGTTGCATATTTAATGGCTTCATGGTTGAGTTGGATACCATGAAGAGCATTCTCAAAACGATGGTCAACAGTGTACATGAAAGAGGACATATTTTTAGAAAATTGCGCCAGAGAATTTGCCACTTTATAATTATTTTTTGATAATACATTTATATGTTTCGCTAAAACCTGAATTTCATCTTCTGTTGCAGTTCCAAATAATTGATTTGATAGTTCACCAATAAAAGAGAGAAATGCTCTTTTGCTTCTTTGACGTTTGGAAAATTTTGCAATTGGGAGAAGATGATTAATTTGTGAAAGTGTTAAATTTATGAAAGTTGCACATCTGGTTTTAATAGAATTTTGATTAGATTGGATCAAATTTACCAGATGACAGGTGGCATTATCTCGGTGGCATCCATTTATTGGGGTCAGATTGATCTGTGATGGGAGATCCAGTTCATAGGTGTGAAGCCAGTAGTCACTGCCAAACTGGACTGTGAAGGTTGGCTTGAAGATCACACCGTAGTTAATTCGCTGGATGATTTTTTCTGTAGAGGCAGTGGACAAGAGTGCGAACAGAAACAATCCAAATATAACGCTGTTGAAGAAGGAGGAACCTGAAGAGAATAAAAGGTCATGACATAAGATGTAAATAAGTCTGGGTGAGGAGGCAACCACGTGCATTACCACCTTCTAGCACTGATACAATATGAAATTGTATGGGTTGAGGCTCATTTACATCCTGTTCTAAGAAGGGTAAAGAGTAAGGTCAGAGTGTTGGCCAACAAAGAAGGTGAAGATAAAGGAGAAAGATTTAAAGTGCATTTGGATTTTGTTTCTGAAAGAATCTTGATTGCTTCTTCTTTCTTCGTCCACTTGCTGTCCACTTGGAATGGAAGTCCTTGCAAATATCTTGCTGAATATTTTCCTGAGGAATCCACGAAGAAGGATGTCCAACCCATTTTACCTTGTATTGCCTCTTGCCTTTGTTCCACCTAAATTTCAGAATTCTCTCGATTGGGTAGAATGGAGATGGATCAGTAGTTTGATTTGGTGGTCCCACTGGATGCTGATTAACTGGATCTCTATCCTGTGGACCTGGGTTTGCAGACGATTCTGGTGGAGCTTTTGGGTGCTCGGGGTCCAGATGTGCAGGGTTGGGGCTGACCAATGAACGTGGGTGTGCAGAAGGGTCCAGAGGAGCATTCGGGCGCTCAGGGTCTGGGTCTGCTCGATGAGAGGATGGTGTCATGTGGGGTTGAGCAGAAGGGTCCGGAGGAGCATTATGGGGCTCAGGGTCCGGGTCTGCTTGATGAGAGGAGTGTGTTGTGTGGGGTTGAGCAGAAGGGTCCGGAGGAGCATTATGGGGCTCAGGGTCCGGGTCTGCTTGATTAAGGATGTGATGATCATCGGCCTGCCTTTGGGTTATCTGGTTTGTGACATCATCTGCTGTAGTGCCATGAAAATCAGGATGGTTTTCCATGTTGGGCCTGAGAGTGTATGGCTTCAGACGATTTGCATGAACATAGGATTTGTATTCCTTTTGGGTCTGACAGTCACGTACCTTGTAGGTGTGGTTCAGGCCAATGTTGGAGATATACCAAGGACCAGTCCATTTCTTGGTGAGTTTTGGGCTGCATCCCTTCTGAACTTTTTGGTTGTTCATCAAGACGGTGTCTCCAACTTGGAACTTGGGAAGTGCTGCTTTCTGGTCATGATGAGCTTTGGACTTCTCTTGAGATACAGCAATGTTTTCCCTGGCAATTTCTTGGGCAACCTTGAGGTTATCAAGGATGTTCTGGAGTTGATGTTGAGTATCCTGTCTGAGGGTATCTCTTGGAATGAGTGCCGTATCTAAAGGAAGCATCATTTCACGACCAAATAGCATATAATGAGGTGACTGACCGGTAGTTTGACAGGGTGTACGACGAAGAGCCATCATGATGCACGGAAGTAATGTATCCCAATCATCTTGTTTTTGATTGGTGTACGTTCTCATTACCTGTGCAATGGTGCTATTGCGTCTCTCACACACTCCGTTGGATTGCGGATGGTAAGGTGATGTAGTATAATGCTTTACATCCATTAGTTCGCAGAGTGCGTTGACAAGTTTGGATGTAAATTGTCTACCATTGTCGGTGAGAAGTGTTCTTGGGGCGCCATACCTGGTAAAGACTTCATTGAAGAGTAGGTGAGCAACTTCACTGGCTTCCTGTGTCTTCATGGGAAAGGCTTCTGTCCATTTGCTAAAGGAATCTATGGCTAGCAGAACATACTTGTTTCCTCGTTGAGTCTTGGGGAGAGGGCCAAGGATATCAACATGCAATCTTTCAAAGCTGATGTCTGTTCCCATTGGTACCATGGGTGCACGCTTTGCATGAAAAGAACGCTTGGAAACCTGACATTCATGACAAGATTGGATGTAGGTGTCAATTTGCTGATACATACCTGGCCAATAATACTTTTGTAGCAGTGAATTCCTGGTAGCATCGCGGCCAAAGTGACATCCTCCTACCTTTGAGTCATGGTAAGACTTCAGAACTTCCAAACGATCAGATTTAGGTAGGGCTAATTGTCTTATGATGACATGTCTGTTGGGTTTGGAACCACGGTGCTTTTGCTGATAGAAATGGTATAAAGTACCATTGAGAAGTTCATATTCCATTGAGACTCCTACTAGGTTTCTGATTTGAGTTTCTGTATACTCACCTGGGATTTCTCCTTTTTCCTTATATGCAAAGATGTGCTTGAAATCTGGACAGCTTCTTTGCCTTGCACCAATATCAGTCTCTGTGGTGTCATCTTGGATGCTGGTGGTGGCTACTGCTGGAAGTTCCTTGGTGTAGTGGAATGTGACAGAGATGTGCTTTTGGGTGTCTGTGGACCGCTGTGAGTTGTCTGGAGTTTCAGCATCTTGTGGATTATCTGTTTGCCGGGCAGGGTTGGAATATGATGCCATGGCAACAGACTTGAAGGATGGGATGTCTTCAGTATCTGGTAGATGCTTTGTTTCTGGATATGATCTTCTTGAGAGTGCATCAGCATTCTCGTTCTTCTTTCCTGGACGGTGCTCAATGTGAAAATCATATTGCTGAAGCTTTATAGACCATCTGGCGAGTCTACCTATGGCATTGTGCTTGAAAGACTGGATATAAGTAAGGGCTTTGTGATCAGTGTAGACTTTGAAGTGCTGGCTAGACAAGTAAACATGAAATGTTCTTATGCCTTCCAAGACAGCAAGCCCTTCTTGCTCGGTTATAGACCATTTTCTTTCAAAAGGATGAAGCGATCTGCCTCCATATGAAATGACCTGTTCTCTCCCAGCTTCATCAAGCTGACCAAGTATGAAGCCAATTGCTTCAGATGAAGCATCTGTGGTGAGTATGAACTGTTCATTTAACTTTGGGTATACAAGTACTGGTGCAGAAATGAGGGCAGATTTTAAGGATTCAAATGCTTTTTGACAAGCTTCAGACCACACAAAGGTTGCATCTTTTTGCAATAATTTATTCAAAGGGGTAGCAATTTTTGAAAAGTTTTTGACAAATTTGCGATAGTAACTTGCAAGTCCTAAAAATTGTCTAATGTTTTGCTGAGTTTGAGGCTGAGGAAAAGAAGAAACAGCATTTACCTTTTCTGGATCTGTTTGGATGCCTTTTCGTGTGAAAATGTGACCAAGGTAAGTTACTTTTCTGGCAGCAAATCTGCATTTGCTGGGTTTGAGGGTGAGGCCGGCAAGACGTAACTTACTGAAGACACACCTTAAATGAGCTAAATGTTCCTCAAAGGATTTGCTGAACAGGATTATGTCATCGACATATACCAGCAGATACCTCCAATTGATTTCTCTCAGTGCTTTTGAAATAGTAGATTGGAAAGCCATAGGGGCATTCTTTAGTCCGAAGGGTAGCCGATTCCATTGATATACACCATCTTGACAAATGAAAGCGGATTTGTGTTTGGTAGATTTATCCAATGGAATCTGCCAGAAGCCACTAGCACAGTCGAGAACAGAGAAGTATTGTGCTTCTGCATTACCAACAGTATCAATGACGTCATCAAACCGTGGTAGAGGAAAGTACATACCTTTTGTAATGGCATTGAGCTTCCTGTAGTCCACAGCAAAGCGGTAGGAGCCATCTTTCTTACGCACCATGACAACGGGTGATCTCCATTCTGACTCACTGGGTTCAATAATACCAGCCTCAAGCATTTCTCGCACCTGCTTTGAACACTCTTCCCTTACTTGGATAGACTGTCTATAAAATGGCATTCGCACAGGTTCTGCATCGCCAGTCTTAATTTCATGATAATGCAGATCTGTTTTTCCAAGTTCAGTCCAATCTTTTGCAAAGACAGAGCGTTGGGAGTGCAAGAAACACTCCAGCTGATTTTTCTGGTCTTCAGTAAGATCAGAGTCAGAGAGATCAAATGAAATGTCAGACTTAGCACTAACTTCTGATGGTTGTATGTTAAAAACACCAGGTTGTTCTTTTTCATGGTCCAAGGGCTGAATAAAGGATTCATCAACATCTGACAGGGTTCCTAGCACTTTTCGTCGGGGAATGTTGATTGGAGCTTCTGTGACATTCATTACACGCATAACAGAAGTCTTACCTGTTGTCTTTATGAGACATCTAGCACCATGTAAAAGGAGATTCTGTAACTGAGGGGCTGGTTCAAGAAGGTAGACGCCTGGAGACTGACGTCTTGAAATGCTGACAGGCAGATCACATTGGGTGTGAGGGGGTATGGAAATGGATTTGGATGATCTAGCTACACCAGCATTTGTCTCTACGAGGTTAACGTGAATGAGACCCTCATGAATAAGTACAGAACGAGTAGCCAAACAGACAGTGACCTTGTTAGCATCAAGAAAATCCAAACCTAGGATGAGTGAATGGTGCAAGTGAGAGAATACATGAAAGATGTGATCTATTGTTAGATTTGAAATTTTAACTGGAAGTGAAATACAGCCTAGAACAGGATGGATCTCTCCTGCAACACCAATGATATTTTGATATTTTGATTTCTGAAGGTTTGCCAAAGAATAGCCTGCTTTTGAAAGGAATTTTTCAGAAATGCAAGAAATTTGAGCCCCTGTGTCAATGAGTCCATTGGTATTGGCTTTATGGATGGAGATATGGATGGTATTTTTGAGTAATGGAGCGACAATACAAATAGAGGGGGCAACAGAACTTCGATGACTTTGGCTTGATGTTTTTGCATTTTTTGAGATGCTTAGTATTTGGGGCTGTAGAAGGTGGAGTAGCACTAATGTTTTTGCCAAAGTTGTGCCTGGCCTCTTTTGAAGGACCAGGCGCATTATCCTATTGATTTAACTGATCACTAATTTTTTTCCCACATACTGCAGCAAAATGACCGGGTATCGTACAGTAGGTGCACGGTATATTGTGAGATTTACAACTTCTACGAGTTGGACACGAACCTCCACATCCGTGACATTTTCCTTGCTGTCCTCTAAAGTTGTTCCGGGACTGTCCTTGTCGAGGTGTCCAGTTCTGCCGCCTGTTTTGCTGAGACATCACTTGGTTCTGTGGATGGAACATATGTTGCTGAGGCTGCTGGGGGTAGGACTGCTGGAGCTGCTGCCAGGACTGAGGTTGCTGCATAGGTCCATACTGGGGTTGCTGCTGGGTCCATGGCTGGGGTTGCTGCTGGGTCCAAGGCTGGGGTTGCTGCTGGGTCCATGGCTGTGGTTGCTGCTGGGTCCATGGTTGTGGCTGCTGCTGGGTCCATGGTTGTGGCTGCAGTGGCTGGTGGAACGGGGTCTGAGACGCTAGTCTGGACTGCTCATACCTCTGTTTCAGATCATAGACGTCTTCCATCAGAGTTTTGAGAGCCCTTGTTGTCAGTGATGATTCTGGTTCCACAGTAGTTGCTGCCACAACATTGGTGTTTCTACTCTCGAACTGTTCTGCAAGTCTGCCGAACTCACGGAACTCTGTCAGGTTTCTAGGGTCTCTATTACCTACTGTGGCTTGAAGAGAGCTACGAAGTCCTGTCATTACTATTTGTAGCTGTAGGTATTCAGGTATAGTTTGGCCTACAATAGATTTCTGATACCTGTCTAGGTAGTCATCTACAGATTCTACTGATGACTGTTTGATAGATAAGGATGAATTGTTGAAGGTTTTTTTAACATATCTATCCTTAAGAGCCTGTAATTGGGTATCAATAGAGGTTGACATAGAGAATGCTTTGCTATTGAACCATTCTTTAACTTTAGGGTCTAAAAGGGTTGGTAATTGCAATTTTTGTTGCTCATCAGTGAGTTTATATATCCTAAATGCATCTTTTACACGACCTATAAATAGATCAACATTTTCGGAGCCAGTGAATTTGTCTATGACAGATGCTACACTTGCCGCCATTGTAAATGAAATATCAGGAACTTCTGGATCTTCTTCCTGGGGGTCTGTATGGGGTTGTTCCTGGTAACTTTGTTGATGTTGCAGCTGGTTCTGTTGATTATCTCGGAGCTGGTCTTCTTGTTGAACTTGCAGGTGGCTGTTAGGGGCCGGTTGGTCTTGGGAGACTTGACTGCGAAGTTCGTAGGGGAATATGGAAGGTGTAGCTCCTCTTGACTTGGCTGCACTCATGGAGGTACCGTTTTCTTTCCTTTCCACCAACTGAGAACGCGCGTGTGCTGTGCGCTCTCACAGATATATAGGTAACCTTAGAACATAAAGTTGAGAATATAAATCACAGAGTTGATGGCGACAGTTCCAGTATTTATTCTTGAGCAGATGTGATCAAGATACATTCAATACACAATTTCAATTTATTACAATAATAAAGATGTACATAAGATATTATATGATATGACATTTATACATTTAATCAACATAGGGATGATAATTGGTTGTTGGGGGAATTAGCATGGTAGAGTTGACAATGGCGGGAAGATGACTGGCTATAGTTGATCATTTACAAATCACAATTAACTGGATACTGAAAAATAGAAAGGACATAGTTAAACTCGAGACTAAACACATACACATAAGACTACACAGATATACAGACTACCACCTTTGCATCTATCAAGATAATGAAGATTTATGTATATTAATAATATGGCTGAGATATGTAAACATACAAACAGCTGGAGGCTTACGATAGGTATTGCCCTTGGCATTTCCTTAACTAGCCTATCTACTATTATTATCAATAATATTAACATTAACGATAAATGTGCGTAACTCAACAATGTTGAGATCTGTATATTGCACTTAAAGTACAACTATTCACAACAAAGTAAAACATACATTTAATTATAATTGTTAGCAGTATAATAGAAATATGAACTGCATTTTATAATTAATTGCAACAACAGAAAGTTATAAACACAAACATTCTCGATAATTACTTACCTTGTACAAAGACAACATAAATACATTACCTGTACTCAGTTCAAGTGAGATAACTTCACTGCATATTTAACCAGAGTTATTTGGTCTAACTTCAAAACAAAAAGTACATATGTTAATAATTTGAACAAGGGAAACCAGCTTACCTTAGAACATAAAGTTGAGAATATAAATCACAGAGTTGATGGCGACAGTTCCAGTATTTATTCTTGAGCAGATGTGATACCAAAGGGGCATCTGCATGGTTTTATATAGTTGATAGGCCGAGGAGCTGGAACTGCGCCTTTACTGTTATTGGTCCAAAGTATGTAACGCCAATTTTGATTGGATAAGAATTTCTGACCTAAGGCTTGTAATGACTGACTGATTTCCCAAGTTTACTAATCTACTGTTTGACATTAACAATAAGGGGATTACTTTCTAAAAACAATGCATTTGGTATACTGTTTTCCTTGCGGTAATCCTTTGCCTAAGGGGGATAATTAGAGGTGACGGGTAGGTAGACACTGACAGTGATTGAGCTTCGCTCACTAGCAGACGCTGACGGGTATAGAATTAAAATAGCAAGGGATTACGTTTGGACAATGGGCATGTTGATTTTGTGCCTATGGGTATGAATTTGGACGGCTTATTGTTTATGTAAGTAGGATGTAAAATGAAAAAGCTTGGATAACATGTATCAAGTAATATTAAGTTTATATAAAACATATGGAAGGTAGAATAATAAAAAATGAAATAGAAGTAGAATAATAAAGGTAGCTAATTTTAAAAGTACAAGATATAAGATTAAGTTGGGAATATTTTATTATAATTTCAGCTGTAGTTTTGATAATTTGTATTTAAAATAGAGTAAGGAATTTTCAACGAATTGGGACAAATATGTACACGATAACAATACCATCGACTTGTAATTGTGAAATGAATGAAAGTGTTTGTTTCAATCTTACTTGTTGAATGAATATTCAGAAGTATGTTTTGTTTCTAAATCCCAACACCAATTGGCCAAATGGTAATTCTCTTTCAGATGTGTGGGTGCTTGTTCATTGTGCATTTCATCATCCGGCTGCATAAACTTTATCCGTGAACATCGTCTGACATCCATACCACATACTGGTTATACTCCTGAATGTTAGTAGACCTTTATTGCTTGTCTATTAAGCTGGTTCACCTTCATATTTCAGTTTTGTGAATGGTTTTTGTATGACTGTTGTGTACCGCCGCACTCAGCAATATGGCGGGGATCTTCAAAAATCAAGTTTTGACCAGAGTCGATACAAAACGTCAAGGCCAGATAAAAACGAGTCTCGATTATCCGCCCAAACATATTCCAATATGGCGTAAGGGCACAGGAGCATTAGCCACTCGCACAATTTTCATTAAAAAGGCGTGTTGCTAATGCCGTGTATCAGAACTCCTGCCACACAACGGCGGCCTGTAAACACTTTTCATAGCCAATGAATGTCAGGGGCAAACATGAGGGAAAAAAACCCATTCACTTGAGTGAGACGGGCAATATTCCACCAAACAGGCAGTTCAACAGACTTCCATACAGAAGCTTCAAGGTTTTAGGTGTCTGAAAGTATTTTTATATATTTTTCTGTGCTATATGACTGATATTTTATATGATTGTGACATCATACTATTATGGTTGTTCTTAATATACGCATGTTTAAGATGTTTTGACTGGTTCTCGCCGCAAATAGTTGGAAAATTGCTGATGCGGCGTAAAACAATAATCTTTCATTCATTGCAATTTACTTCCCATTTTGGTTTTGATAATTCCTTCTTCAAAGGTTTAAGCAGTTACATTATATTTGTAGAATCATTTCTTTGGCATCAGTTCAATCATCCGCATGTAGTTGAACTTATACGATGTATTATTTCTGATTTGCCGTTTCAAATACCGTCAAAATATCAAACAAAACGGTAGAAGTTTGATAAAAGACTCAGTAACTTTTAATTTTATTGTTCTAAAATGAAGGGAAAGGTTTACATACTAAATCTAAGCAATGTCCTTGTTAATCCCTTCATAAATGCAACTGCATCTTATTGGTCTACAATTAGAAGTCTACAAATCCTATACAAGTGAAACGAGAGTTATTAACTGTTGAAAATACATCATCTATGGAACTAAAATAGACACATGAAATCAAATCGTAGTCTGGAAAACGTGAAACATACGTACTCTCGCAAATACAAAAAAGCAAAACAAACCTAAACAAATCAATTAAACAATGACAAACCTGAAACAACTGCTCTCTCAAGTTAGTGTATTGACAAAGCGTCATTAAGTAATAATTGACAAGGTACACATGAGCTTACATCAATATTGTTATGAAACTTCTCCAACCCGGACATAACCCCATTGACACCAAGAGTGAGGTTAAGTATGGATGGAAATAAAAATTAACTGTCAACAATTATCACTCAACAAGACGGGAGAGACGTTGGGACTTTAGTTTAGGACAATCACATCGATCGATAAACTCAGTCACATGTGCAGTCACAGGCTTGTTCATAAAACGACTGGACATTTCCTACCAGTGGTAGTATTATGACAGCTGACGCTTATATAGGATAGTGAAGGTTAGGATTCATGATCAATATCCCTGTCTGTCTTATGTCTGATAACCCTAATAATATATGTATATTAACAAATGTGGATTTTTTTCTCCCAATTAAAATATCAGTTGCACCGGAAGATTTTGTATCACTTTGTTTTAGGGTTTTTGCCTCAAACAAAACCATGGGGCCAGTCAGTGGACTAAAGAAAAACGGTAGACAGTATGATAAATATTCCCACCTTTAGTATAAAAAATGGGATGCCCCGCTTTTAATATTATTGCACGGCTTAAAAATATCATCAGGACCACATTATGATTGCGAATTGTCCCTGTCTCAGTGTTGCTTTCAAACATATTATATTTTGTCAATGTTGATGTCTGTCTGTTTGGTGACTGACTGCAGTTAATTTGAAAAAAGCAAAACAAAATGCAAAATCCTTTGTACACTTGGCATGTTGTGGTCACTGGAATGAGCATCTATCAAATTTCTACAGAAACACTATAACGCATTTATAATCATTGTTTAACAACAGCATACACTGTCATATACCCCCCCCCCCCCCCCCCCCCTTCGGAATTTTTTTTGAACAAAGTGAGAACTTTCTTTGTCAATACAAAAACAAACTCTGCTAAGTACAGTATATAACAGATATCATTCATGACAGTTAAGGGAAATGTTTACACAAATGCAAATCTTGCCACAAATTAGTCCAAAAGAAATAGGACAAACGTTTGTTCACAGCCACATGACCTGCCTAAGGTGTTTCATGGGCATCACGCAAAACATCTTTTCGATATGAATTTGAAAGAACAATTTGGTGAACAGTTTTTCATTCATTACCAACATTTCCTCATCAAAACGCTATCCTTGAAATAATAGCAAACTGGAACCTTGCCAGCTTCTTGTAAAGATAGTGCAAAGTTGGCAAGAACTTTGAATTCTGGGTTTTCAGCTTGTAACTTAACAAACTGCTCCATACCTGGGATTGGTTCCTCAACAGCCAAACTGTAAGAATTTTAAGTACTCTCCGTCGAATCTAGAATCTACATCTGTTAAAGCTGAGAAAGTGTTGATGTAAATCCCACAAAGTTTGTTAAAATATGATAATCTGCCCTGTAAGTTACTCTTTCAATTTCTTTCATACAAAAATAATGTCAATTGTACTTTATGGATAGAAAATATGAGTGTATAGAAAAGGTTCATCTTTATGCGTGTAAACGTGTAATTAGGGTTCGATCCTCCACAACAAATGGTATTGTACTTGGGACATGTGGCAGATATCCATTGCATATATTTTCGTGTTAAGCGCTGTTTAAATTATTGGTTAAAACTAACGACTCTTCCATCCGCGTGATACCCAGTAAAAACCTATAACATGCTGTTCTATCGGGATCAAAATGCCGGTCACTCACGCAATATAAAAAATTGGGTAACAAATATAAAAATCACCCTTTTCAGTTTAGGCCTTGGATACGCATGGATGTATCAGGGTGTTGGAAATGCCAAGATGTTTATGTCATTATTACTCAAAAGAGCTGAAAATTGTTTTCAGCAAATGTGGAAAGAAAAACTAAGAAATAGCAAATGTACATATACCCATTCCCTCTTCAAACAACAATAAATACTCGAAGAATATCTAATACCTGTTACAATGAAAAGGTATATTTAAAAAGTCTAACAATATCTGTACATCTTGTAACCTTAATGTTGTAAAAAAAGAGTATCATTTTATGCTTATGTGTAGACTATATCGTCAATTAAGAAACAAGTGTATTCCAAAGAAGTTTATAACTTACCCAAATATTAATTTGTTTTACATTCTCATGTCAACCTCAGGTATTACTTTATTACAAAATATCGCATTGTACATACAGTAAACGTTACTAACTGACTACTACTTAATCCTGGACACAAACCTCACCAACACCAACAGTTGGGCAAAGGATGAATAAACAGTGAAAGTAACTGTCAAGTAAAACAACAACAGTTACAGATACACTATCACTGGGCCCGTCTCATTCATATAGATGTCGTGGTATGCCTGTTCGGATTCCTGGCGCGTCTCTGGTGCGTCCATCTCTCCAGATTGTGGCCCCTGTCGAAATTTCAGCTCTCTCTCCTGTGGACGTTCTCTGAAGAAACAAGAAAAACTTCTTGACCATTTTGAGTGTTTTTCTAGTCGACATTCTACAAGCATTCACCTCAGATGTAACTACATTTGTATAAACTTTACAACCTGAAAGTACGAAAAGAAGTTGTGTGGTTGTGTTACAACTATAATGTTTTACTGAAATTGATAGGGTGCAAGGTATTACAGGAAACAAAAAGGATCTGGGATTCGAACCAACTCATCCAGCATCATGACGCAATTGTAATATTTAAGCTATCTGCAAATTGATAGTTTTTCCATCATTTGATATTGATATAATTATCTGCAAACAATCAAATTATATTATTCAAAGAAAAGGTGTTTCTTTAAACTTGCATGCTACTTTTGAACAGTATTTCAGTTATATCATGGAGTGTACATAAACATTGAACGTACAAAAACAACTTGAAATAAAAAAACTCTCAAGAGCACAGATATTATGCTGAAAATCTTTAGCTTAAAATACAATAGCTCTAATACAAGAAAAGGATAACGTCATGAATATATACGGTAGATGAATCAGTAGGAAGCTGTAACGTCATGAATATAATCACTAGCTGTATCATCAGTAAGCTATAACATCATGACTATAAACAATAGCTGTATCACCAGGAAACTATAGCGTCATGGATATATATAGTAGATGAATCAGTAGGAAGCTGTAACGTCATGAATATAATCACTAGCTGTATCATCAGTAAGCTATAACATCACGACTATAAACCATAACTGTATCACCAGGAAACGATAGCCTCATGGATATATGCTGTAGCTGTATCAACAGTAAACTATAGCCTCATGGATATATGCTGTAGCTGTATCAACAGTAAACTATAGCCTCATGGATATATGCTGTAGCTGTATCAACAGTAAACTATAGCCTCATGGATATATGCTGTAGCTGTATCAACAGTAAACTATAGCCTCATCGATATATGCTGTAGCTGTATCAACAGTAAACTATAGCCTCATGGATATATGCTGTAGCTGTATCAACAGTAAAGTATAATGTCGTGAATATATAACAGAGCTATATCAGCATGAAGCTGCAACACCATGACTATATATAGTAGCTTTATCACCAGAAACATATTACTTCATGAACATAAACAGTAGCTATAACATAAGGAAAGTATAACGTCATGAATATATACAGTAGCTGTATCAGCATGATGCTATAATGTCATGAATATATATAGTAGATATATAACCAGGAATATATATCGTCATGCATAAATACAGTGGCTATATCACCAGGAAGCAATAACGTCATGTTGGTGATATCAAATAAAGCTATGAAAGCCTTTATTATGTCTGCTGCATAGACAACACTGGTTATTATTGACGTTTTATAATGAAATATAGTTTCTACATGTGTCTGTTTGAGAGAGGATACTGAAAAGGTTGCCAACCTTCAATATCACTCTTATATATGATCCCATATCACACTACCGATATCATGTGTTAGACCCCCCTTACCTCATCATCGCCACACGCTTGCGGCAACAGATCCTCACTGACAGTATGCTTCCAACCACCAAAACCAGTAACGCTGTCGAAAGGATGGCTATTTGTATAACACTGTTGTCCTCTGTCAAATATAAGAAAATAGGTGACAGGAAAGTATTAGCTAACACAATAACATGAGATATATTGGCCACTCGCGTGTACAAAGCAGTGGAGTGTAATATTTACCTTTGTTGCAATATTCCAGTCTACGGCACTCCGCAATAGAACAGTTGAACGTGCAGGTAGAATCACACGTTTGTCCAGTCAGGTGGCAGCCCATGGTGCAGGTGCCAGACGTCTGATCACAGACACCATCAAGACAAACTTCACACGTGTGCTGGCAGAGTCCACCATAGAAGCCACGTGCACACCCGTGGATACAATCCCCACTAGCTCTGTGGCAGTGACGAAAAGCAGCATTTAGTGCCTGTAGAGGCTTGCTAGTAGAAATGTTGGGGTCTGGTCCACACTTTTCACTGCACTTCTCCTCGCAGAAAGTGCCATAAAACCCAGGAAGACAGCCCTCTGAGCATCCATGTTCACACGATCCTAGGCAGTGATCACAGGAATAAGCACAGTTTGGACCGAAATATCCTGGGTGGCACTCCTTGCACAATCCTGTCATCCTGTTGCAGGACTTACATCTACTTGTACAAGTCTTACAGTCAGTACCGTAGCAGGAGTCAACACATCCAGACA
This sequence comes from Haliotis rufescens, assembly GCF_023055435.1. NCBI lineage: Eukaryota > Metazoa > Mollusca > Gastropoda > Lepetellida > Haliotidae > Haliotis > Haliotis rufescens. Next base: position 3,275,827 of record NW_025963824.1, read on the forward strand.
CACAGGAGGAGCCCAGCTGACAATATCCTCCATCACAACCACCTGGACATGGTGCACAGGTACCTCCTGGACTGTCACAGCGTATGCTGCACCCAGGACCTTGATATCCAGGGACACACCCCTTTGTGCAAGCACCAATGCCAGAGCTTGACAACTGACATGAGTGATTTCTGCAGTTCCTGCTGCATTCTGAACTGCAGATCTGATCAAAATACCCAGGGTCACAGTCTGTAAGGCAATGTCCTGTACTTCTGTCGCATTCTGAACAGTGCTGGTTGTACTTACACTTGTCACCTGAAATAGAAAAGACTACAATATTTGATAATTGATACTATGGCTTCAGTACCCTTTAATAAGAGCATATGTCACATTAACAGCATACACTAACTTCTAATTCATGAAGGCAACGATATGTCGTCAGCAGACCACATTTAAGAGTATGCAAGCAGTTACTTTGTTACATCAGGCTTTATTTTAAGACAAATTCTGTACATGATCCACTGACTGAGATGTACCATTAGCAAATCAGTTTATGGGGCAACTTACCTTTCGAATAAATTACCATATATGTCATCCATATGAACTTCAACAGTGTCATGATGTGTTCTGTAAGCTCAACACAACATGAATACATACAGTTGTGTGTTACTGTAAGCTGTGCCACACTGTCCAGTGTACATCTGGGTTTGTGTTTGTGAAGTTGGATTGACCTTATAGGCGCCTTTGACTCACTCTCTTTTAAATAGTTTAAGGCAATTGTTTTCTTTTTCCTCATGAGCCGGAAAAAATGAAATGTGCAGGGTTATGATAACCACAACCACGTGATATGTTTCCTTTATGAGTAAACATATTTTGCCCCACACATTAGGATGATTTTATATCTATTTCAAAATTAACCTGCACACTGTAAGGAAAACTTATCGTCTTTGAAAATAGTCGTGAAGATTTGCACAATCCCTCTAAAAAAAACAAAATAAACAACAACGATAATGGATAACATTGCTCATATTGGTGAACGTCCAGGAAAGGCATCACTTTGTGTATCAATACATGAGATAGGTGAAATGCTCTTCAATGTGAAAACATCAACAGAGAAATCTTTGAATAATATAATTTAATACATCTTCTGTAGGAATCATGTATTCCACTGTTTTTTTCAAAGTAGAGAATACGTCTGCTTGATATGTATTTTCATCACAAGCCCAGTAGCATTGATCAGTTATGCCGAATCAACTGCAAAAGAAATGTATGGGCTGAAACATTTAACCCACCCCCTCTCAACCCCACCCTACGTGTGGTGCATATTTCTTTTGTTATGAGCTCTGTACACAGCGGCTATTGTGTCACGGATTTTCTGTCTGGTCAAGTCATATTGTGTGAGTGGGTGAAGAACATGCTTATCCCTTTCGCAAAGACCTGGTTTGGACCTCCTTTTTTCTGCTATTGTTCCTTTTCCATCCAGTGCCATTGACATTTTATATTAGATTATGGGGTTAGCAGAACTGTAAACATTTGATGAAAGGAAAATGAGCGTGCTGCATGAACGCCGCGTCTGGATGACGTCATGCTAAAAATAGTTCGTCAGCAGTAGGAGAGAACGACGGTGCGGGACTAGGTATGGTGCAATAACGGGAAACCCCATACTATAAATAGTTCACCGACGACAATTGAAATGTGACATTGCCAGTAACTAATGGCTGTATAACAAGGGAGGGGCCATTCTGTACTATTAGATAGTTTAAAGAGTACTTTGTAAATGAAACCTATTAACATTGAGTGATCGGTTAGTCCCGAGGCTGTCCTCATTGGACATTTTGGTATCCCCTGGGTCTGCATACACAGTGAAATGAGGTCGGAGACCTCGTTGCATATCCGCTGATAGCAAACCGGGTGGGTAAACAAACCCATCTGAGTGGTGCCTATGTACTATTTTTTTTCTTATCGTTTCTATGTTAATCACGCCTTCTGAAAGTTGGAAAGAATATGTGTCCAGTATTAAGTTTAATCCTAAACATTCAGGGTTGATTTTGGTATCTTGAAAATGTATGTTGAGGTTTCAAATATGTATAACAAAAGTCATTCCTTCTGTTTCAGGTGTTTGTTCAACGATGCTGGGACTCTCCAAACTTCTGCTGCCATTCTGTGAGTAACTTGTGTAAAATAATAACACGAAGTAAACACGAATGATACCAATTAAACTACACACGCTATTGATGGACAAACTGAATAAGGATTGATCTAAAAGCAGTACCTCCAGATAAAAAAATGTAGACGCTTAAGAAGCTTTTATGATAAGAAGAGTAAATTTTCGTCAGTGGATTGGAAAAAAAACGTAGTTTGCAAATTTAGATGTTAAAGCCAGAAGCTTTAGTGATAAGAACAGTAAGCGATTCACAAAACAATGGATTATCCAGATGTTGATATTCATAACGATGATATGCTAGGATTACCATTTTATGCTCTATTTCAGTCGTGGTTGTCCAGGGCTACACAGCATGTAAGTGGGGCTTACATGGCGAGCACTGCAACCTAACATGCCCCCAGAACTGTGCCCTTCTTCCTCCACTTGATGTTCCATACTGTGACACTGACACGGGGAAGTGTTCTGAGGGATGCCAGTGTGGTTGGCATGGTGATCTGTGTAATCAAGACTGCAACCAGAACTGTCTAAACACGACATGCAACCATCAAACTGGGCACTGTACACTTGGCTGCAGTGGAACTAACACAGGCTTTTTTTGTGATGATACTGGAGGTAAGATTATTTAAAAGATTTCGCTGATGTGGCACAGTTTATCATTAGACCATTCAGCTTTCCGTATTTATCCTGAAATGAATGGGAGCTTAAAATCGCATCAATGCTCTGAGGTCTACATTTCCAGAATAATAAGAATTTAGCTTTAGTTAATGAAATTGTACATACAAATTAAATTAACTCTTTTTGTTTTAACTGTGATGTTGATAATCAGAACAGTAAGGGTGATTTGTAAATGGGAATTGTGACCGGAAACTAAATACCAGTCCATTTTAATTTCAACATTGTAACTATAGTGTCATGTCATCTAACCTTGCTAATAATATCCAACAAAAACTCCAAATAGTCACTGATATAGTTTAAAATGTGAGAAAATAAAATAGTAAATTTCAGATTGCCTGTCCTTTCATTTTTCAAAAATTGTCCTGAACCTAACTGTATCTGTTGTTACCAAATTTTGTAAGAAAAGCCCTATGGATCAAGGAGTGAAGCTTTTTCCATAAGTTTGTCACGTGGGATAGTGGTGTACAAAGTAGAAAAAAATCACAGAATGATTCTTTTCTGAGATTACAAGGTCAAGCAAACCCTTAGAATCAAATTGGTATTAATTCCACTTGTCTCAAATTCTTTCTGTTAATATGAAGAAAGCCCTTCCTTGATTGTATTAAGGATTATGGTCTTTGAGACAGGAATCGGTGGTACACTTGTTAGACCCAACAATACATTTCTCTCTTTGAATAGAATTTATTGAGCTTTAAAATCCAGTACAAGAGAGGAATGAACATGTCTTCAGGTTTTAAAGTCAAGTCAAAAGTTGACAGTACTGATTTATGGTTTGGGCAGATGCCTTCCTCGGTTAACATACTGGCCTTATATGTGGCATTATTTGATATGGCATTGATACCAAGTTCTTTGATCAAACAATAAATGTAGTGATGTTTACATATAATGGTCATGTTATTTGAGGCCTTGTAAGTGGGGACAACTACAAACTTTTCATGTAGGACAACCAGACTTTGGAGCTGACTGTGACAGAGTGGGTTTATTCCGGTTCCGTTTCCTCTTTTTAAGTTGATGTATTCTACCAATGGCAACATCACGCACTGACTTAACCCACTCTTAAAGACATTCACCAGTTTCCTCTTCTCGTTTGGCCCATTTTTGGCATATTCTTTGACAGCATCCATAATGATTTTGAAGTTGTGATCCCAAATGGAATGACTCTGATCATGGGATCTTGGTCCATATTTGAATAACTGAAGAATGTTGTTATCGTCAACAATAGAGAAGTCACACGTGATCATATGGCCTGCACAGTATGATGAGTCCTGGCAGCCACAAGTAGTGGCATTTAGACCATGAACAGCCAAGTCCACGTTCTGCAACATATTCCTATAATTGCTTGCTTGTTTGTTGTTTAACGCCGCACTCAGCAGTATTCCAGTCTGTAAAAAATCCAGTGATTGAAATCGTGAGCATTAATCCACGCAATTGGGACATGATGACATGCATCAACCAAGTCAGCGAGCCTGACCACCTGATCCTGTTAGTTGTCTCATACGACAAGCATAGTTACCCCTTATGACAAGCATGGTCACCTGTTGCTGAAGACCTATTCTTCCACGTATATTCACAGGTCTGTTCTTTTTAAACAGCCTGGATGAGAGTGTTTTCGTCCAGGAAAAGGAAGTGGTTTCTGAAATTCGGAATATTGTGGGAAGTTCTGGGAAACTGTTTTTTGTCTAACTATTAATCGTGATGCATGGAAAAACGCATGAGAAATTGTTACTACATTTGCCCTTGGAAATCTAAATGTTTCACCTGACTTGCTGTGATAAAAAAAGACATTAACATGAACTTTGATCTGCTAAATTTTCCACAATTTCATTTTCGACCACGTGAAGGATAAATCATTGATACTTGTATTGATATGGCTCAATTTAAGTTTGACAAATGGGTTTGTGAAAAGATCCACTAAAATGTCAAAACCATCCATTATGTTAACTCTATTGTTGCCTCACATGGTCTTAAACGAACCATTTGGTGTAGTCACAATTTGCCATTGTCAAAGGCTCGGGAGAAAATGACTTTAATGAAAAAAGAATGGTATAAATGTTGTTCCAGCTGAAGGGATACAGCTCTTACCTCATTTAAAAGAATGCTATGTGTTCTGTGGAGAGTTATGAACTGATGAGCGCAAAAGTAGATTGACCCCTCCAACTTTCTTTTTCATAATCACAGCTCCTTGTCAAATACCATATATAAAAGAAGTACGCCATGGTGGCCAATTCTCTGTGAAATATATCATGTGATAATAAAACTCAGAACTTAAAACTAACACTAAACTCTCTAGATTTGCACACAGTTGGATGTCATCAAAAGAAGAAACACACATGGAAAAGATCATTATCAAAGTGGAAGGGTCAAATTAAGAACACCTCTCAACCAAGTGGAACATATTTGTTGAGTTCCACTGCTAACTCAACATATACCAAATAATGTTACATTGTGAAATAAATACGTTTGCTGTGACGATCTGTAATCTCAACTAAAAAGTTAAAAACATGTATATCACTTCTCTTTTCGCCTGTTTAGACATGTTTCAAGCGTCAAAGAAAACTTTCATCATCTGCTTACGTGCACTAGCATCAATTGTATGCCATAAACTTAATTCAGGATTAAATACTTGTGTACGAAGAAAACGATTCAATGACTGTATTGTGTCATCAATAATGTTTATTGTGTCCTACTCTTTTCACAGTGAAATACACACCATTGTATCAGGATAACGTAATTAGGGGTTTTATTCATGCTGACATGAACAATTCCTCACATTAATAATTTGCTCACAGCAATTATTATAATAAAGTGCGAAAAAGAAGTTACTTCATCATATATCTGATACTTTGTTTGTCCAGAGTGTGGTCGTGGCTGGTATGGCGATCAGTGTCAACACCCCTGCAGCATCAACTGTCTGGAGGAAAGATGCAACCACACAACTGGAGCCTGTATACTCGGCTGCAGTGGGACTTACACAGGGGAGTTTTGCAACACTACGAAAGGTACGAAAATACACATGCTTAACATGCAATACAACTTGTCTCATATGTTGGGACCATGTTGGGACAAAAACAATGCCACTAAAGGGAGGTAACTCCGAATTACTAGCTGTCAGTGTCACCAGCAAAAGGCGTTATTTTACGAGCGCCTTGATCAATTTACTGTCACTTACAATTATTGAAACATAGTTACACAATATACTGCCACATAATATAAGATCCTAAAATATAATGGATCTTTGGGCATAAACAATATTAATTATTATGCACGTGGTCAAGACACAGGTGATTAGATATTAAATCCGTACACTGGCGTGTCTAGAGGGTTGACATTGTTTTATCCCCTTTGATTGGACAACTGTGACCATCGTAACACCTGAACTGTTGTTTTTCCTTGATAAACAATTTTCGTTTGTATGGTCAAGTTCAAATGTCTTTCATTTGGTAATGAATATGATGGACAAAACTAACATTATCACTTATATATGGGTGGGAATCAAATGGTGGCACCAGAAATTTGTGTTAACGATTGTGTCAAAATTTATGGACGAGTTCTCTTTATTGTCCAGCCACTTTGAACATTCAGTGCCTACAATATCCAAACTGAATGGCCCCTGTTTTTTTATGATATACCAGGTTACAATGTGTATCAGTGTGATTGTCTAAACAATCGATAATTTCAAATCACGTGGAGAAAACCTCAATGTGACATAATATTTTGGAGAAATTTGAGAGTTCTGAACAGTAACAAAAACGATATTTTCTTCATTGACGTGTTCGTAATAAATAAAATACTACGCTCGTTCTCGCACTAGTGAAATGTTCTCTATTTATTAGATGTTTGTATGAGTACTTGTATGTATACCCTTCTTTTATTCCACTAGTGGCGAACAACAAGGAAGACGCAAACAGCCTGGATGCCATACTGGAACTTTTCACACTGAATGTAGCAGTCGCAGCCACAGTCACAGTCGCAGTCGCAGTCGCAGTCACACTCACAGTCATTGTGTTCATAAGGTAATTATTTGTAGTTGAATTCAGTTTTGTGTTTAACTGTGAATTTATGTTTGTATTTCCTATTATATTCAAATACGCATACTAACGTACATGCAGATTATCATGACAATATTCAATCTTATTATTCCATAAATAACTCAGTTTTGGCAGTACTGTAATTAAATCAAAGTGGGAATTACAATAACTGTGGACCTGTAGAGTTTATTGTTATCTCAGAAAGACATTCCAAACCCTTAAACTCAGTAGTAACTGTAACCACCACATGCCTTGATGAGAGCACTCTGCCTTGGCCGGCAACGCATCGTGATGTGAAACCATTAGGACCTGTTTGGGATATTCTTAGACGTTGGCTGCTGGCAATGGATCCACTAGTGCAGAATTCGACCAAGCCGAAACTATGGTTATATGCTACCTCTACTCGTTCCTGTTCTAGTGCTTCACAACACTTGCACATAAATCTCCCAACGCACTTGGCAACAAAATCTGATAAAACATGGACAAATATGTTTCCCAATACGCACACATGTCATACACGAACCACTGTGTTGGGCCACAACAGTCATTCTTCTTTCACGTGAATGCCGTGAAATTATGAAGCTGAAAGGTCTCAAAAATAAATAATCCCTCGTGTCACAAATGTCGACATGTCTTCAGCTAAAACAACCATACAACTAGCAGGTTCCTTACCGTCAACCGACATGTGTAACAGCAACCTAGATTGGCGCTGTCCTCTCTCTTCATTCAATGTCTTAGTGACGAGTAAATGCGACGTAGGTTAAGTTCAGTAATGTTGGGGAATGTGTTATGCTTGCAGAATCAAGGTTACAAGTCATAACAAGGCAATACATAGTACAACAGAAATGTATGTTACGCCCCGCATCTAACAATATGTGTGCAAAATAGAAATACATTTTGAAACAGACAGGTACATAATGGGTAGTGATGGTTTTGTCATTACATTTACACCTACTGCGTCTTGAAATCTGAGGTCTTATGTAGATTCGATATGAAATATGTATAATATGTTGTACTATGTGCTGCCTTGTTATGAATTTTAACCTTGATTCTGCAAGCATAACACATTTCTCAACCCCCACCGAACAAATAAGTGAGAAAACAGAAAACAGAAAATTCGGAACTGAAAAATATGTTGCACAGAGCCATTCTGAATAATTAGCACTTTTGCTGTGATAGCTTCTGATTTGTTGTCCCGTCATGGGGCATGATGTTATCTAATATTTCTAGTTGAAATGTTTTGAATAAATTAGATCTGTTGTTGAAATCCCTGAGAACAGAAAAGAAACGAATACACAATGGATGTGCACTAAAATTGTCTTTTCTATAGGAAATAAGAACAATGGGAAATGTAGTGATATAGTTCATCAAAATAATGTTACACAAACTTTGCATATTCTATTATCAGGCAATCAGGAACCTTTTGTCCGTTATTGTGCGTGGTCGAAATATTTGTCAGTTTAAACATAAACGCAAAGCAATCGATTGAAAATTATTTGTTGTTGCACGTTTGCTTTCAGAAACTGAAACATCACTTTTCACAATAATATGTAAATGTGATGACAAAACCCTTGTCAAAAAAAAAAATCCAAGAGTCAATAGTACGATTACTATCCTAAGGATGTGTCTTTCAAATAGTGATGAATAGGATGTGTCTTTCAAATAGTGATGAATAGGTTAATCCATTTCCATGCTCAAAACTAGTTACTGCATTCTGCTGACACTGCGGATCACTTCTAATGGGGTTAGATGTTTGATTGTGTCCCCAGCCTTGTGCTCACGTGACAACACCATCTAACAGACCTTTGTCTGGAACAACCACGTCATATAATTCGGCATATACTAATGGTATGTTCAAATTACAATGACCAATTCAATAAGTACTTGTGTTATTGTACATTGCAGGTGGTTGAGAGGAAAGAACAGGTAAAACAACATTCTATATCCATAATTCAATTTTAGAGTTTGGTGTACAGTCTACATAGGATATTCCAACCATAGACTAATTTCATGGACCTTCGGCCTATATAGATTCAGTTTACCTGAAGGACGAGGCACAATGAGGGACCATTTTTGAAATTTGGGAAATTTAATTTTCAAATTTGTGATGCAAAAATGTGCCAAAAGTCTGATGTGTCTGATTTTATGATCTTCTGTCTGTGTAAATAATGTTATGGCAAGTGACCTGCAATTTATTATCAATTGGCGGCCTGCGATTCGTATTTTCGAAAAACACAAAATATATAAGTAAAATGTGGAGAAGGGTCGCGAAGTTCAATGAACAATAATTTCATTATTATAAAATCTGATGACTAATGACCCTCTTTTCGCTTTTTCAGGAAATGTTTTCTATTGTTTTCAAATTATCCTCGTGAACTGGTCCGATAATATCAAATGGTTGACCCCGAAGACGAAAATGTTAAAAAAACACTTGTGCACTGACATGTCTTCTATTTGCAGAAAGCGGAGACAGAGGAAAAGGTAAATACAACGATCAATAAATTTGTCATCTGCACTAATGTCTTCACAACATTGTTTGACATGAACGACATATATCATGTTATCTAATAACATTTCGTTTTGTAAATGTACAAGACTATAGGAAATCAGTTGTAAAAAGCGCACTTGTTTGCAATTAGCAGGGAATGGCATTCACTGATATGTCCCTTCTTTTTTGTTTTAGTTCCCGAAGTCTGGGTAAGTAACATATTGCAACTCTTTTAGAGAAAACTTAACAACAAAAGAAAAACAGGGCCCCTTGTATAATTAGGACTACAAAGAAATAACAATGTTTACAACTGAATGGTTTGAGATTGCAATGACTGAGCCTGATACTGCAAGCACGACATGTGGTGTATCCCTGAATGATTACAGCTAATAACCACATCACATTAAGCTCCTCCCACCAAAGAAGGCACAATCATCACTCATCCCAAGTTAAACTGGCATGACCATTTAAAAAAAACATATGGTACCAGAACGACGAAAGTATACTTTTATCCATGGAAATATCACAAACGTTTTAATCTTACCGTGTGGCAATTAATGTCATAATAATAACATATCTTTAAGATGTGTATTACTCTAATGTGTGCGATATGGCTTATATTTTCTAAGTCCACTTCTTTCTAAATGCAACTAAGACTTCGAGATGCCTTTACTCCCTGAACAGTTTGATCATATAAGAATGCCAGAGTCAAACATAATTCAGCTTTCACAGCATCCTGTTAATAATTGAGTTTTCGCCACGCAAAGCAGTGGATGATAGCACATACATCACCCAACAGCAACAAGGCACGATTATATTTTAGGATGCCGATGTCTACACTGCTGCAGAAAAAAATCTTCATGATCCGAGGTGGTCTGCGTTCAAAGAACCAATTATGTCAGAAAAAACAAATTTCATGTTACAGCATGTTGCTAAATGAATTGTTTGACCTTAAGCGATATGCTACAACTATATGACACAACTGATGGGACCCTCCTCCCCCTTCAATGCCATCATTTTTTCTCGTTTGCTAATAACTGAATCCCGAATACCAAGTAACACAAATCTACACGCACATGCCAGAATACGCCTAAAAGGCACTATGTCAATCATAGATAAACACCTATGAAAGACGTTGCTAAATGAATTGTTTGAACTTTAGCGATACGCTACACGCATACAACTATATGACAACTGAGATTGACCCTCCCCACCCCCCCTCCCCCCAACACACACACACACACACACACACACACACACACACACACACACACACACACACACACACACACACACACACACACACACACACACACTCCAATGCCGTTTTTATTTCTCGTTTGCTCATCACTGAATCCTGAATACCAAGTAACACAAATATAGGAGCACATGCCAGAATTCGCCTAAAAAGCACAATCTTATTCATAGACTAACACTTATAGAAGACGTTTATTTGTCATAATAGACTGTGTTTCGAAGTTACTTTACTGAGAAAATATTGAAGTTATAATATATAAAGGAAATGTTTATGTATACCTTTTATGTTTTTTAAATAGTGAATCTGCACACCAAACATATTTTGTTTGCATCCCGCGTGCAGCACTGCTGCGTCCTGAATACCCTCTAAACAGATACCAGAATCGAAAGTACCAATAGTTGAATGTTGGCAGCAATGTGATTCCGCATGGTTTACAACCGATGTGGCTCTTTTCACAGGTTCATTTGATGTGGAAATTATGCTCCGAGGTCTGTGTGAGCTGTTACATTGTTGTGAGATTGATTGACGCGTTTGAAGCATATGAGTCAGCTACTTCAGTTTGAAGCTCACATGAACTTTCGATTCATTTCAGCATATGACTGGGCATTGTCTGACATCCTCTGAGACTTCTGTAAAAAAATCACATATACCACGGCGGCTATAATTCCGATACAAATGTCATTCCATTAAGTCTAATGGTTCAGTCTTATTCACTGAACCAATCTAGCTTAGTTGCAGCACAGTTATTAGTTGCTCCGGTTGGATTACTTCACATTCGGTTTCTTCCCAGAATGTATCATGGTTCTAGAGCAGCTTTAAGCGAAGTAATTGCTTCATCTGATTTGCAGAAAGTTCTAATCGGCACTTGAAATATTTGCTTTATTTGAGATTTCGCACATATGATCATTCTGATAATTTTCCATTGAAATCGTACAGCCATCGGTCCAAATATTGGAAAAAGAAGACGAAAGAGTCATCGATATCCAACGTACCTATATATGTAGAAAAATAAAAAATGTATATGCATTATGTCTTATTACAGCAATACAAACTATGGTTAGTCCTAAATAAAAGCAACAACGTTATTTTCACAATCATAAGAAATCTCTGAACACACAATGATTAGGTGCCTCACTCTGGCAGTGTGGGTTCGAATCCCGGACGGGATGCAACCAAAAAAAGTACGAGAATCTGTACTTTACAAAGAAAGCGTTATCCCAAATACAACATTTGTTACATAAGAAATCTCATCAAGCATTTGTTTCTTTAACCAGAGGCTGAATCATCTGAAGTGGAGTCCTTTACAGACGGTAAGTTAAGCATAGCATATAATCATCAGGGTTTTAGGGCGGGACCTACACTGTTGAAATAAAAAGGGAAACCTGAAGCAAAGCAGTAGAATTTTGTCTATATTGCTTCCATTGTTATGTGTTAACTAGTTAATCTAAATATATATATATGTACCAATAATATTGGAATTGGGCCGTTAGGGGATGTTGCAATCTGCAACATAATAATTATGTTCTGATGACTCTTTTGTTTCTGAAGAATTACTGTGTTTCACAGAAGTTTGAACTGACATGGAAGTGGTGGAATGTTCAGTAAGGGAATATTTAAAACATGAAATCATGACAATAAACCTTATGTAACAGCCAAAAGATGTATTGATCAACCCTTTGTTCTTTCATCCAGATTTACACAAGAAAGAGCCTCCGATGTACAGTGGAGACCTCATTGAAGGTAGACACAAAACATTGTATAGTTTATGCAGCTTCATTGAAGAAGGGGCGGTCGGGTAGCCTGATGGTTAAAGCGTTCGCTGGTCATGCAGAAGACCCGGTTTCGATTCCTAACATGGGTACAACGTGTGAAACCCATTTCTGGTGTCTCCCGTGGTGTTATTGCTGGTATATTGCTAAAATCGGCGTAAATCCAAATCCACTCACTCACTCATTGAAGAAACCCCGAAACAATAAATTGATCAGGAATTAATAGTTTTACTGTAATTTACAAATAAGTTTAAATAAGTCAACAAAACGTATTTACTTATTTAATAGATATATCTGCCGAGAGTCGATTGTACAATTCCAACTACACCTTGAGCATGTGTTTATGAATCACTATCAAATAGTGATGATACCAGATGTCCGTGAAACGGTAAGCGTATTCTGCCCCACTAGTGGTACCAATCACAAACACATGCAAAGGCAAGTTAATTGTTCACATGAAAACAATACGGGGACATATGGTACAATTCAAAATAGGGAATCGCATCGGACAAATATGGTTATGTCCTCCACATGTGTACCATAAAACGCTTTGAAAGCTTTACTAAGTCCTTGGGTGTTAAAACCTTGATCAGACAAGTTGTACCACGCTCCTTGGAGAAACAAGTTGTGAAATGTAACCACACCAACGGCCGGAGTATTGATGAATTCTTGAAATGTATCTTATGGACTTTTAATGGTGTTAATAGTAAAATGTTACTTCCTGCATTAAAACTAAACCATGTGAACAAAAATCCTCTCACTTGAATTTAGAGTTCGTAATATGATAATTCTGAACTTGAAAATTGAGTAACAATTTAAACACGTGCTAACTTCATAGGTTCAAATACAAAACGCAAAAGGCAATGTGATGGGTTAGTATCTCGCATTTAACTGAGTTTTATATGGAATATGTTTGCCAAATGTCAGTGTTGTGCATATACTAAAAATATGAAATCAAGACACAATATAACTATCCCTTTATCTTTATAAACAGGTGTGGAGGAAGTGTTGAGGAAGATAAGCAACAATTACAGGAAAGTGAAGAATACCTTAGAGACTCACGGTCGTGTGACGATGAGTGGTTCACCAGGGAAAGGAAACACAACTATTGCCTTAACGTTAGGAACAGAGTATCGAGATGAAGGCTATGAGGTTGTTAGTGTTAATGATATTTTGAAATTTAACCTGCAGCATTATGTAAATCAAGGGAAAGACATGTGTTTTATATTTCATGACGTATTCAAGACGGTTGAATTACCAAAGGATGCAACACTCCTTCAAAGGCTTTTGCATGAACTAAAATCTAATCTGAAAAAGCGTCATTCTGAAAATGTACAAAAGTTGTACGCCATCTTTACCATGAACACCTACAGTGACACAGGTCAAATTCCAGAGCTTGGTGAAGTAGGAGACTACTTTTTTAGCGGTCCTCCCTTCATCAACTTTAACATGGAGTTTCGTGTATAGACATTTGAAGATATGAAGGCGTTTTCGAAACAAATTTTGCAAAGAAGCCATCATTAGACAAAAGCAAGTGAACAAGATTTTTAGATTTGGAACAATCTTCAGGAAACACCAATTATTTTGAAAGTCTTGACATTGTGATAAAAAGTGTTTCCGTAAACCTTCTTCTTTCTACAAGAGAAACTGTTCACTATTCAAGAACTTCAGAATGATGAGGCAGCTGCAATGATCCTTATGTGTCATTGTGCATAAGTGGATCTACTATATAAGCTTGTACAGAAATCTTTCCATCATGTATCATGTATCATCATTTCATTCGTGGTTCTCCCGTCAACATCACCCTCAGGCCGATACAACTCCAACTCAGGCCTGATTCAACTCTTCAGGTCCTAAACCTCACAACATCACTCAAGTCTCCACAACAGCTCTCCGTCATCAGCCAGCCCCACCGCCACTCATCGGCAGGCCGGCCAAGCCCAGCTGCAGGTCAACGATCCCTTCTCCACCATCACCACTACAGCAGTCATTGCTCTACAACCGAAGCCCCGCCCACCGTCAACTTGGCCTTTGCTACACCTCTCCATTCGCTAAGTTCATTATAGTTCTTTTTCATCATTATTAATCATGGCTTCCTCATCACACCCCACTAACCACCAATAGCCAGCAAGTATGATTTTCCAAACACACCAAATTAATCCTAATCAATTTCGGTCTAAGCTAAATCTCCCCCACCCCCATGGCCACCCCTCAGTAATATCACTACCCCCTCACTACCTCACTACCAAACAATGGAACAACACAAAATATCCAACCCACAGAAGCCATTATAATTATCCAAACTACACATCAAATACCATTTACCTCAACCAATCTAAAAAATCCAATTAGCAAATTGATGAAGACTAAACAAATTAAATAACTGTTCTAAATCAACCCCAAACCCATCAGCTACTTCAAAATTCATCCTTCTCGCCTTCTCTACTGCCTCCCCTGGTCCAATAAATGACAAATTTTCTATTAACAAATTTGTCAATTGAGTATGACTATGTTAAGAACATATCAAACACTCATTACCAAATGTGCTTAAATGCTCCATTCTTAAACGTGATAACATGTAGAACTCAGATAGAACTAACCTGCAAAATCAGCCAAATATTTCGCGAGATATACTTAGACAATTTAATCATAAAGTGCAGGCGCTTATGGAGGCCATAGAACGATATCTAGGGACTAACTGGAAGGACAAATAACAAGCGGTTACATTTCCAATTGAAATATTAGAAAGAAACTGTCTTATATTAGCAAGAATTCATTTAACTAAAATACTTATTTTCTTTGAGCACCAAACATCGGTCCTTTCCGTCTTATTATTTGGCAAATATTTTTGTTTTCCAGTAGAAAAATATATGTATGGAAATACAATGTAGATCATCATCATTAAAAATAACATCAAACTCAAACGAGGCGATCGGGTAGTCTAGTGGTTAAAGCGTTCGCTTGTTACGCCGAAGACCCGGTATACGGGTTCGATTCCCGACATGGTTACAGTGTGTGAAGCACATTACTTTTGATAGTGCTGGAATATTGCTAAAATCTGCGAAAATCCTTACTCACTCACGCAAACCCATAAACTCTATTATAAGGACACTGTGATATTCAGAAGGTATGTTTTATCTGTATTTGGACTATATCAATAATCAAGATTTATATCTGTTGAATATATTTAGCAAATATTTAATCAGTAGACAACCGAATTGCATGTAGATATACGTACGCTTGCATTGGATGGATGCCTTGAAACTGATTGTACGCACATGTGGTCAACAACATGTTACAACCTTATATACATGTTTTCAAATGATTATCATTGGCTTGGCACATGGGTTTATTTATTGTATAAATATAACATAAAATATAAACATAAAAATTCCTGGTTTTATGTAAATTCCTTTTACTGCTTCATATTTGATCTCAACCAAAATTATTATCTATTTCACATGGGTGAATTTTTTTGGGAGAAGGCTGACTATTGTGTTGTGTTTTGCATATATGCGTGATTTATGATGTATTGTGTAGAATTCTATTGATGTCAAATGTAAATGATACGTCTATAACATGTACAAAGCACTAACAAGATATTAAGACATGCTGATAGAGAACATGCATAGTGCACGGTATTCTTCAGCTAAGTCTTCTTTAGAGAAATTGTCAGCAAAGACATGGTCACTAGACATTCTATATTTATGTGTTTGAAAATCATTTGAACAACATTTAAATTTTGTTGAAGATCTTCTCATGTTTACAGTCTTAAATGATGATAGATATTTTGCTGGTTTTAGTAAGGATTTGTAGGTGCAATGTAAATCTAGCCTTGGTGAATAAGATACACAATCTGACCCTTCTTGCATCAACTAACCACTTGTTCTTTCCTTAAATATATAAATAAAAACATCACAGTCTCCGACATCTTATATCAACCATACATTACCAAAGCCATGACGAAACAATGTATATCTTACTAATGAAACCCAATTTTTGTAACCTAATTGATCATATTTACATATCATGAAATAGCAATGCTTTGGATATTTACCCAGAGGCATTCTTAATAGCTTAATCCAATACTTCATTATTCTCACAACACCATGTTCATACATTCTCGTTCTTCCAAGTTCACCTAATACAGAAGCATTTGAAGATGTGTATCCTATTTTCAAAGTATATTTACAATATTCAGAATACATAATTTCAATGCTTTTTCTTACTTCTGTACACAATATGTTAAGCACCATATCGCAAAATATTTCAACTGAACTTGAACTTCCACTTATTCACAGATCTAACAATGATGGATTGCTATGCTCTATGTAAACGGCGTCAGAATCTCAGAATCTGATATGACAAAATTAGTGTATTTAGGCTTGACACAATGCATCCATGGAAACTTATTTAATGTACTGAAATGTATACATAGTTCTTCGCATTTTACGACCGCCTCCGTGGTCTAAAGGTAGAGCGTCCGCCTGTAGAGCGGAAGGTCCGGGGTTCGATCCCCAGCCTCGTCATACCAAAAGACGGGGTATTCATGTTAAACTGCTGCAGTGCTAGCACTATAAATTGGCATCAGTCCGGACTAGTACAAGCAGCCACACACACACATACACGTGCAAGCACGTCGCTATATAAGTGCAATAATCTTGGACGCGACGTTAAACTTCACCTCACCTCTTCGCATTTTACCGTTTTATTTCACACCTGATGCGGTTTTAGACAAGGGTGAATGCTTTCACTGCTACTGTTTTTTATGTACAAAGATGAACTAGTAAATGATATTAAGAGTGATGACACTCGTGGTGTCTTCATTGATTGTTATATTGATGAAATAGTTTTGTGATGTGTTAATATTTGCTGATTATATCTGCAAAACAAAATAACTAGTAAGATACTGCTATAAATGGGGACTAAAAGAAGACATTAATACGAGTAAAGTTTTGGTATTTAAAAATGGAGGGCCTCTATTCCAACATGAAAATGGTTTATTAAAGGTGAACAGTTTGAAGTGGTGTCATGCTATAAATATCTTGGTATTCTTATCTCATGTAGAAATAAGTTTATTCAATCATGTGTTACTTTTGTACGTAGATGAACTTGTTTTGTACCAACTGTGTTGAAGATGAAATACACTTTCTTGTAACTTGTGAACTCTCTTAATATCATGCCACTACCCAATTAATCCCGTTTTAATATATTGATGTATATTTTATCTTTTATATTTAAATGTTGATGTTACGCTAATGTTTATTTTTATGTGGATGTATTTTTAGTTCATGTTACTGTTTTTATGCATCAAGTGACAGCTTAATAAAATATTTTTCTTCTTCTTCTTCGTGATACAAAAGAGGATAAAGGCCTATTGTACATAGTCTGGAGTGTGTTACAAATTCAGACACTTTCTTAGTTTCATAGCATGATAAATAAACACAGACAAAAGGTAATATGACAGTTGCTGTACAATCACATGTCATCAATTTACACCCAAAAAATGTTAACATTTGGATTGTGGTAGAAATAGTTATCTACACCTTTGCTCTTAAGTCATTATAAACTGGACATACAGATATTTCTCTCACGCACTCCTGGTCTACAGTTTTCAAACAAATACTCTTGCCATACGACGGTGTCCTACACTTTAGAGTCTGGACCAGTAAATCTAGTTGTTGGTATTGATCTGGCTATAAACCAATGACAAGCAATGAATCCTTTTCAGTAAGTCCTTTTAAATGTGTGTCATTGAATTTCGGACTTAAATTGAATTAACCAGGCCTATGATGTCGAAAGAAAGATGACAAATCATTGCTGTAAACAAAATAGCATTTCCATGAGTTAAATGTAATGTTCTTGAATCTCTGAACAAGTGAAAATTGTTGAAGTCACATTGTTTGACATGAAGGACAAATTCATGAAAACCACCCTTCTTGCCTAACTGTTTGGTAAGTGGTTGCCGTGTTTTCTTGATATAAGGTTGTGGGATCATGTCCCACAGGAAGCAACTACATAGGCATGGGGGAATGTTTAGGGTTGAGGCCCGTAACGGGTTACATGAAATAGCTGTTGCTACAGTAGCCATAATTTTAACTTTATTTGCATACTTTACACGTACACAGGCTGGCTACGTGCAAACTATCCTGTTTCCCAATTGTGAGTGGCCACGGACACAGCTGACACTCACCTCAAGTACAAACTATTGCTGGAGAAAAGTGTCAACGGATATGTTGAGGGGGAATTAGCTCTTGTGGAATATCAACATCGGCCAGTACGTTTAATGCACAACATATATGCAAAAACAACATATACACAATGAGCGGAATACCAGCTCTTACAACACAAATACACAGATGAGCGGACTTTCCAGCTCAGACATACATGAGGTGAGCAGAGCTCCTGCTCAAATTTATGGCATTTCCTACGAGCAGCAATCCTGATCGACGTCGTCCCTACACCAGGCTGACTTACAGTTTAAATGTAACTAATACGGACAGACGAAGAAATAAATAAGTTGCCCTGGACATGCGACTTATGGGCATGATTACTGAAACAGCGAATAATAGATTAAGGCTATAAATGTCACAATATAAATAACAGTACTAAATCAGTGACATAGTAGCACAGGTCGTTCAGTCCTTGTACAATAAATTTGGGTTTAACAATTGGGTTAGCATCTTTAAGAAATTGCAATTATGTGATTCCAGACAAACATGACACGGCTACAGGGTAATCGTTCGTTGTGACAAGCATGCAACCTTCTTACATCATGCTAACTGTCACAGCTGACTATCTGCTTCCTTGTTGACTCAATGTAATCTAAACCGGGTAATTTACATCGCTCCGTTGAAACTGAAGTACTGTTTTTTTTCCAATACACGTAACAATTATACTGTCTTTGACAATCCTAATGATAATGCAACGATCAACACAGGAAGAAAGAGAAAGAGCTGTTGGTCTGCTGCATCCAGAAACGGGGTTCAGTGGACATGGCTGGTCGATAGATTCTTATTTCTTCTTTGAAGCAGATTCCTGACACTGATGTCTTCACAGGCAACTGGACTCGTATATCTCGTCGTAGAACGGGTGTCAAAGAGAAAAAGACGGTATGGTTTTACAGCCCCTGGGACTGAAATGTACAAGGACAAAAGACCAATTACAGTCACTGGCAGGGGAGAATTGATCCAACCTTTCAGAGCTGATGGCTGAGATCGTGTCCACCATCGACAAGGAGAAAGAACGCTGAAAGTTGCCTCCAGGACACCAAACGACGCAAAAACGGTAGAACAACAGGGCCGATGATCTCGTCGCGGAAGCGCCGTCCTTTGAGATTTCCCTCTACCACTGTCAAATTGGTCCTCTGTCATGCTATAATCCCAAACCATACCATAACGCTGCCGTCCCCGAACCAATCTTCTTCCATGACACAATGATTGACGTAACGTTCACCTCGACACCGGTACACTCAAATCCGTCCATCGCTGTGGCAGAGGTGGAAAACGAGACTCGTCAGTGAATAGAACTTGTTCCCACTGCATGGCACCACTGTACCCACTGTATGGCACCACTGTAGACGTGCTTGACTGTGGATTCCTGTCAAAGTGGGACGTCTGCCGGGTCTTCTGGTGACAATCCCTGCACATCTGAGGCGACGACGTACGGTTTGAGAAGATATTCGTCGAAGGCCAGAGATGCTTCATTGTTGGCTGGAATCGATTTCGTAGGTGTTCGAATCCAGTTGTCTTGTCGATAATTGCTTACGCGTGGCCTGCCACTCTGAGGATGGTTGCCAACGTTGCCATAAACACCAAATGGTGTTTCGGTGGACGTTAAATTGTCTTGCAACATCACGTTGACTCGATCCTGCTTCAAGTATACCAATGGCTCGCAGACGCTCATTTTGGGACAGGCGTGGCATTTTGTATAATTGCGTAATTTTGTTGTTTTTCTTAGTGGTTGTTGTCAGCACGATGCTAAACAATGCATATGGCTTCCATAAATGGATGGGGCTTGCATAAAATTCAACGTTTGCATGGAATGACTGCTTTTCTGTAGCAGTTTTGTTTTTGTGACTTGATTTCATACCTGTACTACAATATTGAAAACCAAACTTTACTTGTTTGAAACATACACTAAAATATTGATGTCATAGGAACTTTTGTTGTTGAGTATACATTCAGTCTCTATGTTGCTGATACCTCCCACTTCGAACCTATGACCTGAAGTCAGAAGTCTTTGAACCCATCGTGCTTAAAAGTTTGTCATGCCCAGCTCATTCCTCAATATGTGAAAGAGAGATGTCTACAGGGGGCTCTGTGACAAGTCATAAATCTTATTATGATTATATATTTAATAAACATTTTCTTTTCCATTGGCAGCTGAAGGTCTTATCTTGGCTCATCTTCCCCTCGTAAACCCCACACCCAATCTCTTAACAATGGCAAAGGAAGTAACATCCTCTAAAGTTGACTCAACGTCCGCATTGATGTCTGTTAGAGTTTTCCCTTTCTGATAGTTGGTTACATTGCAGTAGTCAATTTTGTACAGTTTCATCAACAGAGAATACCAAGTGAATTGGATGTCTGCAGACATATGCTGCCTGGTTGTGTAGCTAGCTCTGATAAGCCTGAGCCGTGCACCAAGGTAACAAAAAAGAAGGACGCGTTCCAGTTATACGACCAGCTCCAGACCAATGGAGCGTCAATGAAAGAGTGAGTACTAACCACGAATCTCAGTCTTTGGGATGAAGGAGAGGAAAAGTCATGATTGTCTTCTGGCTCATCCCTGTCAGGAAGGAAGACGTGTTGGTAAAGACAACATGTAAAAGTCAAAATATGCTGATTGGTACTGTCTAGACGGCTGATACACGACATTTATCCTGGGAATTAGTTGACGAATCTATTAGCAATGCCATAGACCTCAATATTGATGCCGCTACTGCTGGGTATTTAAATATTAATCTTCAAAGTGAAAAAAAACACACACCAAAATTAAATATATATTTAATCAGCATATGGACTTAGTCAGTTAATAATACTGCCAACGACAATGACAGAGCAATCCAGTATCCTTATACATGTAACATGTAACAGAGTGTATATGTCGGGTGGGTCAGACCCTGTCCACAACGACCACTGTCCACTAATAAGACTTACATTAGGAGGACATATCAATATTCGCTGATGGATTTCGATGGCCTTGTAACCTCACTGAATGGCTATAATTGGGAGCATATATTGACTTATGATATTGATACTGGTCAAAGAAATTATATTACAAATTTTGACGAAAAAATAAACAAACCTCCAGGGACAAAATTGTCATGGCAGCTTGTTTAATACCACCCAAAAGAAAAAAACATGAAAATATAACGTTTCATGTATTCATGTACCAAGGTAAAACATTCAGTGATAATGTAAACGTAATTTCTCGCCGCAATGATATGTCAATCATAAATTCAAGTTTAACAAGTGTAACAACAGATTGGATAGTATTACCCTTAATCAGGAAGATGTACGGGACAACTTACTTTCAGTCGATGCCACTAAGGTGGTTTAACCTGATGGTATAAGTAACAAGGTCAATAAACAGTCAGCTAAACGTATATCAAAACCACTGACTAGACTTTTTAATATGTCATCCAATACTCTCTTGTAACTCCTGTTCATAAGAAGAGTAGTAAAAGCGAATGTTCTGATTACAGACCCATTGCACTAACAATTCTCCAAAGCACCAGAAATATAGGTAAATAAATATATATTCAATTTCCTAACAAATAAAGAACTTCTAAGTAATCTCCAGTCGGATCATTGGATCATTAGCGCGATCTGAAACACCATAAAGTGGTATATATATATAGATATAATACTAGTCTATAGGTGTGAATACAGTTCATGATACATATGTAAGGTTTAAGTTGATTTTGACAGCCCGGGCCAAGTCGGACTGAACACCTGTGAGACCGTTAAGAGTATAGGTAGAAGAGGTCCACTTTAACCAACGTGTCTGCTTTAAATACGATTAACAGTGACATTATAAGGTAGTATTTACTAAGATGTAGTACTATCCTATAAATATAAACGCTATGCCGATAGGCGGAAATTTGTATCACGATAGCTAGCCTAATTTATACGTTTCAAATCCTATTTCCTTAAACGATTGCTCTTTTACATGTTTAACAGCGACGCTTACACACAACTCCACCTTCTTGTTTTCAAGTGACTTACTCCGATTTACTTACTCATGGTGCACGGTTTGGGTTGGTGATTGTTCAATAATGTCATGTGTGTATGTTGCATCATAATATGGTATGGTCGCCGATAATGAAGTAATTAGCCAAATACACTTTGGCCCGTCTTTACCCGCCCGACTTTGAGGCAATGCCAATCTCTCTTTGGATGCTGAGATCAACAGGCAGATCGGCGTGGCACTAGTGTAGGTCGTCCCTACACCAAGCTGACTTACAGTTTAAATGTAACAAATTACAGACAGACGAAGAAAAAAATAAGTTGCCCTTGACATGTGACTTATTGGCATGATTACTGAAACAGCCAATAATAGATTAAGGCTATAAATGTCACAATATAAATAACAGTAATAAATCAGTGACATACTAGCACAGGTCGTCCAGGAAGGCAGACTGTCCTTGTACAACAAAAGTGGGTTTTAACAATTGGGAATAGAATATTTAAGAAATTGCAATTATGTGATTCCAGACATAAATATGACACGGCTACAGGGTAATCGTTCGTTGTGTCAATCATGCAACCTTCTTACATCATGGTACTGTCACAGCTGACTATCTGCTTGCTTGTTAACTCTATGTAATCTAAACCGGGTAATTTTCACCACTACGTTGAAACTGTAGTACTGTTTTTTTTCCAATACACGTAACAATTATACTGTCTTTGACAATCCTAATGATAATGCAACGATCAACACAGGAAGAAAGAGAAAGAGCTGTTGGTCTGCTGCATCCAGAGACGGGGTTCAGTGGACATGGCTGGTCGATAGATTCTTATTTCTTCTTTGAAGCAGATTCCTGACACTGATGTCTTCACAGGCAACTGGACTCGTATATCTCGTCGTAGAACGGGTGTCAAAGAGAAAAAGACGGTATGGTTTTACAGCCCCTGGGACTGAAATGTACAAGGACAAAAGACCAATTACAGTCACTGGCAGGGGAGAATTGGTCCAACCTTTCAGATCTGATGGCTGAGATCGTGTCCACCATCGACAAGGAGAAAGAACGCTGGAAGTTGCCTCCAGGACACCAAACGACGCAAAAACGGTAGAACAACAGGGCCGATGATCTCGTCGCGGAAGCGCCGTCCTTTGAGATTTCCCTCTACCACTGTCAAATTGGTCCTCTGTCATGCTATAATCCCAAACCATACCATAATGCTGCCGTCCCCGAACCAATCTTCTTCCATGACACAATGATTGACGTAACGTTCACCTCGACGCCAGTACACTCGAATCCGTCCATCGCTGTGGCAGAGGTGGAAAACGAGACTCGTCAGTGAATAGAACTTGTCCCCACTGCATGGCACCACTGTACCCACTGTATGGCACCACTGTAGACGTGCTTGACTGTGGATTCCTGTCAAAGTGGGACGTCTGCCGGGTCTTCTGGTGACAATCCCTGCACATCTGAGGCGACGACGTACGGTTTGAGAAGATATTCATCGAAGGCCAGAGATGCTTCACTGTTGGCTGGAATCGATTTCGTAGGTGTTCGAATCCAGTTGTCTTGTCGATAATTGCTTACGCGTGGCCTGCCACTCTGAAGATGGTCTCTGACTGCATTCGTGTGTTGCCAACGTTGCCATGAACACCAAATGGTGTTTCTGTGGACGTTAAATTGTCTTGCAACATCACGTTGACTCGATCCTGCTTCAAGTATACCAATGGCTCGCAGACGCTCATTTTGGGACAGGCGTGGCATTTCGTATAATTGCGTAATTTTGTTGTTTTTCTTAGTGGCTGTTGTCAGCACGATGCTAAACAATGCATATGGCTTGCATAAATGGATGGGGCTTGCATAAGAGTCAACGTTTGCATGGAATGACTGCTTTTCTGTAGCAGTTTTGTTTTTGTGAATTGATTCCATACCTGTACTACAATATTGAAAACCAAACTTTACTTGTTTGAAACATACACTAAAATATTGATGTCATAGGAACTTTTGTTGTTGAGTATACATTCAGTCTCTATGTTGCCGATACCTCCCACTTCGAACCTATGACCTGAAGTCAGAAGTCTTTGAACCCATCGTGCTTAAAAGTTTGTCATGCCCAGCTCATTCCTCAATATGTGAAAGAGAGATGTCTACAGGGGGCTCTGTGACAATTCATAAATCTTATTATGATTATGTATTTAATAAACATTTTCTTTTGCATTGGCAGCTGAAGGTCTTATCTTGGCTCATCTTCCCCTCGTAAACCCCACACCCAATCTCTTAACAATGACAAAGGAAGAAACATCCTCTAAAGTTGACTCAACGTCCGCATTGATGTCTGTTAGAGGTTTCCCTTTCAGATAGTTGGTTACATTGCAGTAGTCAATTTTGTAGTTTCATCAACAGAGAATACCAAGTGAATTGGATGTCTGCAGACATATGCTGCCTGGTTGTGTAGCTAGCTCTGATAAGCCTGAGCCGTGCACCAAGGTAACAAAAAAGAAGGACGCGTTCCAGTTCTACGACCAGCTCCAGACCAATATCAATGATTACTACTCACGAACAGCTGTGGCTGCTCGGCAGCGTCAATGAAAGAGTGAGTACTGACCACGAATCTCAGTCTTCGGGATGAAGGAGAGGAAAAGTCATGATTGGCTTCTGGCTCATCCCTGTCAGCAAGGAAGACGTGTTGGTAAAGACAACATGTAAAAGTCAAAATATGCTGATTGGTACTGTCTAGACGGCTGATACACGACATTTATCCTGGGAATTAGTTGACGAATCTATTAGCAATGCCATAGACCTCAATATTGATGCCGCTACTGCTGGGTATTCAAATATTAATCTTCAAAGTGAAAAAAAACACACACCAAAATTAAATATATATTTTATCAGCATATGGACTTAGTCAGTTAATAATACTGCCAACGACAATGACAGAGCAATCCAGTATCCTTATACATGTAATATGTGTATTGTGTACCAACAGAGTGTATATGTCGGGTGGGTCAGACCCTGTCCACAACGACCACTGTCCACTAATAAGACTTACATTAGGAGGACATATCAATATTCGCTGATGGATTTCGATGGCCTTGTAACCTCACTGAATGGCTATAATTGGGAGCATATATTGACTTATGATATTGATACTGGTCAAAGAAATTATATTACAAATTTTGACGAAAAAATAAACAAACCTCCAGGGACAAAATTGTCGTGGCAGCTTGTTTAATACCACCCAAAAGAAAAAAACATGAAAATATAACGTTTCATGTATTCATGTACCAAGGTAAAACATTCAGTGATAATGTAAACGTAATTTCTCGCCGCAATGATATGTCAATCATAAATTCAAGTTTAACAAGTGTAACAACAGATTGGATAGTATTACCCTTAATCAGGAAGATGTACGGGACAACTTACTTTCAGTCGATGCCACTAAGGTGGTTTAACCTGATGGTATAAGTAACAAGGTCAATAAACAGTCAGCTAAACGTATATCAAAACCACTGACTAGACTTTTTAATATGTCATCCAATACTCTCTTGTAACTCCTGTTCATAAGAAGAGTAGTAAAAGCGAATGTTCTGATTACAGACCCATTGCACTAACAATTCTCCAAAGCACCAGAAATATAGGTAAATAAATATATATTCAATTTCCTAACAAATAAAGAACTTCTAAGTAATCTCCAGTCGGATCATTGGATCATAAGCGCGATCTGAAACACCATAAAGTGGTATATATATATAGATATAATACTAGTCTATAGGTGTGAATACAGTTCATGATACATATGTAAGGTTTAAGTTGATTTTGACAGCCCGGGCCAAGTCGGACTGAACACCTGTGAGACCGTTAAGAGTATAGGTAGAAGAGGTCCACTTTAACCAACGTGTCTGCTTTAAATACGATTAACAGTGACATTATAAGGTAGTATTTACTAAGATGTAGTACTATCCTATAAATATAAACGCTATGCCGACAGACGGAAATTTGTATCACGATAGCTAGCCTAATTTATACGTTTCAAATCCTATTTCCTTAAACGATTGCTCTTTTACATGTTTAACAGCGACGCTTACACACAACTCCACCTTCTTGTTTTCAAGTGACTTACTCCGATTTACTTACTCATGGTGCACGGTTTGGGTTGGTGATTGTTCAATAATGTCATGTGTGTATGTTGCATCATAATATGGTATGGTCGCCGATAATGAAGTAATTAGCCAATAACACTTTGGCCCGTCTTGACCCGCCCGACTTTGAGGCAATGCCATTCTCTCCTTGGATGCCTAGATCAACAGGCAGATCGGCGTGGCACAAGTGTGTGAGAACAGCAAGCTGACAACCCACACCAACGTTGTTGTCTACAGAAGTTGCGTCCAACAGAGCACATACTGTAGGGCGAGTCTTGGACCCTGTCCTCTTGACAAGGAAAGAAACTCAACGCATTCCACATGCGCAGCTTGAGGCGGATCCTTGCATTAGCTAAACTGACCGAGTCACAAACACTGAAGTTCTTTTCCTGCAACAACACCGACTTCACTGACTCCACGGAGCACGGGGCGGGACTGGAGAGGTTCACATGCAGCAAAAGGGCATCCATCATCAGATAAGCAGGACTTGGGGTCACTGGATGTTGAGAGGTGGGAGGAACTTGCCGACGTGAAAACCCCACAACATTCTAAAACTTACAGTTCGATGTTTTTATTTATTTAAAAAACAATAACTGAGCTCCTGTTTTTTGTTGAAAAAATAGGTTCAATTCAAAACAACATCCCGCTTCCACCCTCCCGAAAATCAAATGGTCTCTCCCTAAACAACGGAAAAGGTGGTAAAATGTCGAGTGCTCTCATGGGCAGATTTTAACAGGAAATGTTATCAGAATCATCGCCAATCTTTGTTAAGAAGTTTCATAAAGGGACATCACACTGTACACAATCACACAGTAAACATCAGATACACTTATCATATGTAAGGAAGATTAAGATAAGGTTTATCGCACTATGATTTCTTGCATAATCAGCACACAAACAGTGCGGTCTAAATGTTTCACTTGCGGCTTGTGTGTTTCCTTCTTACAAGGAAGATTAAATCTTTTAACTGCATTGTTATCGTTTGAATAATTTTATTATCACTCGTCATTAAAGGGAAAAAAAGGACTGGTCGGTTCGGAGTCAGTGTACTGTGTGGGGTATCCGTGATTAACTGAGGCATGGTATCTTAGTGAGCTAGCACTATGAAACTGCCACCAGTTTGCACTAGAACACATAGACACACACTCACTCACTCACTCACCAACCCTCACGTGCAATGTGCAATAATCATAAAAGCTACCTCACTTTACAGGTTTCATTGTTTCTTTAACAACACTCAGCTACGTCTCGACAGATAGGGTGACGCAGCGGCCACAAAGTATGACCGCACACCAAATTATAAATATTACGCGAGCAGTGCATGCCTATCTTTAAGAGACACTGTTTTATCTGTGACACACTCTGTTTATATCAGTGGACTAATACTACTGCATGACAACGCGAATGACTTTACACACCATACCTATGTGCAGAAGATAACGAAACACACAACTCGATCACAGTCTCAGATTGGTGATAGGGGAGTACAGGGATTTCATCGTGGCTGCCCGATACAACCTAACTCTCCCTGACAGTATTCTGCACCACAACCTGATGTTTGCTGTAACAAGTGATAACAGATTACAGCACACAGGTCATAAACCAGGGGATGTGAAGCAACGTCGATCCAACGAGTCTTTTGGTGGGTGCCCGTGTTTGTCAGCTTGCCTCTTGCACTCCCTGATAGTCTCTATCTCTTCAGTCATGTCCCAACAATGAAGCACCTCAACGTCAGGGAACAGCCAGTCTCGTTTATCCACCGAAACAGGAATATTGGGTGTAAAAGGCAGAATAGCACTGAAACTCAATGAGGACACCACGTGTCTGCGAAAAGGGAACGCATTTCATGCCCTGCATGTGGTGTTGCCATAGCCTTGTGTTCGAATTATGTCACTGTTCACCCAGCAGTGAATAGGTCCCCGGTAGGATGAGATAGTAATGTGACTGTAGCGCCTCACAGACAGCTTGGGTTGTATACTCCCTTGGAACATGAAAATGAAAACCCTGTGCCCACTGAGCCAGTGACCGGGGGAGCAATAATATAACATCACCAATAATATAACATCACCAATAATATAACATCATCAATAATATAACATCACCAATAATATAACATCACAAATAATATAACAGCATCAATAATATAACATCACCAATAATATAACATCACCAATAATATAACATCACCAATAATATAACATCATCAATAATATAACTTCACCAATAATATAACATCACCAATAATATAACATCACCAATAATATAATATCACCAAAAATATAACATCATCAATAATATAACATCACCAATAATATAACATGAACAATAATATAACATGACCAATGATATAACATCACCAATAATATAACATCATCAATAATATAACTTCACCAATAATATAACATCACCAATAATATAACATCACCAATAATATAACACATATTCGAATACTTTGTATCATATATATAGACGAAATAATGTATCAAATAGTGTCCTCTTGTACCACACTTGTTGACAAAATATTATATGACACAATATATTTTTGTACCACCATTTACGTAGACGGATTAAGTTATGACTATGAAGCAATGTTACTTTGTGCCACACACGTAGACAAAATAAGGTATGAAATCATGTCTCTTTGCACCATAAATGCAGATATTCCCACCAGCTACCAGCAAAGTTTCTGGGCTGAAGGGGTGTCACCGTATTAGATGCCATGCCAGATTCAGAAAATGTTGAATCATGCAGTAAGACAGATTCAATACGAAAATACAAAGAAAATGATGCGAAAATATTTATAATTTTACAGAAGAGCTGACACAACAGCTGCAGTTGTAAGACTGACATCTCGCTCACAGGAAACTCAGTATATTTCTCCTTGTTGTCAACACTGCTCAATGTAGACACCACGTGTTCGCCACAAGGGAACGCATTTCATGCCCTATATGTGGTGTCTCCATAGTCGAGTGTTCGAATTATGTCTCAGTTCATTCAGTAGTGAATGGGTACCCGGTAGGATGAGATAGTAATGTGACTATGAGCAATTTTGGAGTTTATCATTTGGAAATTTCTAATGTGGCAAGTATGTGGTTTGAGCAGGTGTTAATTATTTTCTTTTGACCTAAATATGGACGTTCGCCTTTGAAAACCTTTGTTTTCTAGAGTTGACATCTCCTCTAAAGCAATGTGGTCATATGAAACTTTGCAAGGATGATTCTAGAAACACATGTTAACAGGGTTCAAGTCAATTTTGAATCATGGCCACCCATGCAATGCTATTGAAAATGGCATTTCTGCATTATTCCTGAATTGACATTAGAACTCAGTACATCCTTTTGCCTGTCATGTGGATAATTTCCAGGGATGATATTCTGCAATCTTACCAGTGCAAGGACAACCAGCACTGTTCAGCCTGTGACAGAAGTCAAGAGTTACAGAATACAAGTTGACTCACAGACTGTGACACTGGGTATTTGGATAATAAATGAAGGTATATGTGCAACAAGAACGGCGGAAATCACCCTTGTCAGTTGTCAGTCCTGGCACTGGTGCTTGCACTGAGGTTTGTGTCTATTCATGATATGATAGCTTCCCTATGTCTACTGTAATTAGCACGTTACATGTATGATTATATTCATGACGTTAAGACTTTCCTGGTGATATAACCACTGTATACATTCATGACATTACAGATTGCTGGTAACAGGTTTTGCTGCTCGTTTGTCATGTGAAACACAACACAACACAACAAACCAAAACACAACACAACAAAAGATGGAATGCAAGCAAGAGCCACAACCAAGACAGATTGATAAAGCCCAGTTGGAACTTATATACCATGGAATAGATGTGAGTGAGTATGGTGAACCACTTGGCCCCAGTGATAGTGTTTCTGTAGGAACATTTATGACATTAATTGATGTGAACCACATGGGCCAAATGATAGTGTTTCTGTGGGAGCATATATACAATGGAATAGAGGTGAACCACAGGGGCCCAATAATTGTTTTTCTGTAGGAAGGTATATACCATAGAATAAATGTAAAACACTTGGCCCCAATGATAGTGTTTCTGCAGGAACATATATAGCATGGAATACATTTGAACCACTTGGCCCAAATGTTAGTGTTTCTGTAGGAACATATATACCATGGAATAGGTGTGAAATACTTGGCCCCAATGATAGTGTTTCTGTAGGAGCACATATAGCATGGAATAGAGTTGAACCACATGCGCCCAATGATAGTGTTTCTGTAGGAACATATATACCATGGAATACATTTGGACCACATGGGCCCAATGATAGTGTTTCTGTAGGAACATATATACCATGGAATACATTTGGACCACATGGCCCCAATGATAGTGTTTCTGTAGGAACACATACAGCATAGGATACATGTGAACCACTTGGCCCCAATGATAGTGTTTCTGTAGGAACATATATAGCATTAAATACATGTGAACCACTTGGCCTCAATTATAGTGTTTCTGTAGGAACATGTATACCAATGAATAAATGTGAACCACTTGGCCCCAATGATAGTGTTTCTGTAGGAACATATATACCATGGAATAGAAGTGAACTACTTGGCCCCAATGATAGTGTTTCTGTAGGAACATATATAGCATGGAATAGAAGTGACCTACTTGGCCCAATGATAGTGTTTCTGTAGGAACATATATGCCATGGAATAGAAGTAAACCACATGGGCCTAATGATAGTGTTTCTGTAGGAACATATATATCATGGAATAGAGGTTAACCACATGAGCAGAATGATAGTGTTGATGTGGGAACATATACACCATGGAATAGATGTGAACCACATTGGCCCTATGATAGTGTTTGTGTAGGAACATATATACCATGGAATAGGTGTGAACCACATGAGGCGAATGATAGTGTTTCTGTGGGAACATGTATCCCTTGGAATAGATGTGAACCGCATGGGCCCTATGATAGTGTTTCTGTAGGAACTTATGTACCATGGAATAGATGTAGACCACATGGACCGAATGATAGTGTTTCTTTCTGTATGAACATATATAGTATGAAATGCATTTGAACCACATAGGCCGTATGATGGCGTTTCTGTAGGAACATATTCACCGTGGAATGGAATAGATGGGAATTACTTGGCCCAAATGATGGTGTTTTTGTAGGAGCATATATATCATGGAATAGAGGTGAAGCACATGGTCTCAATGATAGTGTTTCTGTAGGAACATATGTACCATGGAATAGATGTGAACCACATGGGCCCAATGATAGTGTTTCCGTAGGAACATATATAGCATGAAATAGATGTAGACCACATGGACCGAATGATAGTGTTTGTTTCTGTAGGAACATATATAGTATTAAATGCATTTGAACCACATATGGGCCCAATGATAGTGTTTCTGTAGGAAGATACACACCATGGAATAAATTTGAATCACTTGGCCCTAATGATAGTGTGTCTGTAGAAACATATATACAATGGAATAGAGGTGACTCACAGGGGCCCAATAATTGTTTTTCTGTAGGAACATATATAGCATGGAATATATTTAAACCACATGGGCCCCAATGATAGTGTTACTTTGGGAACATATATAGCATGGAATAGAGGTGAACCACATGGGCCCAATGATAGCGTTTCTGTAGGAACATATATACCATGGAATAGAGGTGAACTACTTGGCCCAATGATAGTGTTTCTGTAGGAACATATATAATCGGAATAAATGTGAAACACTTGGCCCAATGATAGTGTTTCTGTAGGAACATATATACCCGGAATAAATGTGAAACACTTGGCCCCAATGATAGTGTTTGTGTAGGAACATATACACCATGGAATAGATGTGAACCACATGGGCCCAATGATAGTGTTTGTGTAGGAACATATATAGCATGGAATAGGTGTGAACCACTTGGGCCCAATGATAGATGTTTCTGTAGGAACATATATACCCGGAATAAATGTGAAACACTTGGCCCCAATGATAGTGTTTCTGTAAGGAACATATATAGCATGGAATAGGTGTGAACCACTTGGGCCCAATGATAGTGTTTCTGTAGGAACATATATGCCATGGAATAGATCTGAACCACATGGCCTCAATGATAGTGTTTCTGTAGCAGGATATATACCATTGAATACATTTGAACCACTTGGCCCAAATGATAGTGTTTCTGTAGGAACAAATATACCATGGAATTAGTGTGAACCATTTTGCCCCAATGATGGTGTTTCTGTAGGTACATATTCACCATGGAATGGAATAGATGTCAACCACTTGGCCCCAATGTTAGTGTTACTGTAGGAACATATATACCTTGGAATAAATGTGAATCACTTGGCCCCAATGATAGTGTTTCTGTAGGAATATATATAGCATGGAATACATTTGAACCACTTGGCCCCAATGATAGTGTTTTTGTAGGAGAACATGTAGCATGGAATAGAGTCGAACCACATGGGCCTAATGATAGTGTTTCTGTAGGAACAAATACAGCATGGGATACATGTGAACCACTTGGCCTCAATGATAGTGTTTCTGTAGGAACACATATAGCATGAAAAGGATTTGGACCACATGGGCCTAATTTTATGATAGTGTTTCTTTAGGAACATATATACCATGGAATAGATGTGAACCACATGGGCCCAATGATAGTGTGTATGTAGGAACATATACATGATTGAATACGTTAGCAACACAGATTGTGTACGTGGGTTCGGTGTGCTACATTTAAAAAGTGTGATTTCTACACCACATAAATCTATTGTTGTTCTTCTTGTTTTTCATTGTCCCATATCCACGGGTCTTGACGCCGCAATTTTCTTTGTAGAGTTTTGTGCCTCAGAAGTTTCAGGATTGGATTATATTAGTTCGAATTCCAGATTGTTTCTGATAATGATCCTATTGTTGTCAGCATGTTGTTTCGTCATGGGTTTCAACCTACGTGGCGTTAGACTTGTCTGCTTTATAGTTACCAATCCCTGTTATCATCAGGTGCATCATGTAATCTGATGCTACTCTACCCATGTCATCTCGACCTGACTTATAAATATTCTCACTGCACTGATTCTGACGGGAGCGTGGCATCTAAAGTGATAAAGCCCATGTTGCACGAACTGTCTCATCTTATCGTTAAACTGATTATAACGGGGACCTGTATCGAACGTACACTGATAACAGTTTTTGATGTGTCGTCTTTTCTTTACTGGACATAACCTGTTAATTTTTATGATTAAAACATTACACACAATCATTAGTTTCGTGTCAGCTACATATTTCTATTTCCGAGGTAGGATAGAAAGACGATATGCCTTTAAACCATGATAGCTAGTCGTAACTAAAACGGTGTTTCATTGCTTCGAAATACATATATTCTGTGACACCACAATCCGTCTTTCAGTATTCCCCGTGTAACGACGAATATCATCTATGTCTGACAGAGCAGCTAATATACATGCTGGACCTCCGCCGTGGGGGAAGATACATCAGGAAAGGTGTGTGTGTGTGTGTGTGTGTGTGTGTGTGTGTGTGTGTGTGTGTGTAGGGGGGGTATCAGTGTGCGTGACTCGGTTTATTCAATATCGGTCCATCAATATCGTACGCTGCTCGTACGTCCCCCTCTCACATATTGTGTAGTCCTGGACACCCATGTCTGAAATAAGGCATAACATAAGGTCATGCTCGATATTACAGAAGTTTTGTTAGTTATTGACATACAGCTACGTCATTAACTTTCTGTTTTAAAAGGATAACTTGTTTCATTCATTCGGGTAAATTGATATCAAAACAATATACTGTAAGTCAGTTATACATAACCCAACCCATGCTTGTACACTGGAAATACGAATGATAACGAATTCCAAACATTATTTATGCTTTACGTTCATGACCGAGTGACGGAAAATGATAGGAAATTCAAAGTACACAAAGTCCTTCCCATGCTTTCTTACGGATCTGAGAATTCAGATGTATAAACGTTGTTCAAAATCGAGCTTGTAGATGTGTCATGGGAGTGGGATGTAAAACATCAAATGTGGCTGTTCGTGGTGAAATGGGTTTGCTATTACCATCTACTTTACAGCGGATCTAGATTATCCGATTTTGGTAAAAAAGTGTCTGTCCGTCAATCAATATTGGCCAGGACTGAGTGATTGTTCAACAAGATTCCTTAAATTGTGGACAAACACAGTTATATCCATGTTGACTGAGCCTAATATCCATATTCTTGATATATACATCATTTCTAACAGTCAGATCGAGCTACTCAAACAGAAAATTATTAATGGAAACAAGCTACGAACATACAGGCTCTTTAAATATGGCCTCAACGCCGAGCAAAACGCCCATAACCCGGAATCAACGCAGAACACGAGCGAAGTTACGTTGCGGTACATTGCCACTAGAGATTGAACTAGGTCGTTTAAGAATCCCCAGCCGCGATACACAATCGCGTTGTTACTGATGTTTCAACGGAGAGAGATAACGCTTATCAGTTAATGCAGGTATACGCTGTATTGCACAGATTTGACATAGCACATGTATATACAAACGTGCATTTCAGATTTACAAAACCTATGAGCATAAAGAAATATAGAGTAAAAGGCTAAATCATTAAAGTAAAACCTTGCTTGCGCTGACGTCACACAATAAAACTTCTATTAGATAATTTTCTTTGTCAATTTGAATTCTATTACGTATTAACTATCATATAGCTTGTACAGTAGAAATGTGAGGTGGAAGCTGGGTGATTTAATAAGTGTTACAGCTTGTCCTGTTCGTCTCGTTTTGAATATGTCCGTCATTCCTATTTAAGGACTGCTGATTGACGCCTCAAGCGACATGCCACCTGTTATTCATGTTACGTCTTCATTGTAGATAGATAATCATAAATGTCAATCAGTTAAAGTCAATATATTCCTCTCCGTTTGAATTAAACTGTATCATATTAATTGCACATATTGTCCAATCAGAATGTTGTGGTACTTCTGTAAATGCATTCACTGTCATGCATAAATCCCTATAATTGTACTGGTGAGAGAGAAGAGAGACACCCGGGGTAGCAGTCGACTCCGGGACCCCTAGTCACACTCGTGGTCGACGCCTACCAGTGTCCTGGTAATAACCGCTCTACATGCAATATGACTTATGTCTTATGTTCGATCCCATTTTGTCTCTCTGTGCCCTTGTTAGGCCATTACTGCGTTCACTATACTTAGGATAAGTATGTGGCAACGGTATCACCACTGACTTTTATGAATAGATTATTTACAGACGTGAGTGAGTGAGTGAGTGAGTGAGTGAGTGAGTGAGTGAGTGAATTGGATTAAACCCCACTTTTAACAGTATTGCAGTTATATTACTGCGTGTCAGTGATGCAGGTCTCATACGTTTACCACTTCAGTGAAACCCACGAGCAAGGGTATGGTGCTGTAAATCCTGTAAAAATATCTGGGGCGAACCGAGATTCAAACCCACAATCATAGGTGTCTGGCGTGCCCAAGGGACGCAACTCTGCACAGCGAATCGCGACGCCTCAGACGACTGGGCCACCTGTGCCCTCAGACGTCATATAGCTGGACTATCGCGGACTGTGCATTTAAATAACAGTCAAATCAATCTGCAATAATGACCTTTTATTTCTTTTGGATGAACAACATATGCAGTAGCCCATAAACTGTATGTACATTGCCTAATGTGCTTCCATACTCAACCGTCGAGGTAGTGTGCATTTATAAACAAATATACATATTCATGAGTCTACTACCTGCTCCTGTGGATATCATTATGAGGATCCAACACTTCTTTTCATGTCGCAACTACTGCAACCTGTACTACTATATAAAGGGATATGACTTGGATTCAGTATTATATGGAAATGCCATAACATCTACTGATACTAACCTTGGTATTGTACAATCTGTCCATTTGTTCATTGCAAAATCTTAAAGAATTAAAAATTGATTATGTCTTCTTTACGATTACATCAATCAAATAGTTGTTTGTATGTGTGATATGCTGGTGTGCTGTTTGTTATCACCAACCTGTAGTGTAGTGTAGACGCTTATCAGTTTCTTATCGAGAAGCTGGAGAGAGTCATACATAACACTCGCACATCAGAGCTGTGTCCGCCACCTTGTCGGACGTGAACTGAGTGTTGATGGTATTTATTTGCGTGAAGGTGAGTGAGACAACCTTTATTACGACAAAAACCTACACTGTACAGGGAAATAAGGAGTGTCTGCCCGAGATGAGTTAACTGTAAATGTTATAGAAGACTGTTATCGTATTTCTTAGTCAGATCAGTTTGTCTTGGGCCAGCGACATTTTTCACATGCATACACATGATTGTGTATTTGATTAGCGGGATCTTATATAAATACAATCATGAGGTTCACGTCATCGAACATCAATACTGATACTGGTAATGCCTCTTGATGTACTGCCGATCACTCATACAATTTTCATAAAAAAGCATGTTGCTAACGCTGGCAGCAAAACTGTGATGGCATTCACTATCCTGGACTGTGATGGCATTCACCTTCCTGAATTGTTATGACATTCACTATCCTGGGCTGTGATGACATTCAGTATCCTGAATTGTGAATGCATTCATTGCCGGTATTTACTATCTTGAATTGAGATTCCTGGACTGTGTTGACATTCACTATCCTGCATTGTGAATGCATTCACTATTATGAACAGTGTTTGCATTCACTATCCTGAATAGTGATGGCATTCACTATCCTGGACTGTGATGGCATTCACTAACATGAACTGTGAGGAAATTCACTATCCTGAACTGTGATGATATTCACTATCACGAACTGTGTAAAACATTAACTATGCTGGACTGTGATGGCCTTCACTATCCTAAATTGTCATGATATTCACTATCATGAATTGTGATGACTTTAACTTTCCTGAACTGTGATGGCATTCACTATCCTGGACTGTGATGATAT
Source organism: Haliotis rufescens (assembly GCF_023055435.1). Lineage (NCBI taxonomy): Eukaryota > Metazoa > Mollusca > Gastropoda > Lepetellida > Haliotidae > Haliotis > Haliotis rufescens. The sequence continues at coordinate 3,313,494 of NW_025963824.1, forward strand.
TCACTAACATGAATTGTGATGGCATTCACTATCCTGGACTGTGTTGGCATTCACCATGATGAACTGTGATGGCATTCACTATCCTGAATTATGATGTTAATGACTATCATGAACTGTGTTGCATTCACTATCATGAACTATGATGACATTCACTATCATGAATTGGGTTGGCATTCACTTTCCTGGACTGTGATGACATTCACTATCCCAATTTTTTATGCCAAGCATTAACTATCCTGGACAGTGATGGTATTCATTGTGAAGAGTTGTGATGGAATTCACTATCCTCAATTGTGATGACATTCACTATCCTGAAATGTGATGGCATTCACTAACATGAACTATGAGGACATTCACTATCCTGAACTGTGATGATATTCACTTTCCTGGACTGTGTAAAACATTCACTATGCTCGACTGTGATGGCCTTCACTATCCTACATTGTCATGATATTCACTATCATGAAGTTTGATTTCATTCACTATCATGAACTGGCATTCACTAACATGGACTGTGTTGGCATTCACTATCATGAACTGTGATGGTATTCACTATCCTGAATTGTGATGATATTCATAATCATGAACTATGTTGGCATTTACTAACATGGACTGTGTTGGCATTCACTATCATGAACTGTGATGGTATTCACTATCCTGAATTGTGATGATATTCATAATCATGAACTATGTTGGCATTTACTAACATGGACTGTGTTGGCATTCACTATCATGAACTGTGATGGTATTCACTATCCTGAATTGTGATGATATTCATAATCATGAACTATGTTGGCATTTACTAACATGAATTGTGTTGGCATTCAATATCATTAACTGTGTTGACATATACTAACATGAATTGTGTTTGCATTCACTATCATGAATTGTGATGGCGTTCACTATCCTGGACAATGCTGGCATTCACTATCCTGGACTGTGATGGCATTCACTATATTAAATTGTCATGATATTCACTATCATGAATTGTGATGTCTTTTACTTTCCTGGACTGTGATGTCTTTAACTTTCCTGAACTGTGATGGCATTCACTATCCTGGACTGTGATGATATTCACTAACATGAATTGTGATGGCATTCACTATCCTGGACTGTGTTGGCATTCACCATGATGAACTGTGATGGCATTCACTATCCTGAATTATGATGTTAATGACTATCATGAACTGTGTTGCATTCACTATCATGAACTATGATGACATTCACTATCATGAACTGTGTTGGCATTCACCATGATGAACTATGATGACATTCACTATCATGAACTGTGTTGGCATTCACCATGATGAACTGTGATGGCATTCACTATCCTGAATTATGATGTTAATGACTATCATGAACTGTGTTGCATTCACTATCATGAACTATGATGACATTCACTATCATGAACTGTGTTGGCATTCAGAATCATGAAGTGTGATGGCATTCAATATCCTGACTTATGGCAGCAATGACTATCATGAACTGTGTTGCATTCACCATCATGAATTTTGATGGCATTCACTATCATGAGCTGTGTTCTCATTCATTGTCAAGAATTGTGATGGCATTTACTATCCTGGACTGTGATGACATTTAGTATCCAAACTTGTGATGGCATTCACTATCCTGAATTGTGATGACATTCACTATGTTTAATTGTGATGACATTCACTATTCTGAGTTGTGATGGCATTCACTATCCTGAATTGTGATGACATTCACTATGTTTAATTGTGATGACATTCACTATTCTGAGTTGTGATGGCATTCACTATCCTGAATTGTGATGACACTAACTATCCTGGACTGTGATGGCATTCACTATCCTGAATTGTGATGACATTCCAATGCTGAATTGTGATGGCATTCACTATCCTGGGCTGTGATGGCATTCACTATCCTGAATTGTGATGACATTCACTATCCTGAATTCTGATGACATTCACTATCCTGAACTGTGATGGCATTCACTATCCTGAATTGTGATGACATTCCAATGCTGAATTGTGATGGCATTCACTATCCTGGGCCGTGATGGCATTCACTATCCTGAATTGTGATGACATTCACTATCCTGAATTGTGATGACATTCACTATCCTGAGTTGTGATGGCATTCACTATCCTGAATTGTGATGACATTCACTATCCTGGTCTGTGATGGCATTCACTATCCTGAATTGTAATGATATTCATTCTCCTGGGCTGTGATGGCATTCACTATCCTGAATTGTGATGACATTCACTATCCTGAATTGTGATGACATTCACTATCCCGAATTGTGATGACATTCACTATCCTGGACTTTGATGGCATTCACTATCCTGAATTGTGATGACATTCACTATACTGGACTGTGATGGCATTCACTATCCTGAATTGTGATGACATTCACTATACTGGACTGTGATGGCATTCACTATCCTGAATTGTGATGACATTCACTATACTGGACTCTGATGGCATTCACTATCCTGAATGGTGATGACATTCACTATCCTGGTCTGTGATGGCATTCGCTATCTTGAATTGTGATGACATTCAGTATCCTGGACTATGATGGCATTCACTATCCTGAATTGTGATGACATTCACTATCCTGGACTTTAAAGGCATTCACTATCCTGAATTTTGATGACATTCACTATCCTGGACTTTGATGACATTCACTATCCTGGACTGTGATGGCGTTCACTATCATTAACTGTGATGGCGTTCACTATCATTAACTGTGATGGCATTCACTATCATTAACTGTGATGTCATTCACTATTATTAACTGTGATGACATTCACTATCATTAACTGTGATGACATGCACTATCATTAACTGTGATGACAATAACTATCATTAACTTTGATTGCATTCACTATCATTAACTGTGATGGCATTCACTATCATTAACTGTTATGACATTCACTATCATTAACTGTGATGGCATTCACTATCATTAACTGTGATGGCATTCACTATCATTAACTGTGATGGCATTCACTATCATTAACTGTGATGACATTCACTATCATTAACTGTGATGACATTCACTGTCATTAACTGTGATGGCATTCACTATCATTAACTGTGATGGCATTCACTTTCATTAAATGTGATGACATTCACTTATCATTCACTATGATGACATTCACTATCATTAACTGTGATGACATTCACTATCATTAAATGCGATGACATCCACTATCATTTACTGTGATGACATTCACTATCATTAACCGTGATGGCATTCACTATCCGAATTGTGATGACATTCACTATCCTGGTCTGTGATGGCATTCACTATCCTGAATTGTGATGACATTCACTCTCCTGGACTGTGATGGCATTCACCATCTTGAATTGTGATGACATTCGCTATCCTGGACTGTGATGGCATTCACTATCCTGAATTGTGATGGCATTCACTATCCTGGACTTTGATGACATTCACTATCCTGAACTGTGATGACATTCACTATCCTGGACTTTGATGGCATTCACTATCCTGAATTGTGATGACATTCACTATCCTGGACTGTGATGGCGTTCACTATCATTAACTGTGATGGCATTCACTATCATTAACTGTGTTGACATTCACTATCATTAACTGTGATGGCATCACTATCATTAACTGTGATGGCATTCACTATCATTAACTGTGATGACATTCACTATGCTGAATTGGGATTGGGGTGTCCTCCCGCTGAAAGCTTACTCGACTTATTGCATATAGTAAGCTTCATTGAGTCCTAATTGACTACGCACAATACAAATTTGACTCAGCAGTACTAACAGTAGGTCAAAGGAACGATTAAAATTGAAATTAACAGAAACACTCAACCCAACAAGGTGGCTATCGTACGTGACATTCAAAGGTTACTAGTATTCGATCTATTTACACAGTCACCCTTCGAAGTCACTCAGATATTACATGGACAGCTGGACCCATCTATCTGATACATGGTGTTCTGATTCTTGGCTTGGTGCATCCGTCCCAGGCTGTGGCTCAGCTTGACTGACATCCGAGCTCTCTCTCCTGTTGACTCTCTCTGGAGAAGGACGGAATGCGTCAAGGACAGCTTCAGTGACTCCTGTGAGTGCCTGTGGTGCATTTCCAGAGTTGGCTTAGCAATCGACAGGCATTCACCTCAGTTATAACAACATTTGTAAAACTGGTCAACTTGTACTTGTGTAACATACGAGAAAAGTTCATCAATCTTCTTGATTCCCATTTGCATGCAGTGGGTGGTCCTTCCTGTACGATAATTCACAACAAATTTTGTTGGTGACAATATGGGTCATAACCAGAAGAATCTAGACTTCGAACAAACTAATTCCGGATCCTGACTCAACTGAGGGCCACAACTGTGGCAAATAGTAATGCAGTTGTAGCCTGCAGATTATCTCCAACTGTTGTCACTGTTGTGACCGATTTCCTTATTTGTGAGCAGAACACAAGCGAATCTGAAACCTTTTAATATGAAACCAACCTTGCATCATTTGGGGCGGAGTGCGGGCAATGCTCGTAACTGGCACCATTTGTGTTTTTATACATAATGTCCATAGTCAGTAAAGATTTACTGAGATACACTAAAGATGTCTCCAAACGATAATGCACTGCACAATAGCATTGCCCCTTTTATATGGTTCCACGTGATGTGTAGAGATTATCCCGCCAATGTGTTTTCAGGTGGCAAATATCATGTATTATGAATAAACAATGTAATAAGTGAGATGAAATGGGGTAAAAAGTCGCGTTCAAGATTATTGCACTCATATAGCTTGTACTAGTCCTGAATAATGCCGATTTTATAGTGCTAGCCCACTGTGTTACCATTGGACGAAAGGGACCCTTCAACCGTTACCTAAACATATTGCCGCTCCGTGCCGTCATGGTCAGTTAAGCCATGCCTCTGCAACTCGCCTGGTCATCGGAGTTTCTCTAAGTCAATGAGTGAGGGGTCTGACGACTGTTCCACCTAGCTTTCTCCATGAGCAATCATATACCAGCACACACACATACAGGGATGAACACAACACAAGGTTTGATACTCAATTTAGTTTACTAAGTTTCAGTCCAACCCTAAACAAGACAGGGTAGGCTGTTCACAGAGCAGGTAAACATCTGCAAAGCTCGCACTACTCTCCGGATGTTAAAAGTATCTTTTTTAAATTGTTCGAGTCTGACCTGTCTTTGTCACATGTCTTGACACATAAATTAAATACCATATATCATATCAGATCATGAACTCATGTTTGTGTCGTGGTTGAAAAATACTGTGAACTCTTGACCAATTAATCACTGTGTTTTGTTTCTACTGATCAAATGTGTTCTGTCTGCATGTTAAAAATATGGCAATTCACAATTAACTTTAAACTGTAACAAGGAAATGATACAAAACTATTGTATTGAGCTATATCTCTATCATTACCAGCGTTAACATTTATACAAGAACATGGTACTGATTAAGGAATGACACGTCATCATCACATATTTACATTCACATTTAGGTACTGAATACATACTCTTAGAAAATGGAGGGGATCATGAGATGAATATGTTAAAAACAAGTGTTGACGACAAAAGACCTATACAAGATCGTTAATGTCTTATACAGTTGTGATTACTTGATTACATTCATTGTTTTTGTATAAACGAGCTATTCGTAGTCGGCAACGAGTGGAACGTCTATCGGCTAGTGACATGCTGGAGGGTTTAGATCTTTGTTGTATTATTTGATGATGATGTGTTTGAAATGGAGTGTGTATGCTAAGTGTTGGTCTAGTATTAGGTCTAGGAATTTTGTTTGTGTGCATTAGTTGATTTCAATGTTATTTTGTGATGAGGATAGGGAGTAGTTTTTCATGTAAGGTGTGTTGAAGAGTATGGCTACTGGAATGGGCTCCGTGGATGTCATGTTCAATTGGATCTAGAGTGGTTCTGTTTATCACGAACCTGCTCTGGTCTGCACGTACGAAATTATATGATTGTGTCAATGTGGTGTTCAAGGCCCCCTTTAATTATTGTGTCCATGATTTTGCAAATATTAGATGTGAGTGATATGGGTCGATATGAGTCTGGGTGATGCATTTTTTTAATTGGGATTACAAGTTCTTGTTTCCGTGTGGTAGGCAATTGTGCGGTGTCTCAAATTGTGTTTAGGAGTTTGAATAGAAGTATTTTGCCGTTTATGTTGATAAGTTATGTTGTCTGACCAAGGTGACGTGGTTTTGCTTTTGTGAGTATGTGTCAGCTGTTGAATTGTTAGGGGCGCGTTGTAGGGTATATGGGCTTTGGATAGTTGTTGATGTTAGCTGGTGTTGTGAGTATTGTCTGTTGGCGTGAAGGTTGATGATTTGTGGTACTGCTTATATGTTGATAGTGTGGTGCTAATGTTTGTGCTTTTATTTTGTTATCTGGGTGGTTGTCACTTTTATGGATGTTTGGTGAATTTTGGGTACCGTTTATTGCCTTTAGTTTGCTCTACATGGCATTTGAACTGTTTCTTTGTTAAATGAATTTCTAAGTTTGACGCATCAGTGACAAACATATCCGTTGCAATAGTCTATTTTGACTTGTGCCATATGTTTCCCACTATTTTAGGTGCCTTTGCATGTGTTTGTGGCAGGTGCCACCGGTGGGGCAGGATACGTTTGCCTTTTCGCGAACAGCTGGTATCATCACGATTGTATAGTGATTCATAAGCACATGCTCATGATAGAGTCGGAATCGTACAATCGACTCTGCTATTGGCAAACATTCTTCTTATGAATGTGGAACGGGTTATTGTTTATTAAGTCATATCATTATTATTGTTATTATTCTGACGAAATGTACCCCCGAAAGATGTGGCATTAAATTTGAAAAGCTGCATGCTTAGAGTACACAGAAATAAACATACATTTCACCTTTCATATACATTCCAATAATTACAGAAAATGAAATGAACGCTTCCTATTTATCCGTGGTACTCGCCGCCAGTGATATTGTTCAATGAGCCTGAATAATGTTGAAACATGGAAACGAGGCGGAATTGCGACAACGTTTATTAGCCTGTATAGTGACATTCACTGACATTCTGTGACCCATCGGCTAACATGACTGTTCAAAGTGTCCCTTTGACAAGGCAATAAGCATATGCATAGATTGAAATTAATATATATACGAATAAAGTTCTTGGAATATTTACAATCCTTTCTTACAAAGTGTACATACACGTGTACATTTGACATTAACCTCTTTAACTGCAACATAACTCAGTAACCTTTCATTTCATATTTCTAAAAGGAGTTGAAAGGTTAACAAAGTTAACAAAGTGAACATACTAAATCCAAGCAATGTCCTTTTTTATCCTTCATAAATACATCTGCATGTTCTTGGTCTAAACATCGAAATCTATAAATCTTGTACTTGTAAAACGAAACATAAACTTTGGAAATGAAATCGAAGTCTGGAAAAAAAAGCAACATTCGACCTATCACAAACACAGAAAGCAAAATCTAAACAAATCAATGAAACAATAACAAAATTAAAACAAATAAATTGATTCTGGCAATTAGCAACCATTGTTGGTAAAATGCAGAAGGTGAAATTCAACATGTCAACTGCTCTCTGAAATAAATGTATTTACAAAACGTCCTTATAATTATGTACTCATTGATTAAGTAAACACACGCTTACATCAATATTGTTATGAAACTAACCCAACCCGGACGTAACCCAATTGATACCAAGAGTGAGGTTAAGTATGGATAAAAATAAGAATTATCTGTCTTGAAAAATCTTCACTCAACAAGGCGGGGAGACACATTGCGACTGTATTACGTGACAATCACATCGATCGATAAAACTCAGTCACAGGCTTGTTCATAAAACGACTGGACTCTTCCTGCCAATGGTAGTATTATGACGTTCGAGGTTATACAGGTTAGGATTGATTAACAGTACCCCCCGCGTCTGTCTAGTTTCTAAAAAACCTCAACACTAACATATATATTGACAGAAGGATGAAAAATATAAAATGGGATACCTCACTTTTCATATTGAACGCCATATAATAATCATCAAGGAGACATTATGATTACGAATTTCCTCTGTCTCAATGTTGCTTTTAAACATGTTATATTTTGTCTATGTCAATGTTTGTCCGATTGTGTAACATTTGGTGACTGATTGCAGTTAATTTGACAAAAACAAAACAAAATACAAAATCATTTGTAGACTAAGCATGCTGTGGTTACATTGTATCACTCCTCGATTGGAGATACATAGTTCACTACTGTTTCCGACCAGTCAACAACAACCGGTCGCACGAGGTGAGTGTATGTGTTATCGTCAACACCTGACTCCTCTGACGTAGCAGCATCACTGTCTGCACTATCGCAGTCTGGTGCAAAGCAGTCTGCCAGAACAGGCATGACAGGGACAGCTCCAGTTACTGATTCGTCTCCTCTTATCCCTGGCAGCTCGATGTTGACGATGTCAACATCTTCGTCTCTGATTTCACAGTAGTCCGGGGGTACCTGGTCCTCATGACTTGGTGCTTCATGTGGTATAATTCCCTGTATTGTGTGCTGTCTGTGAATATAAAAAAAGTGCATAAGTCAAGCTTTATGGTGGCATCATGTTAATAATCCAGTCTGCACAACCTATCATGATCGGCGTCCCTCATCATTCCAGGCTAGTGAATGTCTAGAATTCCGCCAAGTCACCGAGCCTGATAAGCATTGGTTACTTGGGATCTAGATCTCTTCTAAACCATAATTCCCACAGGACAAGTGCATAAGTACATACTTTTATGGTACAAGTGGCATGGTTATGTGTTAAGAAACCAGTTGAAAATGCATGAATGTGTTAAACCATGCACATATCTAATTTAATTAAAGTAGTGGTTGATTATATATATTTACTGTACTCACTTAAAAGTTCTTAAATGTTTGCAGTAGATGGGTGATAAGGCCAGCAGGATGATTACTACAAAAAGTGAAAAGGCTGCTGATAGTCCAATCTTCAGGTCAACAATGCTGGTGTCACTATCACCTGAAATGCGTTATAAAATGATAGGTAGAAGCTTATTCAATAAGGGCAGTTTTCAAATAGACATCAAAGGACACATGATATGGGAACACCATCTAAACCCTCGAACTTCTCATAGCAAAATATGGACAAAGTAAATATACTGAACAACAAAAGTTCATGTGACATTGAATAAAATTAAATGTTTTACCTGATCTGAAACAATTTCGGTTTGCAACAGATAAAAGACTCCTGTAAGTATTCAAATGGTTTAATTTGCCATAATGCATCCGAAAATGCGTGATTTCATAAAAAAACATGAACATGCCAAAATGCCAATTTACAAATCAATAGCGTGTGTGTCCCCTCTGGTTGCACGCAACACATCTTCATCTCATGGAATGGACAAGGCGTCCATGCTGGAGCATGATTCGAAGTTCCTGGAGTGTCTGTGGAACACGTGGTTGACGTTGAAGGTGCCGATCCATCTCATCCAAGATGTGATCGATTGGTGAGAGATCAGGGGAGCGAGCCGGCCAGGGAATGACATTCACGTTGTTTTGTTTAAGAGAGAATCCTGAACAAGTCGAGCAATATGTGGCTGGGCTATGTCATGTTGAAAGGTGATGCCTAGGCCATGACGACGCAAAAACGGTAGAACAACAGGGCCGATGATCTCTTCGCGGTAGCGCTGTCCATTGAGATTTCCCTCTACCACATTCAAACGGGTCCTCTGTCTTGCTGTAATCCTACCCCATACCATAACGCTGCCGCTCCCGAACCGATCTTCTTCCATGACACAACGTTTGACGTAACGTTCACCTCGACGTCGGTCCACTCGAATCCGTCCATCGCTGTGGCTGAGGTGGAAACAAGACTCGATCAGTGAATAGAACTTGTGCCCAATGCATGGCCGTCCAGCGTAGACGCTGTCTGCACCACTGTTGACGTGTTTGACGGTGGTTTTCTGTCAAAATTGGATGTCTAGTGGGTCTTCTGGTGACAATCCCTGCACATCTGAGGCGACGACGTACGGGTTGTGAAGATATTCGTCGAAGGCCAGGGATGGTTCTTGCAGGCACTGTTGCTGGCTGGAATCGATTTCGTAGGTGTGTTGTTCGAATCCAGTTGTCTTGTCGATTATTGGTTACTCGTGGCCTGCCACTCTGAGGATGGTATCTGACTGCATTCTTCTGTTGCCAACGTTGCCATAAACACCAAATGGTGTTTCTGTGGACGTTAAATTGTCTTGCAACATCACGTTGACCCGATCCTGCTTCAAGCATACCAATGGTTCGCCAACGCTCATTTTCGGACAGGCATGGCATTTCATAATGTTGAGTAATTGCGTAATTTTGTTGTTTATCTGAGTGATTGTTGTCAGCACGGTGCTAAACAATGCATATGTAATCCCGTTAACGCACATGTTTTTATACCCATTCTTGGGTAGTGAAATGCATGGGGCCTGCATGAAAGTCAACTTTTGCATGGAATGCATGCTTTTCTGTAGCAGTTGCGTTTTTGACACTTGATTCCATACATGTACTATAATATTGAAAACAACCTTTACTTGTTTGAAAAATACACTAAAATATTGGTACTCACTGGTACTTTTGTTGTTGAGTATAATATAACACATTCAACTGAACTGATTCAACGAGGAAGAATAATAGAGTTATAATTACCTTGGTTGCAATGTTCCGCTTTCCGGCATTCCGCTATAGAACAGTTGAACGTGCAGGTAGAATCACACTTCAGTTCAGTCAGGTGGCAGCCTTTGGTGCAGGTACCAATCTTCTGATCACAGACACCATCAAGACACACTTCACACGTGTGCTGGCAGAGTCCACCATAGAAGCCACGTGTACATCCGTCTGTACACTTCCCGTTGTCCGAGTGGCACATGTTGTGAAGGCAGTTGACAGGGCAAGGTTTACATTCTCTACTGAAATGTCCAGGTACACAACCATCTACACAGTCACCTGTAGACTTGCATCGTTTATTGGCGCAAATAGGACTGCATGGAGAAGAGCACTGTTGACCATGCCAACCCTCTTTACACCCGTGGATACAATCCCCACTAGCTCTGTGGCAGTTAGGTAAACCAGCATGTGGTGCCTGTAGAGGCTTGCTGGTAGAAACGTTGGGGTCTGGTCCACAATTTTCATTGCACTTCTCCTCGCAGAAAGTCCCATAGAATCCAGGAAGACAGTCCTCTGCGCATCTATGTTCACAGAATCCCAGGCAATGATCACAGGAATAATCACAGTTTGGACCGAAATATCCTGGATGGCACTCCTTGCACAATCCTGTCATCCTGTTGCAGGACTTACATCTACTTGAACACGTCTTACAGCCAGTCCCGTAGTAGGAGTCTACACATCCAGACACACAGGAGGAGCCCAGCTGACAATATCCTCCATCACAACTACCTGGACATGCTACACAGGTACCCCCTGGACTGTCACAGCGTATGCTGCACCCAGGACCTTGATATCCAGGGACACAACCCTCAGTGCAAGCACCAATGCCGGAGATTGACAACTGACATGAGTGATTTCTGCAGTTCCTGCTGCATTCTGAACTGCAGATCTGATCAAAATACCCAGGGTCACAGCCTGTGAGGCAATGCCCTGTACTTCTGTCACAGTCTGAACAGTGCTGGTTATACTTGCACTGGTCGCCTGAAATTGAAAAGACTTCAATATTTGATAATTGATACTATGGCTTCAGTACCCTGTAATAAGAGCATATGTCACATTAACAGCATACACTAACTTCTTATTCATTAAGGCAACGATATGTCGTCAGCAGACCACATTTAAGAATATGCAAGCAGTTACTTTGTTACATCAGGCTTTATTTTAAGACAAATTCTGTACATGATCCACTGACTGAAATCAGTTTATGGGACAACTTTACTTATAAGAGAATGCGAGAAAAGAAGACAAAATACTAGTATATGAGACAATTTGAAGCTAGAACTCTTACCTTTCGAAGAAATTATCAGATACGTCATACATATGAACTTCAACAGTGTCATGATGTGTTCTGTAAGCTCAACACAACAGGAATACGTACAGTTGTGTGTTAGTGGAAGCTGTGCCACACTGTCCGGTTTTCAGCTGGGTTTGTGTGTGTGTGTAAAGTTGGTTTGTCCTTATTAGCCGCCTATGACTCACTCTCTTTTAAAAAGTTTCTTTTTCCTCATTAGCCGGAAAAAATGAATTGTGCAGGGTTATGATAACCACAACCACGTGATATGTTTCCTTTATGAGTAAACATATTATGCTCCATACACTAGGATGATTTTATATCTATTTCAAATATTAACCTACACACTGAATAGAAAACTTATCGTATTTGAATTTAGTAGTGAGGATTTGCACAATCCCTCTAAAAAGAACAAAATGAACAATAAAGATAATGGATGACATCGCTCATATTGTGTATCAATCCATGAGATAGGTGAAATGCTCTTCAATGTGAAAACCTCCACAAAAAAATCTCTGAATAATATAACATCTGAAAAAAGAGAATATGTCTGTGCTTTGTATTTCCATGAACTATATACTATTACCTTTTATCATATAATGGGTAGGTTTCTCGGCAGGATAAAGCCAGCGGATAAAAACGATATCTGTTGGGGTCATATGCGGATAGAGATGCAAATATCAAAGGTCAAGTAGGGACTACTCTCACTGTTTATAAGCAAACATGGCCTCGCCCTCGTCATTCGGCGATGGAGTCAGAATTAACGATCGTGAATCTGGATAAACTACAGGGATAATTGCTATCATTATCAAAAGAACAGTCTAATATACTGAAAATCAGTGTCTCGCTGTGACGTAGCTAAGGGATTTTATAAGTTTTGGCAACTTTGGAGATATAAATTTCGAAACATTTGCGACGGCACGAGGCCTAGCCAAGTGGGATCAGTAGCCATATCTATGCTTGTAGAGTACTAGACCCCTGCGGCTTGAAACCTTCTCCACATATTAAAATAGTTGGATTTGGCCGAAATATGTTTGAATTGTTACCTTGTTTAGTTTTGTCGCTGTGTGTACATCTGACTACACTTCTTAACGTTATGACAGGACAGACCGACTGTCAACAACGTTTGACCGTGGCCGTGACGTCTCATAGACTAGGGTTAGAGTAGCTTCCCTTTGACAAAGGGCAGTTACTCTAGCGGACAGACCGATGGATTGCCGCGAAAGGAAATTAAAAACAATTGTTGTTTTGCGTTTATGTTGCTTCGCCACTGTATAAAAAATAGATTTCAGTTGGAACTATTTTGGCTACTGTCACTGTCCGACTGACACATCACTTACCCTATGACGTAATAAATATTAATGCGCGCATTCCAGGAAAACTCGCAATGTTTCGGTAATGTTTGTGAAAGAGTGAAAGCGATTTTGATGTACAGAATTAAAGAATGACATTATATGATAAAAAGGTTATCAGGCTTGTGTAGTTGGGGATGGTAAATATCCTGTATTAGGAATAAACACTATGTATTTAGCTCGCCAAGGCTCGCTAAATACTATGTTTATTTCTAATGCAGGATATTTACCATCCCCAAACACACTCGCGTGATAACCTCTATTGATACTTGTGTCACATTTAATTAATTTTGACACATTGGTGTATTCTTTACAATACGATGGTTTAAAGAAGACTATGTATATGAACCTATTTACATTGAGTGATCGGTTAGTCCCCAGTCTGTCCTCATTGGACATTTTGGTTTGAAATAAGGCTGGAAACCTCGTTGCATGTCCGCTGATAAAACCAGTCTCAGTGGTGCTTATGAAAGCCGTGTACTATTTATTTTCTTATCATTTCTATGTTAATCATGCCTTCTGAAGGTTGGAAAGAATATGTGTCCAGTATTTATTTTAATCCCAATATTGGTATCTTGAAAATGTCTTTTGGTATTTCAAATATGCATAGTAAAAGGCATTCCTTCCGTTTCAGGTATTGGTTCAACGATGATGCGACTCTTCCAACTTGTGCTGCCATTCTGTGAGTAACCTGTGTAAAATGATAACTGGAAATGAAAACAAATGATATATACACGCATAATAAATTGGCACCTCTTTCTATACCAATTAAACAACAGACACTATTGATGAACAAACTGAATAAGGATTGATCTGAAAGTAGTACCACTAGGTAAAAAGAATTTAGATGCTTAAGAAGCTTTTATGATAAGAAGAGTAAATTTTGGTCAGTGGATTGGAAAAAAACCCCGTAGTTTGCAAATTTAGATGTTAAAGCCAGAAGCTTTAGTGATAAGAACAGTAAACGATTCACATAACAATGGATTATCCAGATGTTGATATTCATGAAGATGATCTGCTAGGATTATCATTTGATGCTCTATTTCAGTCGTGGCTGTCCAGGGCTACACAGCATGTAATTGGGGCTTATATGGCGAGCACTGCAACCTAACATGCCCCCAGAACTGTGCCCGTCTTTCTCCGCTTGATGTTCCCTACTGTAACACGGACACGGGGAAGTGTTCTGAGGGATGCCAGCGTGGTTGGCATGGTGATCTGTGTAATCAAGACTGCAGCCGGAACTGTCTAGAACAGAGATGCAACCATCAAACTGGGCACTGTACACTTGGCTGCAGTGGAACTAACACAGGCTTTTTTTGTGATGATACTGGAGGTAAGATTATTCAAAAGATTTCGCCTGATGTGGCACAGTTTGGACAATTCAGCTTTCCGAATTTATCCTGAACTGAATTGAAGCTTAAAATCTCATCAACACTCTGAGGTCTACACTTCCAGAATAATAAGAATTGAGCTTTATGTTAATGAAATGGTACACAATAGTTAAATAAACTATTTTTGTTTAAACTGTGATGTTGATAATCAGAACACTAAGGGTCATTCGTAAAAAGGAATTTTAAAACTTATCTCACACTATGCATATCTCTTTCTTCTTTCGATTCTGACGGGGCGGTCGGGTACCTCTAGTGGCTCAAGCATCACGCCGAGGACCTGGGTTCGATTCCCGACATGGGTACAATGTGTGAAGCCCATTTCTGGTGCCACCCGCCGTGTTATTACTGGAATATTGCTAAAAGTGCCGTAAAATCAAACTCACACACTCACTCACTCGATTCTGGGTCAAAACGTATCTAAAATATAGGTTTCCAGCTTCTAAAGTTAATTAACCCTGTTATACCTCACATCGCAATGGTCACCTCCCAGATCTGGGTCATGCGCTATGCATGCTGGGTGACCTTCTTGCAATGAACACGTGTCTATCCGAGTCAGCTCATTCTCTTTCAAATCGCAATGCAGGGATGACGTGTTGTTATTACAGGAATCCATTTTGGGTTTTTCTTTTTCGCTTGCAAGCGATCTTCATATTTTTGTCGTCTAATTGCCTGCAAATTTACTTATATCCCTGTTTGGGATAGTTATTCTTTATAAGGGACGAGCAGTCCACACGGAGACCTGTCTGCACTTTGAGCAGACGTGTTTTCTCTTGCAATGGAAGCACGTGGAGTCAAAGAAGGCACGTGTCCAACCCTCTGCAGGCAAGGTCATGCTCACAGTGTTTTGGGACCAGCACGGAGTAGCGATGATGGATTTCTTGGCAAAGGGAACCACAATTACAGGAGCTTATTATGCTTCACTGCTGCGGAAATTGCGGGACGCTATCAAGCTTAAGAGGCGTGGCATGCTGACCAAGGGTGTCCGTCTCCTGCAAGACATTGCTCCAGTACACAACTCTCATGTTGCCCAGACAGAAGCGCGGTCCTGTGGCTATGAAATCCTTCCACATCCTCCTTACTCTCCTGACCTTGCAACATCTGACTTCCACCTCTTTCCAACCATGAAGTCATTTTTGGAGGGAAAACGTTTCACAGATGATGAAACACTGATTTCTGAAGTCAAGTCCGGGTTTAAGAACTCCATAAAACGATGGGAGAAGTGTGTAACTCTTGGTGGTTCCTATGTGGAGAATGACTAATACCTATGCCAAGTTTCATTCCACTAGGTCCATCGGAAGTGGGTCAGGGGAAATCTTTAATGAACACCCCTCATAGTAGATGTCCTTCACCTAAAGATAGGAAGAGTTCTACTTCACCTACTCGTCGTACCGGCTCCCCATCGCCACCTCCGGTTCAACGCCCTTCCTCTGAATCACTCCCGCAACATCACAAGCTCCATCATCCCTACATCATGGATCCCTCGCGAGCTTTCTGCTATTCCAGCAGAACAGATTCATTCTCTGTTTCAGGCTGTAACAGCAGCATATCTTTCCCCAACCGGCACCTGCTGTACCAAATACGGTACCTCCATCTGCATCAACACCCACTACATCCCTTTCAGTGGATGACCCACCAGATTCAGAGTCATGAGACCACTATACCTCCCCAGCTTCCTCTTCTGGGAGCTTTGACATAGCAGATCCGATTGCTGTACTTATCTGGATAGCAGATAAGTTACAATTGTTAAAAAACACTTCAACGGAGGACACTTTATCATCATTTGTTATGCCTTCAGCCTCGTCGCCCAACATCACACTCCCTCTGAGACCAGTCCTACAGGATATGGCCACCCATTTAGACAAAGCATTTGGATCCTTTCACCATCTTCTTTATCGGCTTTAATCTCCAATCTTTGTATTGGCAGGTGCAGGGACTCATGGCTTGTCTACGATTGCTCTGGAACTAGATGGTGACATCGCAACATTAGCTCCTAAGCGACCGTACTCAGCTTCTTCAGTGGATGACAGAGGCCTCGTTCACCTTGACACCACTGTTGGAAGGACCCTCCCGTTGGTCTCCACTATTTTATCAGCAACTGAAGCACTTTCTGTCACTACTCTTCGTAGACGTGGTGTGTTACAACATTGCTTATTTTAAGATCAATTTAAGAACAGGCTGAACCAAATGCCATGGTCAACACCCTCCCTTTTTGCTGGGGGCATACAGAAGATCGTCCATGAAGTCCAAAGAGACACTTCCTTGAAAGTCACTGCTGACTTACTTCGTCTCCAGGGAAATCAACTGGAAGAACAAAGGAAAGACCGAAGACGACCAACCTTTACTCCCTCTCAACAAGACCTTAGAGAAGTTTTGAGTAATAGGTCTGCTTCTTTTCGTGGCTGTGGCCAAGCACGCCAACATCAGCGAGGAGGGAAATCAGGTGGACGCACCGTCCCCTTTTCAGGGACTAAAGGAAACACTTACTCTCCTAAGCCAGAGACACTAACCCTAGATATACATGACGGGTACTTACACGTCCCTATCTTGGCAGAGCACCGCCATTTTCTTTGGTTTGTGTTCCTAGGCCAACACTACCAATGGCGAGTGCTCCCATTTGGTATTTCTTCGCCCCGTGGCTTTTTACTCGCCTCACAAAACCCTTCGTCTAGTTCCTAAACACTCGAGGCATCTTTGAAACGTACATCGACAACTGCATTTAAGCCAACAAGGATTCGAACACTGTACTACATCACCTTAATTTTTCCCAACGCCTACTTCATCAAATAGGTTGCATCTTCAGCACACAAAAAGTTCGAAACTATTCCAAAACAACGTCTCCAGTTCATCGGAGTCTGGGCAAAATGTTTGTACCCCACTATCGTTGGGAGAAAAGCCAATGCCTCGTTCCATTGGCACTCAAACAGCCACTTTCCTTATGTCAGTGGCAACAACTTCTCGGTCTCCCTCACCAAGAGAGGTCAACTTCAAATACGGCAAATCCAGTGTCAGGTCCTAATATCTCTTGCAAACCATCTACACCCACACCTAAAAATGGTGGTTAACTCCATCAAATGTCTGCGAAGGAGTCTCCTTGCAACCATTCACCCCGAATCTCCACCTGTTCTCCGGCGCCTCAACCGTGGGATGGGGAGCTCATTGCCAAGACCTACAAGTGGCAGGGTGGTGGTCACTAGAAGAAAGCCAGCTTCACATCAACGATCTAGAATTCAAAGCAGTGATTCTGGCAGTGTCTCATTGGTCAACACTCCTTCAGTCCTCCACACTAATGATTCAGTCAGACAACCTTCTTTAAACTTCGACTCACTCAACATTCAAGTTCGAGCAAGACACATATTCCCGGCATCATCAACTCCCTGTCCCAACCCGACAATTCATCTCCCATGGAATGGCGACTACATCACATGATTTTTCAGTGGATTTGCCAGTTATTTCCGTGCCTAGACGCTAGGCAACCTGCTTCAATACTCAGCCATCCCAGTTCGTATCTCCTATCCCAGACCCGCTAGCCTGGGACCACAATACGTTAGCAATCCCATGGGAAGGATCTTCTGCATCAACCACACTCTCATCTACGTCATCCGTCGCCAACAACCCTCAATCTATGAGTTTGGCGCATTTACAGAAATCATTGATTGCTAAGGGTTATTCTGAACGAGTGGCCAAGAACACACCTGCCACGGCATCCCCGCAACAAATTGCTGAATACCTTCACTTCATCATCTCGTAAACTAAAAGGTTCGAATCTAGCTACCTACTTAGCTGCGATCAATTCTGTCATCACAACTACAATTGGCACTAAGATTTCTACAATCAACGAATTACAATCATTGATCAGATCATACAAGTTGGCGGACCAAACATCACGTTTTCGACCACCAACTTGGGATCTAAACATCATACAAGCCCCTTGCGGAGAAAGATTTCGAACACATTTCTTTGAAGACAGTTTTCCTTCTGGCCATTGCAATGGCGGCTCGTGTGAGTGAAATTCACTCTTTAGATGTTAACAGAGTGCGTTTCGGATGAACTTCACATGGGAAAGTATTTTGGGGAATATCATGGGATTTCATCGCCAAAAATCAACTTCCTGTGTCCGGTACGTGCACTTCGACTCTATCTGGAAGCGGTGAAACCACTTCATGGATTACATAAGAGGTAATTCATCCCGCTCTCTGCGGCAGCTACTACGGAAGTATCCCGTACCACTATCTCGTTTTGGATACGCTCAGTGATCCTTCGAGCCTACACCTTCGCTGGCCTACATGTTCCAGTCGGATCTAATCCTCACGGAACCCGTGCTGTCGCTTCCACCATGGCTCTTCACAGTAATTGCTCCTTGCCCGTATTTATGGAGGGATGTTTTTGGAAATCCTATACCGTGTTCGCATCCCATTACCTCCGAGACATCTCAGTGACGGACGTTCAAGGCCTTCTCCAGTTTTGACCCTTGGTACTCGCACAACAGACCTCCAAGACACACCTGCGCAGATAGGGAGATGTAACAGCAGATTTTCATTACATTACATGCATCTCTATTTGTAATAAACATTTGTTTATTGGTGTTTATTGTATTCATTCGGGCTGAGTATCCGGTTGGAGGATATAAACACTCGTCTGTAGAGACCTTGGTCTTCAACTTGAAGTCATCATTAGACGCGGCTTATTTCGGTGTCCCGATCCCTTATTTCAAACACCTCTACTTTAGGTATGTGTGTTGAGAAACGGATGATGATCCTTTTGTGGATATTGTCGATCGTTTCCTCTTCTCGCTTTGTTCCCATTGATTCAATCACTGAGATGATTGAGGGTTTGATGAAGCAATAAAAGAGATGCTATCCGGGTCCAACCTATCGTCCTCTGGTGATGGGAATACCCTGTCTTGTAGATTCGACGACTGGATGCATACTCTCTCGAATATAAGTCATACTCGTTCGTTTTAGACACATGATTAACGTTTCCTTACGTTTGAACATGTTACACATATTGTACCCGACTAATTGTGTTTAAATTGTTCGCGTATCAGAATCTCTACATTCTTTGAGAGTGTTCTTCTTATCCCTCTACGACACTTAACTGTGTTACTGTAATAAGTATTGTACCACTGTTAAGTTCCAGCTTCCTGGTAAATATCCTACGGTTGTGATCTATAGACAAGGGAGTTGTGCCCTACCATCCAACTGTGGGATAAAATGCATAGTGTGAGATAGGATAAGTTTAAAATTTGAAAATTTGATTAAAATTGTGTATTTATATACTTATTCTATCTCACACGTTATATGCCCACCCGCCAATACCCACATCGCAATTCCATAGTCTATATGCTCTTGAAAGAGAATGAGTTGACTGGGATAGACATGTGATCAGTGCAAGAAGGTCAACCAGCATGCAGAGCGCATGACCCAGATCTTGGAGGTGACCGTGGCGAAGTGAGGTATGACAAGGTTTATTAACTTTAGAAGCTGGAAACCTTTATTTAAGATACGTTTCTACTCAAAACCAAAAGAAGAAAGAGAAATGCATAGTGTGAGATAGGATCAGTATATAAATGTACAATTTATAATATACTGAACAACATTGAAAACGCACCAGCAATAAATCTTGAAATATTACAAAAACAACTTGCGCAATAACTGATTTTGATTAGAACAGACACAGACGGATAATTAAGAAAGACGACAAAGGAAACAGGAATACCACACAGTAATTACAATAACGTCATCAGTGTAAGGAAGACACATGGGGTTAAAATGAAAAGTCAATATCTGGTATTTCCGCCATTGACAGCAACACAGACCATGCAACGTCTTCTCATTGATCGAATAAGTCTGCGAATAGTGTTCTTGGGGATAGCATCCCACTCTTGACGTCGTGTATCTTCAAGTTCTCTCAGGTTCTGTACTTGCGGATGACGTGAAAGGCGTTGACCCAGGTAATCCCATAGATGTTCAATTGGCGATAGATCAGGTGACAGGGCTGGCCATGGAAGCAGAGGCACATTATTGTTCGCTAGGTTCTGTGTTGAAACACATGTTGTGTGTGCTCTTGCATTATCTTGCTTGAAGGTGTGCATATCCTGGTGCTGATGAAAGAATGGGATGACGTGATTTGCCAATATGTTATTCCTGTGGTAAAGGGCATTAACTCTTCCACGACAAACATGGAGCTCTGTTCGATAGTTATGACTGATGCCGCCCCACGGTGTGGAGACGTCGACGTACGGTGTCAGCACTGATCAATTCCGCCGGCCTTGTACTGGTGCTGCAGTCCTGGTAGCCGGAAGTGTACGATCATGAAGATGCCGATGAACAATATGGCGATCCTGACGTGGTGTAGTTACACGACCTGTTGAATGATGTCATTGAAACCGTTGTGCAACGACTCTACTTGACGTACCAACTTGCCAAAGGCATGTTCATGTTCCTCTGCTGTTAATCTTGTGTCAGTACCCTTTACGTCTGCAGCAACAAGTGATATCGCTTTTAAAAGTCTGTCTTTTATAGCCCTATTCTGCATGCTTCCCGTGAAACAAAACACGTTTTCGATGATGCGCAGGCAATTTGTTGCATTTTGGCGATTTCGCTCACAAAAAATTTAGGAATGTGTTCTGTCGAGCTGTCCAGAACGTCGTATATTACTCATTCACTTATATATTTTCATATGACTTAGGCCCGGATAAAAATACATCCATTTTCATGGTGGTGGGTTTTCAATGTTGTTCAGTAGATAATTTTGAAATTGTGACCGGAAACTAAATACCGGTACATTTTAATTTCAACATATAACTTTCAACATTGTAACTATAGTGTCATGTCATCTAACTTTGCTAATAATATCCAACATAACTCTAAATAATCTCTGATATAGTTTAAAATGTGCAAAAATATAATAGTAAATTTCAGATTGGGTGTGCTTTCATTTTTCACAAACTGTGCTGAACCTAACTGTATCTGTGGTAACCACATTTTGTAAGAAAAGCCCCATGGGTCAAGGAATGAAGTTTTCCTTTAGTTTGTTATATGGGATAGTTGTGTACAAAGTAGAAAAATAAAAAGAATTCACAAAATGGAACTTGATTCTTTTCTGAGATTGCAAAAAGTCAAGCAAACCTTTAGAATTTTAAGAACCAAATTGGTATTAATACCACTTGTCTCAAATTCTTTCTGTTAATATGAAGAAAGCCCTCCCTTGATTGTATTAAGGATTATAGTTAGTCTTTGAGACAGGAATCGGTGGTACATTTGTTAGACCCAATAATACATTTCTCTCTTTGAATGGAATTTTATGAAGCTTTAAAATCCCGTACAAGAGAGGAATGGACATGTCTTCAGGTTTTAAAGTCAAGTCAAAAGTAGACAGTACTGATTTATGGTTTTGGCAGATGCCTTCCTCAGTTAACATACCGGCCTTATATGTGGCATTATTTGATATGCCATTTATACCTTTGATTAAACAATTAATGTAGTGCTGTTTACATATAATGGTCAAGTTATTTGAGGCCTTGTCAGTCGGGACAACTACAAACTTTTCATGTCGGGCAGCCAGACAGCTGACTGGGACAGAGTGGGTTTATTCCAATTCCGTTTCCTCTTTTTAAGTTGGTGCATTCTACCAATGGCAACATCACGCACTGACTTAACCAACTCTTAAAGACATTCAACAGTTTCCTTTCCTCTCTTCTGGCCCATTTTTGGCATATTCTTTGGCAGCATCAATAATGATTTGGAAGTTATGGTCCCAAATGGAAGGACGTTGCTCATGGAATCTTGGTCAATATTTGAATAACTGAAGAAGGTTGTTTCGTCAACAATAGAGAAGTCACATGTGATTATATGGCCTGCACAGTATGATGAGTCTTGGCAGCCAAGTAGTGGCATTTACATCGTGAACAGGCAAGTCCACGTTCTGCAACATATTCCTAAAATGGCTTGCTTGTTTGTGGTTTAACGCCGCACTCAGCCATATTCCAGCTATATGACGGCGGCCTGTAAACATCATGACAATTAATCCACGCCATTGGAACACGAAGAAATGCATGAACCAAGTCAGAGAGCCTGACCACCTGATCCTGTTAGTCGCCTCTTACGACAAGCATAGTCACCTGTTATGGCAAGAATTGGTTGCTGAAGACCTATTTTCTTCCACGGATCTTCACAGGTCTGTTCCTATAATTAAACAACCTGGATGAATTGTTTTCATCCAGGAGAATGAAACTGTTGAGTGGTTTCTGAAATTTGAAATATTGTGGGACATTCTGGGAAACTGTTTTTTGTCGAACTTTAAAAAAACCTATCAATCATGGTGCCTGAAAATGTTTTTTAGTGCTAAACGCATTAGAAATTGTTAAGATGCTCTTGAAAATCTGAAGGTTTCCTCATGGGCAATGGTTACACCAAGAATAGTCATAATCACCTGACCTGTTGTGATCAAAATAGACATTTACGTGAACCTTGATCTGCTACATTTTCCACAATTTCATTTTAGACCACGTGAAGGATAAATCATTGATACTTGTATTGATATTGCTCAATTTAGGTTTGACAAATGAGTTTGTGAAAAGATCCACTAAAATGTCAAAACCATCTATTATATTAACTGTTAACTCTTTTGTTGCCACACATGGTCTTAAACGAACCATTTGGTGTAGTCACAATTTGCCATTGCCAAAGGCTGGAGAGAAAATGACTTTAATAAAAAAAGAATGGTATAAATGTTGTTTCAGCTGAAGGGATACATTTAAAAAAATGTTATGCATTCTGTTGAGAGTTATGAACTGATGAGCGCAAAAGTAGATTGACCCCTCCAACTTTATTTTTCATAATCGCTGCTCCTTGTCAAATACCATACATAAAAGAAGAATGCCATGGTGGCCAATTCTCTGTCAAATATATCATGTGATAATAAATCTCAGAACTTAAAACTAACACTATACTCTCTAGAT
This sequence comes from Haliotis rufescens, assembly GCF_023055435.1. NCBI lineage: Eukaryota > Metazoa > Mollusca > Gastropoda > Lepetellida > Haliotidae > Haliotis > Haliotis rufescens. The sequence continues at coordinate 3,337,206 of NW_025963824.1, forward strand.
TCGCACACAGCTGGATATCATCAAAAGAAGAAACACACATGGAAAAGATCATTATCAAAGTGGAAGGGTGAATTAAGAACACCTCTCAACAAAGTGGAACATTTATTGTGTCCTACTCTTTTAACAGTGGAAATACACACCATTGTATGAGGATAACGTAATTAGGGATATAATAAAGTGCGAAAAAGAAGTTACGTAATCATGTATCTGATACTTTGTTTGTCCAGACTGTGGTCGTGGCTGGTATGGCGATCTGTGTCAACAACCCTGCAGCATCAACTGTCTGGAGGAAAGATGCCACCACACAACTGGAGCCTGTATACTTGGCTGCAGTGGGACTTACACAGGGGAGTTTTGCAACACTACAAAAGGTACGAAGATACATTTGCTTAACATGCAATACAACTTGTCTCATATGTTGGGACCATGTTGGGACAAAAACAATACCACTAAAGGGAGGTAACTCCGAATTACTAGCTGTCAGTGTCACCCGCAAAGGGCGTTATTGTACGAGCGCCTCGAACAATTTACTGTCACTTACAAGTATCAGAAATATAGTTACACAATATACTGCCACATAACATTAGATCCTAAAATATGATGGATCTTTGGGCATAAACAATATGAATTATTATCCACGTGGTCAAGACACAGGTGATTAGATATTAAATCGGTACACTGGCGTGTCTAGAGGGTTGACATCGTTTTATCCCCTTTGATCGGACAACTGTGACCTAGGTCACACCTGAACTGTTGTTTTTCCTTCATAATTTTTTTTCTTTGGTATGGTCAAGTTGAAACGACTTTCATTTGGTAACGAATATACTGGACAAAACCAACATCTCCCTTAGACCAACCCAATCATCACTTATATATGAGTGGAATTTTGTCAAAATTTATGGACGAGTTCTCTCTATTGTTCAGCCACTTGGTGCCTAAAATGTGAAAACATGTGAATTGAGTCATGTAGGGTGGTATGGACTTGCATTGGTGTCCTGGACTTTATTGTCCACACCTGTTTCTGTTTATCTCCTTTAAATGTGACACGGAATGACATTTTTATGATATACCAGGTGACAATGTGTATCAGTATGATTGTCTAAACATCGACAATTTCATACATCAAAATTAAAATCAAAACACCTGGAGAAAAAACTCTATTTGAGATAAATATTTTGGAGAAATTGGAGAGTTCGAGAATTTGAGAGTTCTGAACGATATTTTCTTCATTGACGTGTTGGTAATAAATAAAACACTACGCTCGTTCTCGCAATAGTGAAATGTTATCTATTTATTAGCTGTTTGTGTCAGTACTTGTATGTATACACTTCTTTGTCTCCACTAGTTGTGAACAACAAGGAAGACGCAAACAGCCTGGATGCCATACTGGAACTTGTCTCACTGCGTGTAGCAGTCGCAGTCACAGTCACAGTTGCAGTCGCAGTCGCAGTCGCAGTCGCAGTCACAGTCACAATCATTGTGTTCATAAGGTAAATATCGTAGTTATATTCAGTTTTTGAACATTTTATGTGTAATTGTGAATTTATGTTTGTATTTCCTATTATATTCAAATACACATACTAACGAACATGCAGATTATGATGACAATGTTCAATGTTAATATTCCGTAAATACTTCAGTTTCAGCAGTACTGTAATTGAATCAAAGTGGGAATAACAGAAACTATGGTACTGTAAAGTTGTATGATCCTCTTGCTGGCCAAAAACGTTTATTATAATTTTAAAAATGACATTCCAAGTCCTTACTCAGTAGTTATTGTGTCACATGCCTTGATGACAGCACTCTGCCTTGAGCGGCCATATATCCAGATGTGAAACCATTTCAACATGATTGGGATATTCTTAAGGCCCCTTTACACAAGGGCTGCGACCTTTGTGCCACCTTTGTGCAATCAAAAACTGGTCAGGATGCTCAATGGTCGCCTAAACCCGGAAACAATGTTTTGAAACACAAAGAAAAAAGCTGAGCACACCCCTATTTCTGAATCATGACAAATGGCAAAACTCATAGCATGGGATGACTGACCACAGGAGCTGGGCGATACCAATGTCATCTGATAGAACAAACATTTGACAACAAATAAAAAAGATATTGGTGAGTTGGGATTGAAATATACTGACAAAAAAATCATGGTAACACAGGTAATGTTTTTGACCTTAGACAATACCTCTAAAAAGTATGGAGCTGCAGGATTAAGTAAACGAGTTACGTTTGATGTTTCATGTGACAACGTTCCTTAAAGTCTCTACTTGACATGACACGTGAAACAGATCAGTAGCGGGTATAACCGCCACATGCCCGGAAGACGCATTCCACCCTACGTCTCATGCCTCAGACGTTGGATCTGTTGATGGGTCAACAACAACCACTCCTGATGCAATGCTGCTTCCATTTGTAAATCTTGGACAGGAGGATATCATGCCAGTATGCGCTGCCTCATGATATCCAAAACATGATCAAGGGGGGTAAAATCTGGGCTCATTGCTGGCCAGAGTCGTTTTTGCATTGGCCCTCATGTTATTTTACGACTGAATGTGAATGATGAGGCCTTGCATTATCATCCATGTACTGAGGTCGAGTAGCAAGAGGGTGGGTGTCCAAATGAGGAACGACGACTGGCTTCAAAACATCCCGGATGTACTGAGCCCCTGTTAAGTTACCCCTTATGGTGACCAAATCCAACCTGCAATCATGACAGATACACCCCAAACCATTACCTAGCCCCCGTCGTATCCAACAGTGGGTTTAATGTTAGTGGGTTTAATGTTCCTGGGGGTGTAGGCCATGTTCAAGTGCCTCCAAAATGTCATTTTCCATTAGTGATGCGGAGCAGAAAGTGACTTTCGTCTGACCAATTGATCCGTCAACAAGTTCTCAGATTCCAGTTCTGTCATGCAGTACTCCATGCTAAACGACCAGCTTTGTGGTGATCTCTTATCACGGGACGCTTTATGGCTCGTCAAGCCCTCAGTCCTGCTGCTTTCAGCCGGTTTCAGACGAGTACTTTTTAAAAAGTATTTTCGGCATATGAGACGAAGAACGTCTTTGCGATGTGTCGTCACAGGAGGTCTTCCGGATATGGGACGCTTCTGTACCTTTACCGTTCTGAGCAACCAACTTCCTCGGCCACCTCTGTGTGACTTTATTTTACATGTTCGAACATTCACGGCGACCATGGCGTCCATGGCGATGTCTGAACCTCTTGTGTATCACCTTGGAACGACCTAGGCAACCATTCTGCCTCATTTGAGCCTCGAACGACGACCTGGCAAAAGCAAATCTTATGGTCGCACACGGGAGGCACAAAGGTTGCCATCCTGTGTAAAGGCCTCATTAGACGTTGGCTGCTGGCAATGGATCCACTAGTGTAGAATTTGAGCAAGGCGAAGCCACGCTTGTGTGCTACCTCTATTCATTCCAGTTCCGTTAATTCAAAAATGCTCTCTTCCAAAGACCATGAAAACTCGCACACAAATCTCGACTGTGTTAGAGCCAGAACAGTCATACTTCTTTCGCTCTTGTAAAATGCCGTAAAATCATGAAACTGAAAGATCTAAAAAATATACAATCCCTCATGTCACACAAAGTCGACTCGTCTTCAGCTAAAACAACCATTCCCATAAACCGACATGTGAAACAGCAACCTAGATTGGTGCTGTCATTTTCTTATTAACACAAGACTGTCAACAGCTGCTCTGGCAATGGTTAGTGACGAGTAAATTCGACTTAGGTCAAGTTCAGCCAAGTATGTGATCGGGATGAAGATGCATTCATCTCAAATTTGTATCACTGTTACAAAAACGCTTTGTTCCAAATTATAAATATTAGATAGCGAGTCTGCATTAAGACCTCAGATTTCAAAACGCAGTAGGTGTATCTCCTAATTTATACATTCATTCTTGCTGAATTAGAAATATTAGAGTGACGTGTTATATGAGAGAGCCCAAAGTTATTATTACCCATGTTAAAAATCACAACACCTACATCAATTTCTTTTACCCATGTTACAGATAGTTGCATTAATGATCTCAGTATATGTGTCTCGAAGCTATGTCTGCATAACAACAAAGCCCTACACAAGCTGTACTGTCTATACACCTGCTTACATAATTCCGATCAGATTAAACAAAACGGCAACCATACTATTAGTATACACCATTATGTAGCTGTCTTTTTCAAATGTATATTAAAATTTTATTTTGCATATATGTTGTTAGATGCTAGGCGTAACATACGTTTTTGTTGTACTATGTGTTGAGTCCATTTACTGTTGAGTTTCACCCCTGGAGGGGATCTGGCGGTTTGGATAACCCTGGGCCGGTAGCCTCAAGAAACGATAAACTCGAGTTACTAGCTTAACTTTGGTTGTATTTCGTTTTCTCGACTCTTGTGCAGGATAAATGGCTGAAACAAACAAAACAGCCAAAAACTACAACCCAGCTAGCACACCTACATCGGGCCGACGTTGGCTTTACATCAGCAACCGCCGGCAATATTGGCATCGGCAAACTGCAGCGGTCCGCTGTCGGGCCAATGCTGGTGATTGGCACTGACACTATTGAACCGGATATGATTTGATCTTGTTATGATAACATAACAGAAATAACAGATTTGTCGATTACAATGTGACAAACCTTAGATCAAATATAATTACGAACAATACAATAATTCTATTCAAACTCAAAATATTAACTTTATTTTAAATTTTTAAATTAAATAGATCAAGCACATTCACTGACCCTTTTTTGCTGCACATATGCAACAGACAGAGAAGATACAGACGGGATTCGTCAAATCTTACAATTCATTCAGCAAAAAAAAAGTTTTCACAACATGCTTCAAGGGAAGCTACTCTTGTAATAGAGGGCGCTGTTACTCACGCGCGTCTTTTCAAGCAGACGACGAAAGGATGATGCGTGGAGGGCTGAGGGAAAACCTATTTTTCGGTAAGTGTTTACTTCATTTCTGTATTTACGAGGTGTTCATTTCATTTTCAAACCTTACAATTGAAACGAGAAACAGTGCTCATTCAAAAGTGGTACCGTGAGTAGAGAAATCTAGGCCTAGATCTATGTGTTTTGGAAGTTAGAGAAACACAGTCCTATCAATGTATCCTGCCTATTTTACGTCAGTGACAAAATCCGTGGACTATGTCGTGACACTGCATCCTCACTATATATTTGTTTTAACACCATATACATATTTCTAGCAAAACGTGGGGACAAGGGCAAATGCAAATCATGACAAGATATGTTTTATTACAATGTAGATTCAGCGATGTTCAACCCACGAGTGGCAATCTCGGGGTGAGAGTACAGCGGCAAGCAAATGAATAGCCAAACAATTACTTACATTAGTATTTTTGAATGAACATTGCTTCATTTGTCATTGTCGCAGTCGTATTTGTTAAGTGTGGGGATGGATGAGGTTAGGAAATTTATTACGCACTCGGATTTACAAGTCAATTCTGTGATTGATGTCAGCACAAAAAGCAGTGAACATGAAATTCATAACGAGGCTTTCGGAAACTTGCGTGTGCATGTCATGCGGTCTAGCTAATATTCATACTGATCGATGAACGGAGCTACACTGCCGAGTTCGGTTTTCGATCACCAAACAGTTGAAATAAAAAATTGTTTTAAAATTGATGTTTTTTGTCATAGTTACTTGCGAATTTTGAACATTTTCTGGATAAAGGGCGAAATGAAAGGACAGCTCTTTTTGTAAACGATCACTGTGTATTACAGGTGTGGGCAATTTTATCAAGATCTGCCTCGATACCTTCATAGACCTAGGCCTATAGCCTATAGCCTATATCGATCAGAAATCTTATACCGATGTATGGTATTCATTTTGTCATTTTGAGATATGGCTTTTTCAGAATCGATTACTAGTTTATATTTAGCAGATATTAACTACAAGAGAGTAAAGGTTAAATTAATAATTAAATACTTAATTTTAAGGTTTATACGGGAAAGGCTTCTACCGTACAGTTTTTCCCCGACTTGGTGTGTGTGTGTGTGTGTGTGTGCGGGGGGTGGGGGGTCTTATCAGCTTAAGAAATTTATGATGTACATTTGTGATGACATACTGAATAAAATATTTTTAAAATGTACTATTTCAAAGGTAATTGATGCTAAATATATATTACAAGACAGTTTAAAATGTCATTTATTTAATCAAAATTCAAATTTTTTGTAAAACTTTGATGATGAAGAATAGATACTGCAGTACAGATTCTTCAGGACATTATCCATGGTAGAAAAACACCCAGAGCCTTGTTTCAAATTTGATTTATTTTAACTAAAGATATATTATTTCAGTTTATCATTATCCCTTTTCCTATGTTTACAAGCAATGAAACTGTACATAAAATTACTTGTCCCCAATCCTCTCCTGCTATTTTTTATACCTTTGTATCTAATCTTTTAATGATAAACATTTATTTGCAGTTTTGGTTTACCACGATATAATCTACATATATATGGTATCATATAATAAATAAAATCTGTTTTATGGTAACCAGACTTCACAGGATCTGTTCAATATTATGTCAATATGGGGATTTTCTCACTGCCTTTCAATGGATGGGGCTATGGCTATTAAAGTAAAACTACTTTCCCTGGGAAACATTTCTGCTACATGGCTCCAGATAAGGACTGTATATGTACAAGTGCAAATATACGAGATAAGATGTATGAATTAAGGAAAGGACCTGTGTATGGCCAAAGCTTTATTTAAATGTTACTTTTATGTTTTGAGCAATATTCCCCTCAACCTCTTCACATCATCATCATCATAGCTAAGGGTTCACTGCTGCTACACAAACTTAATACATAATATTCTTATATTTCTATTTAAGAAAACCAGACGTTCAGCCATTGCCTGTTGGCAAACATGGACGAGCTGAATGAACTCTTAGCAGTTTTTCCAAAATCGAGCAGATGAGAGAGTAGTGGTGAGTGGATTAAATTGCTTTAGATGTATTAAGTATGGGAAATTTACTCCAAGTTCAATACATATTGAAGATCCGGGGTAGAATAGGTCTTCAGCAACCCATGCTTGCCATAAAAGGCGACTATGCTTGTTGTATGAGGCGACTAACGGGATCGGGAGGTAAGGTTCGCTGACTTGGTTGATGCATGTCATCGATCCCAATTGCGTGGATCGATGCTCATGATATTAATCACTGGATTGTCTGGTTAAGACCGCTGTCATATAGCTGGAATGTTGCTGAATGCGGCGTTAAACAATAAACCAAACCAACTGATACATGTTTCTGATTTAAATATTTATAAGCAAATATTTAATATCATGTATGCCCTGTTAAGGGCCCCTGACACTTACTAAGGTAATCTTCCAAATGAAATTTCATGCTGACTTACTTTTGATGAACATACAAGAGAGATTGCACCCCTAAAACTGTTCTCCAGCAAGATTGGGAGGAGGGGGGTTATCATGTGCTTATAGGGGATGTTTATTATGTTGGCTAAATAAATAGGGTGATATGTCAGTTATAAAATCTTTTTTAATTGACATAAGAAACAGATTAGGGACCTACCATGCAATATTGGGAGGGGTTATGTTATTTGCATATATAATTACACATAATTCAATTTACTTATTTACACATATTATAAACTCATGAATTTACTTTCTGGGATTCCGATAATTCTAGGGTGGTGCCTTCTGTTTTTAGCCCCTTAATTTGGAAAAAGGCCCACATTTTCAAATGGGTCATGCGGGTGTACCTAGGGAATATATGAAATTGTCACCTAAAGGGCCCATGTCAGAACATTCCTTGAGTGAACCTTGTATTTATTAATAGGTGTCAAGACTTAAAATAATATAAACACACATATGTAAGGTGGTGCATGTGAACAGGGTATTACTTATTCTATAATTCCATTATGTTTTCAATAACTTGTTTTGACACACTTGTGAAGTACATTACTTGTAATTGTCAGGGTGCATGCAATGACTTATAATATGCACACTGACATTTTTTGCTATCATTTGTAAACAGAAGCTGAGGAGGAAGCCTGCAGCTGGGCTCTTACAAGCCACTGACAAGTGCATGGTGACCCGTGTAAAAGAATGGCTTCGAGTTCCAGGAGCAAGGCTTTGAAATGGCACAAGGAAAACGCGTACTGAAAAACAGAGGTGCAGATAGAGAATCTGCAAACAAAAGTTCTGAATTGCAACGGAACAAATAAATCCAAAAAGTTGGTGTTGACATATTTTTCAAAGGGTTATGACCCTTGTTTTTCAACTTGGTACATGTACTGCCAGGTTCTCTTGGACACTACTGAAGTTAATAAATGAAACTTTCCGTGTTTATCTAAGGTACAAACTCCAAAAGATGGTTATAAGAACTTATTTTGTATGGAGTTATGGCCTTTGCTTCATGCTTTTTTAACTTGATGGAATGGGGAAAAAAATTTTGTCTCGCAAACGAATTTGAAGCCACATAAATGAAATGTTGCAGGCCAATATGAGGGGTATATGTTTAGACTGTGTTTTAAAACTGGTTTTGAGAATATATGTTTCACATCCGCCTTGTTGCAGGTAGTAACACTGTTTTCTTGTAAATAATAATAAATTAATAATAAAGTTTATTATTCTATTTTGCTCTTTGTGTTCAATTATAAGTATCAACTACACATGTATTAGGGTACATAAAAAATAATACTGTAACTAGTGTAAGCATTTCGATTGTTTTGTACAGCTAGAAGTATTCATGCATATCACTCACAGTTGGTTTTCAAAGTATTAACTATGATAAAAAATTATTATCTTTTTAAAAATTCAGTATTTTTTAGTTTTACCTTTTATCTTTGTAACTTTAAGATCAGAGCTAATTGCAGCTTTTAGAAATATTTAGTGTTATGTACCCTATTACTACACTTGGAAAAGTTCTATTGTGGTATCATTTACATGAAATATTAAGATCAGATGTTGTCAGTTATGACTTCTGCAGGCAACTACTTTAAATGACATCAGCTTATTTAAGACAATGGCAAATGAAAAACTAACGAAGCGTTAACAATAAAAGTTTGGATGTTTTTGACTATTATTGAAGATATCGATAATTGTAAATGATTATTGCAAATTGTTAGCCATTTGTTTCGTACTTTATGTATTTATTTTGAAGAAATAACTGCCATCAAATATTATGAAGGGTAAAAATACTGAACATCCCAACTGCCATTGTAAATGAGCAAAGAAGAGAAAGGGTGATGAAGTCTGAATGACTAATGCTTGGATGGTGATAGGACTTGAGGTTGGACAAGGCTGATTCTAAACCTAGCTGTAATTAGTGTCAGGCCAATATCAACCCAATGCTGCACTGATAATTATTGTCGACGTTGGGCCGATGTCCATCCGATGCTGATTCCATAACAGTTGCCGATTGCTGCCAGATAACTATTTACGACATTGGGCCGATGTCGTTCCGATGAGCAAAACTTCATCGGCCCGACGATGTTTGCCAGCGCTGGGCCAATACTGGGCCGGTGCATTGCCCATGCAGGGCCGATGACGTTTGCCCACGTTGGACCGATGTCGATCCAATGAGCAAAACTTCATCGGCCCGACGATGTTTGCCGACCCAGGGCCGATGCTGGGCCGGTGCAGTACCGATGCAGGGCCAATGAAGTTTGCCGAAGTCAGATTTGACAAGAGCAAATGCATAACGGGAGAACAGTAATTACATTGCTCACACTATGTTTGCCTGCGGGTTGAGAGGTTGATCGCCTAACGAAACCGGGTGAGAACCCAAACGGATACCATTTTGCACGTGAACATAAGAAGAGTGCACATGCATACCGCTAAAAAGGAGTGAGTGAATAGGACTAAAAATAACTTGTTACGGTGTAACGGAACATGCGTCATTATGAATTTTAACCTTGATAATGCCTTAAAGCATAACACATTTTTAAATTCCCACCGCACAAATTAGTGAGAAAACAGAATATTTGGAACTGATAAATATGTTACACAGAGCAATTTTTCATAATTAATAGTTATGCTATGATAGAGTCTGATTTGATGTCCCTATGAAGAGGCATGATGTTATCTAATATTTCGGGTTGAAATGTTTTGAATAAATTAGATCTATAGTGGAAAACCTGAAGAACGTATGTGTCTTCTAAATTGGGATTGATTCCTAGGTGCCTAAACTGTGTACAAGTTACATCAGCAGAGGAGAAACGAATACACTAAAAGTGTCTTTATAAAGGAGATAATAACAACAAACAAAATCAAACTAATGTTACATAAACCTCGCATATTGTATACTCAACAAGAAAAGTTCCTGTGACACCAATATTTTAGTGTATTTTTCAAACAGGTAAAGTTTGATTTTCAATATTGTAGTACATGTATGGAAACAAGTCACAAAAACGCCACTGCTACAGAAAAGCATGAATTCCATGCAAAAGTTGACTTTTATGCAAGCCCAATGCATTTCACTACCCAAGAATAGGTATAAAAACATGTGCATTAACGGGATTCCATATGCATTGTTTAGCATCGTGCTGACAACCACCACTCAGAAAACAACAAAATTACGCAATTAGTCAACATTACGAAATGCCACGCCTGTCCGAAAATGAGCGTCTGGTATGCTTGAAGCAGGATCGAGTCAATGAGTCAAGACAATTTAACGTCCACAGAAACACCATTTGGTGTTCATGGCAACGTTGGCAACAGACGAATGCAGTCAGAGACCATCCTCGGAGTGACAGGCCACCCATAACCAATAATCGACAAGACAACTGGATTCGAACAACACACCTACGAAATCGATTCCAGCCAACAGTGACTGCAAGAAGCGTCCCTGGCCTTTGATGAATATCTTCACAAACCGTACGTCGTCGCCTCAGATGTGCAGGGATTGTCGCCAGAAGACCCGCCAGACGCCCCATTTTGACAGAAAACCACCGTCAAGCACGTCTACAGTGGTATGGGTGAGATTACAGCAAGACAGAGGACCCGTTTGATAGTGGTAGAGGGAAATCTAAATGGACGGCGCTACCGCGACGAGATCATCGGCCCTGTTGTTCTACCGTTTTTGCGTCATCTTGGCCCAGGCATTACCTTTCAACATGACAACGCCCGGCCTCTTATTGCTTAACTTTTCAGGATTCTCTTCAACAAAACAACGTGAATGTCAACCCCTGGCCGGCTGGCTCCCCTGATCTCTCACCAATCGAGCACATGTGGGATGAGATGGATCAGGGCTTTCGACGTCAACAACGTGTTCCACAGTCACTCCAGGATCTTCGAAACATGCTCCAGCAGATATGGACAGATATCCCTCAGGACTTTGTGCGACGCCTGGTCCATTCCATGAGTCGAAGATGTGTTCCTTGCAGCGCAACAAGAGGTGGACACACACGCTATTTATTTGTAAATTGACATTTTGGCATGTTCATGTTTTTTTTATGAAATCACGCATTTTCTGAAGTCAGTATGGCAAATTAAACGATTTGAACACTTACAGGAGTCTTTTATCTGTTGCAAACCGAATTTTTTTTCAGGTTTGATAAAAAACATAACTTTGCATTAAATCTTATTCAATGTCACAGGAACTTTTGTTGTTCTGTATATTATCAGCCAGTCAGGAAACATTAGTCCGTTATTGGGTGTGGCCTAAAGATTTGTCAGTTTATAAAGACTTAAACGCAACAGATATCGCCTCGTTAGCTAATTAAGTGAATCATTTGCAATTTATTTGTATTGCACGTTTGCTTTCAGAAAATGAAACATTACTTTTCACAATAATGTGTAAATGTAATGACAAAACGCTTGTCATATCAAAAATATGTCAAATAGTACGATTACTATCCTAAGCATGTGTCTTTCAAATAGTGATGACACCAGGAGTTCGCAAAATATACACTATACCCGACACAACAAACATGGAAGGTTAAAACGATTACTATCCTAAGCATAGTAATGACACCAGGAGTTCGCGAAATAGTGACTATACACTTCAAACCTCCACACAACAAACAATGGGAGGTTAATCCATTTCCATGCTCAAAGCTAATTATTGTCTCCTGCTGACACTGCGGATCACTTCTATTGGGGTTAGATGTTTGATTGTGTCCCCAGCCCTGTGCTCACGTGACAACACCATTTAACAGACCTTTGTCTGGAACAACCATGTCATATAAATCAGCATATACCAATGGTATCTTCAAATTACAATGACCAATTTGATAAGTACTTGTGTTATTTTTGTTGTAGATGGCGGAGAAGAAAGAACAGGTAACACAACATTCTATATCCTTAATTCAATTACGGAGTTTGGTGTACAGTCTACATATGATATTCCGACCTTAGAATAATTTCCTAGACCTTAGGCCTATATAGATTACCTGAAGGACGAGGCACAATGAGGGCCAATTTAATAAATTTTAGGAATTCGATTTTCAAATTTGTGATGCAAAAATGTGCCAAAATTTTACGATCTCCTGTCTGTGTGAATACCGTCATGCCACGTGATCTGCAATTTATCATTAATTGGGGGTCTGGGATTCGTATTTTCGAAACACAAAATAAATCTGTAAGAGTTTGATAAAGAGTCAATTCATTATAGTAAAATCTGATGACGAATGCTCTTTGAGCTATTTCAGGAAATGTTTGCTATTGTTTTCAAATTGTCCTCGTTAACTGGTCCGTTAATATGAAATGATTGACAACGAAGAAGAAAATGTTGAAAGCCACTTGAACATTGACAGTAAATAAAACAATCAAATAATTTGTCATCTGCACTAATGGCTGCAGAACATATATCTCGTTTTCTAATAACATTTCATTTTGTAAATGTAGAAAGCTCATTGATATGTTACTTGTTCTTTGTTTCAGTTCCCAAAGTCCGGGTAAGTAACATATTTCCACTCTTATAAAAAAACAAAAAAACAAAACAGGGCCCCTTGTATGATTACGACTACAAAGAAATAACAATGTTAACAACTGAATTATTTGAGATTGCAATGACTGAGGCTGATACTGCAGGCACGACATGTGGTGTATCCCTGAATGATAACAGCTAATAACCACATCACAATAAGCTCCTCCCACCAGGGAAGGCACAATCATCACTCATCCCAAGTTTAACTGGCATGACCATTTAAAAAAACCATGTGATACAAGAACAACAAAAGTATACTTTCATCCATGGAAATATCACGAATGTTTTTATGTTACTGTGTGGGAATTAATGTCATAATAATAACATATCTTTAAGATGTGAAATACTCAAATGTGTGCGATATGGCTTATATTCCCTAAGTCAACTACTTTCTGAATGCAACTATCGACTTCTTAAGAAACGAGATATGCCCTTATGCCCTGAACAGTTTGATCATATAAGAATGCCTGAGTTAAACATAATTCAGCTTTCCCATATAATAATAATTGAGTTTTCACCACGCAAAACACAGCACTGGATGATAGCACATGTAACAGCCCACAGCAGCAAGCAACGTCTAGGCAAATCTTCATGATCCGAGGTGGATACACGTCTGCGTTCAAAGTACCAATGACGTCAGTAAAACCAGATTTCATGTTACCGCATGTTGCTAAATGAATTGTTTGACCCTAAGCGATATGCTACAACTATATGACACAACTGATGGTGACCCTCCTCCCCCTTCAATGCCATCCTTTTTTCTCTCGTTTGCTAATCACTGAATCCCGAATACCAAGTAACACAAATCTACAAGCACATGCCAGAATTCGCCTAGAAGCACAATGTTAATCATAGACGAACACCTATGGAAGACGTTTCTTGGTCATAAAAGGCTGTGATTTGAAGTTACTTTACTAAGAAAATATCACAAAATATAATATATAAAGGAATGTACACCTTTAATATTTTTTTAAATAGTGAATCTGCACACCAAACATATTTGCATCCCGCGTGCCGCACTAGATACCAGAATCGAAAGTACCAATAGTTGAGAGTTGGCAGCAGCATGATTCCGCATGATTTACAACTGATGTGGCTCTTTTCACAAGTTCATTTGATGTGGAAACTATGCTCCGAGGTATATGTGAGCTGTTGAATTGCTGTGAGATTGATTGACGCGTTTGAAGGATATGAGTCATCTTCTTTTGTTTGAAGCTCACATGAACTTTCGATTCATTTGCGCATTCTGACTGAGCATTGTTTGACATCCAACTATCGTAAACGTTTCCTCTGAAACTTCTGTAAAAAAATCACATATACAACGGCGCCTATAATTCTGATACAAATTTCATTCCATTAAGTCTAATGGTTCAATCTCTTTCATGAAACCATTATTACTTAGTTGCAGCAGTTATTAGTTGTTTCACATTCTGTTTCTTCCTACATTAACCCAGAATATATCATGGTTCTAGAGCGAAGTAATTGCTTCATTGGATTTGCAGAAAGTTCTAATCCGCACTTGAAATATTAGTTTTATTTGAGAGTTAGCACATATGATCATTCTGATAATTTTCCATTGAAATCGTTGAGCCAAAGGTCCAAATACTGGAAAAGGAAGAAGAAAGAGTCATCCATATCCCACGTACCTATATATGTAGAACAAAAATAATTTATATGTAATTATCTTATTACAGCAGTTAAAACTATGGTTAGTCCTAAATAAAAGCGACAACATTATTTTCACAATCATAGGAAATCTCTAAACACACAATGATTAGGTGCCTCACTCTGGCACCTTGTGGTCGAATCCAGGATTGGACTCAACCATAAAAAGTACGAGATTCTGTACTTTACAAAGAGAGTGTTATCCCAAATATAACATCTGTTACATAAGAAATATCATCAAGCATTTTTTTTTCTTCAACCAGAGGCTGAATCATTTAAAGTGGAGACCCGTACAATTACAGACGGTTAGTTAAGCATAGCATATAATCATCAAGGTTTTATTGCTGAACCTCAACTGTAAATAAAAAGGGAAACCTGAAGCAAAGCAGAAGAGTTTGGTCGATTTTGCTTTCCTTGTTATGTGGTAACTGTAACTAGTTAATCTAAATATCTATATCTACCAATGATATTGGAATTTGGCCGAAATGGGATGTGGCAATCTGCAACATAACAACTATGTTCTAATGACTCTTTTTTTCTGAAGAAATAATGTGTTTAACCAAAGTCAGAGCTGCTTCAATAAGAGAACATTTAACACATGAAAACATGTCCATAAACCTTATGCAACATCAACAATTTAAATTGATGAACCATTTCTTCCTTCAGGTAGACACAAAACATTATATAGTTTATGCAGCTTCTTTGAAATAGGGGCGGTTGGGTAGCCTAGTGGTTAAAGCTCGTCATACCGAAGACCCGGGTTCGATTCCAGACATGGGTACAATGTGTGAAGCCCATTTCCTGTGTCTCCAACCGTGATATTGGTGGAATATTCCTAAAAGCGGCGTCAAACTAAACCCACTCACTAAATGAAGAAACCATGAAACAATTAAATATATCAGGAATAAATTATTTCGCTGTCATTTATACTTAATTATTAAAAAGGCAGCAAAACAAGTTCCTCATCGAAGAAACCATGAAACAAATAAATATATCAGGAAGAAATTATTTTGCTGACATTTATACATAATTATGAATAAGGCAGCAAAAAACATTTCCTTATTTAATAGCCAAGAGCAGAGTCGATTGTACGATTCCAACTACACATTGAACATGTGTTTTTGAATCGCTATCAAATAATGATACCAGGTGTTCGCGAAAAGGTGAGCGTACCCTGCCCCAATAGTGGCACCCATCATAAACACATGCAAAGGCAAGTCTATTGTGATAATACGGGGACATATGGTACCAGTCAAAATAGGGAATTGCATCGGACAAATATGGTAATGTCCTCCACTTGTCTACCATAAAACGTTCTGAAAGCTTTACTGGGGCCTTGGGTGTTATTACCTTGATCAGACAAGTCGTATCGC
Source organism: Haliotis rufescens (assembly GCF_023055435.1). Lineage (NCBI taxonomy): Eukaryota > Metazoa > Mollusca > Gastropoda > Lepetellida > Haliotidae > Haliotis > Haliotis rufescens. The sequence goes on from NW_025963824.1 coordinate 3,353,187, forward strand.
GCTCTTTGAAATCTTAGTAGAAAGAGCTAAAGATTGGTGAATTGTAAACACATCAAGGGCAAGAGCTGCTGCTTAAGTAAGACTTATTACTCAACTTGACTTCCAATGGTGTTTTGGTCATATAAGTAGAGTGTGGCTCTACTTTTAACACGTTTAAATGACAGAATTGTCAGATACCAAGAATATTGCCTTCAGAGATATTTCCAAGCCTTTACCTCTTTCAAGCTCGATAAACTACTGAACATAGCTGCAAGTATCCTAATAATACTTCTACTTATTGGATAAGCCAATTTGATATATATGGAGGTCCATTTGGATCGCATATGTCTTATTAAAAAACTTCCGGTCCAGGAAGACCCCTTACTTACTAGATGTTACAAGCAGATATTGAAATGGTTTAACTCATTTAAAAAAAGTTATTACTTTCGTTAGTACTTACAGTTTCGGTAATGTCACTACAGGTTGTTGGAAAACGCATTCTTTGTACATTACTACATCCAAGTTTGGATGACTTTACTTCCGGTCTAAAAGACCCCACATTCTTCCTGCATTAAACCATAGTATCACATGATGCTAGCGAAGTAATGGTACTTGTAGTTTGAAAAAAATATAATTTCCTGCATTAAAACTGAACCAAGTGAAACACAATTCCTCTCACTTTAACGAAATTTACCACAAAGTGTTTGTCTTGGAAAACCAGAAAACAACAACATTTTCCACTGGAAATAATAAGACTTTATTTTAGATTTTCCATTGAACACGTGCTAGCTTCATAGGTACAAATACTAAACGTAAAAGGAAAAGTGATGGGGTAGTATCTCTCATTATGTGGAATATCTTTGCCAAATGTCAGTGTTGTGCATATACTAAAAATATGAAATAAAGACACAATATAACAATCCCTTTATCTTTATAGACAGATGTGGAGGAAGTGTTGAGGAAGATAAGCAACAAAACTAGGGTCGTGTGACGATTATTGTTGCACCAGGAGGAGGAAAGACAACTATTGCCTATAGGAGACTATTTTTTTAGCGGTGCTCTCTTCATCAACTTTAACATGGAGTTTCGTGGATCGACATTTGAAGAAAAGAAGGCTGGTTCTCTACCAATCATCACCGTTACATCCGCCATTGCTCTACAACCAAAGCCCCGCCCACCGTCAACTAGGCCTTCGCTACTGTTATCGTGTACATATTTGTCCCAATTCGTTGAAAGTTCCTTACTTTATTTTAAATACAAATTATCAAAACTACAGCTGAAATTATAGTAAAATATACCCAACTTAATCTTATATCTTGTACGTTTAAAATTAGCTACCTTTATTATTCTACTTCTATTTCATTTTTTATTATTTTACCTTCCATATGTTTTATATAAACTTAATATTACTTGATACATGTTATCCAGGCTTTTTCATTTTACATCCTACTTACATAAACAATAAGCCGTCCAAATTCATACCCATAGGCACAAAATCAACATGCCCATTGTCCAAACGTAATCCCCTGCTATTTTAATTCTATACCCGTCAACATCTGCTGGTGAGCGAAGCTCAATCACTGTCAGTGTCTACCTACCCGTCACCTCTAATTATCCCCCTTAGGCAAAGGATTACCGCAAGGCAAACAGTATACCAAATGCATTGTTTTTAGAAAGTAATCCCCTTATTCTTCCCCGCCCTTAAGGCGGGGAAGTATACGGGAAACGTTAAATGTGTGGCATGTATGTCGACATGTTGGTTTATTTGAAATTTCAAGCCACGCATTTACGGAAACAAAACATACAAATCATGTGCGTCGAATGTTGATGCTATTCTTTTCCAGCAATAAGAGATACTTCAAAATCGTCTTTATGTAGTTAATTGATGCATCTGACCGTTTCTGGTCATTAGCTGACATTATTAAACCATTCATGTGTAATCCGATGTCCTTTTTCCCTCAAGGACTAATTTTCTGATTTTTACGGTGTATACAAAAGAAGAACTGTGCTCCGGAGATCGTAAATAACAGTATAATAAAACATATTTTCTGAATATGCTTATTCATGAACAACGACGACATCTCAATTTCAATGTAATATGGCGGAATTCCACATTCTACATACCACACTTTTGATTGTTTGAATGCTCATGTTCACTGGAAATATTTGGAATAGTTATATTCTGTATTTTGAATTAACCCAGTCCCCCGTGATGTTTTTAATCAGTGCACCGCACATAGACACATGTGAAACGTTGGGTAGCAAAGTCAAAGCAAAATTGGAGTAGTGTGTCGGCGAATTTGCATCAAGGCTGTAGTATTTTTCAACCGTTTAATGGAATTCAATGTACAGCCGTAGCTCTGGTCACTCATATATTTTGTGTCCCATGGCTCAAATCTATTTGCGTCTGTACCGTGTTCCACTGACCTCGATAATCTGTTGGATGAAGGCACAGCTCTCTACAGTCACATAGTTAACACCGAAGGTTATGAGGGGTATTTAGGTCATAATCAGTTCCCAGCAGTCACCACCCCAAACGATATTGTCTACATAACAGATCAGTTTTATGGCTCCGCCACAGGTGCTCCAAATATTGAAGCAGGGAAAACAAATTTCATAGAATCATTTCAAAAAGCAATATTGATATCCCCGTCACTTTTGGTAACTTTTAATGATGTCTCCATTGCAATTTTTACGGATTTTGATTCGTATGCATTATTTGACTCTCATCAACGGAATGGTTTGGGTCAGATTGATCCGAATGGACAAGCGGTTTTACTTCTGTTTAGTAGTATTGATGAATTGATATGTTACATCTTAACAGTATATCAGGCGACTATGCTTGTCGTAAGAGGCGACAAACGGGATCGGATGGCCAGGCTTTGGTTGATGCATGGCATCGATCCCAATTGCGTGGATCGATGCTCATGATATAATGCACTGGATTGTCTGGTCCAGACTCGATTATTTACAGAACGCCGTCATATAGCTGGGATATTGCTGTGTGCGGCGTTAAACGACAAACCAATCAATCATCATCATATGAACTCAAACCAGTCATTGTTACAAGTAAACCACATTCCACAACAGTTACTGACACTGGATAAAAAAACAGTACATAGAAAAAATACCAAGTAACTCAACTCATCATGATCACAATTACTATTCTTTGAAAGAAAGAAATACGAAATAGAAACTGACCAAAAAACGTAAAACAAGAGACGAGGAATCTCCGTTATTGATTAGTCCCGGTATTGAAATGTTCTCCAACTACGCGATAATATTTGAGTTGTGACCAATAGACCTTATCTAGTATGACTTTTTTGCCATATGGAGCCCTTAGTATTTTCATGACTTTTTTGCCATATGGAGCCCTTAGTATTTTCATTTACATTACTTTTGATACTATTTTGATACTATTTCCACATGTTTACATTTGTGCCAGACATTGCTTCCATTTCCTTCGATCTACTTTTTAAATAAAGACCCAGGTTAGAATAGGTCTTCAGCAACCTATGCTTGCCGTAAGAGGCGACGAAGAGGATTGGTTAGTCAGGCTCGACGATTTGGTCGATGCAAAAAATCGTATTCCAATTGCGTAGTTCGATGCTCTTGGTGTCAATCACTGGATGATCTGGTCCAGACTGGATTATTTACAGACCGCCGTCATATGGCTGAAATACTGCTGAGTGCGGCTTTAAACAAGAAACTATTTTTAAATAGACCTTCCCTATGCAAATGTATCAACTGTATTGCCCCATACTCAAAATAAATAATATTTCTTCCACAACAGCGTTGTGTTATTTGTGGTTAATATAATTATGCTTCTTAATGCCTTTCAGTAACATCATAATTATGCGTTTGTGAGGCATCACATATGGCGGGGAACTTTGATGCTTTGCATCAATGTTTTCTTGTTGTTAATGTCAAACAGTAGATTAGTAAACTTGGGAAATCAGTCAGTCATTACAAGCCTTAGGTCAGAAATTCTTATCCAATCAAAATTGGCGTTACATACTTTGGACCAATAACAGTAAAGGCGCAGTTCCAGCTCCTCGGCCTCTCAACTATATAAAACCATGCAGATGCCCCTTTGGTAACATCCAAAAATGTAAGTCCCAATGGATCAAAACACTATTCATCAAACCAACAACAAAATGCAAAAACTACACAAACTCCATCCTAGCAGATAAAGTCATAAACAGAATACAAAGCAACCAAACCAACTTAAACGCAACACTATACAAGCAAAACGGACATACAAGCCCAAACTGCATCCACTGCAATACAATAGAAGACATAAAACACATATTCACCACCTGCAGCAAATATAAACAACAACAGTTAACACTATACAACTCTCTCCCGCCCAAATACAATAACAATATTACAATGCTATTCAAACCCGACAATCCACCAGCCACTTACCTACAAATAGCCACCTTTCGTGAGTGAGTGAGTGAGTGACACTAGGAGATTTTACGTGCGCTTTCCGACTAAAAGCGTATTTCGCACACGGGGAAGCACTTTATACTATTGGGAGAAAAAAATCGTAATGAATAAATAAAGAAGTGCGACCCAAAAAAATGTAACATTTACAGGACTAATCTAATAAAGCTGCGGGGGGTGGGGGGTTTGGCTGGGTGGGCGTGGGTGGTAATAAAATACTCAATGATATGGAAAAGTTTGGGCGTGGGTTGGAGGGGGTCAAGCGTGGGAAGGCACGGCGTCGGCGGGCGAGCTTGTGTGGCGACCGGAGACTGGCGAGGGTGGCTGGAGGATTTACTTGCGGTTGCCCGAAAGGAGTCTCGAAGTGAGTCTCATCTCCCTGGCCGTGGGTGGCTCTGGCTTGTAGAGGCCGTGGACGAGCCGGGCTGCTGTGTGGGACACGAAGTGTTTGGTGACGGTGAAGTCCGCATCCATGAGAAACTCCGAGAGATCTGACATGGAGTGGAGGTCGTGCTCGAACTCTTCATCGTCACTGTCCTGGCGCATGACGAGAGGGGGTCTACTCTGTGGGTAGACCTTCTCCGTTGGATTGTTGACGAAGGTTAGGATGCGGGAAGGGAAGTCTCGATCTCCATGTCTAGGACTGGAGGAGGGATCTTCTGCGCCTGAGGGGGCCCCTTCTTCTGCGCCGGGCGGGGAGCAGGAGGTTTAGGGGCTCGGGCCATCTGAGGCTTGGTCTTAGCCGGGGCTTTGACCAGAGGTCTCTTCCTTTGACCGAGGTCGAAGGAGATGGAGAGCGTGGATGAGTTGGATTTGTAGGAAGTCCTGAGGGAGTAATCCCCAACCCGGTAGGCCAGCAAGGGCTCCAGGATGGAGACAAGCTCCCTCGGTAACGACATTGAGAGGTCTCTCATTGTCAGCTTGGTAGTTTGGAGAGCTTGGGAGGACACCAACTTAATAGAAAAAAATTAGACACTCCCAAACAAACTCAGCAAGTAACTCTAACATTAACAGCAAAACTCTAGATTCGGATCGGGATCGAACTTCTCAGCGCGGACTGTCTTCTACGACGTCCGGGCCTCAAAATTCTATAGCGGATTGTCTACAATGACGTCCGCGCACTCAACCCATAGCGCGGATTGTCTACTCCGACGTCCGCGCCACAAACCCACATATCCATTCATAGTATCTTTATAGCCGTTTAACCAGCCATCCACCCATAGCCAACAACAACAAGCCCACTACCAATCACGCTGCCACACAGCCTTGCCCCCACCACCCACCCCCCGCGCTAGGCCCCTGTTTTTAACTTAGGTTACTTACACATATCCATTACCTTTTCCCCCTTATAAATTATTTATTCTTATTATTAGTAGCTATACATCAGCTCAACTGACTACTTCTGTCACTCTACCTATCCTAGTTATTACACCCCAAATAAACCTGGTTAATGTAGAACTTTTTATCCCTCCTCGGCTCTCTATGGCCACTAAAACCTCAACCTCTCTTCTCATTACTTTATCCCCCTACACTTACAGTTTTTTGGGCTAGGCGTTTATACTTATTCCCACTATTTTATATTTTATAAAAACCGTCTGCCCCGAGTGCGAAATAGCCAGAGGCTGAAGCGCTCTTAAAATCTCCAAAAGTCTCTCTCTCCTTTGGTATCACATCTGCTCAAGAATAAATACTGGAACTGTCGCCATCAACTCTGTGATTTATATTCTCAACTTTATGTTCTAAGGTAAGCTGGTTTCCCTTGTTCAAATTATTTACATGTGTACTTTTTGTTTTGAAGTTAGACCAAATAACTCTTGTTAAATATGCAGTGAAGTTATCTCACTTGAACTGCGTACAGGTAATGTATTTATGTTGTCTTTTGTACAAGGTAAGTAATTATCGGGAATGTTTGTGTTTATAACGTTCTGTTCAGTGTTGTTGCAATTAATTATAACATGCAGTTCATATTTCTATTATACTGCTGGCACTCGTGAAGAGCAACCTCCTCGTGGTGAGTGCTGGGTAGCGCTAATAGCTCTTCCCCCGTGTGGAACCGGGGTAGAATATTTCCACAGCCTCCCATTGCTGGTCGTATGAGGCGACTAAAATGGGCAACCTGTTTGCCGTGGGTTGCGTCCCTGTGTCTGCGGAGGACGGGAGTCTGGTAGTTGAGGGCACTGGTTCCTGGAACTGTGTTCCTTTGCCCAACACACTACTTCGACCCTTACTTCGCCTAGACGGGTGGTAAGATGGGCCCGGTCTTATCAATCGGCTGGTCATGCCAGGCCCTGTGCGTAATATTGTATATGCACACGTGTGTTGTATTTTAATGTATATTTTGGCCTTGGCCGTCCATAACTTGTGTATATTCTCAATTTTTGGATTGAATAATTTGCCTAGAGTCTTACGCCAGAAGGCGGTGGCTCATGGGCCAATCTGGTACTTTCGACCTCTGAGTTCTGTATGTCTTCAATGTCTTGTCATGGGCCGGACCAGCCTGGCATTTTATTTGTTAGACAAATGCAGCTATTCATGTTGTTTTTACTGGAGTATACCACCTCTGTATCCCTGATGTTTGCATGTTGGAGATCCGGTGCAGGAAAACATCGCTCTTTGTAGCACTCCATGGTGGGTGGGGAGCAGGGGTGTTGAATCAATTACTTTCATCATGGCACACAATCATTCTGGTTCAAACCGCACTGACAAGAAGAGACGTCTGGAAGCTGAGATTTTCTCATCTGACGACGATGCTTCTATTTCAGAAACTTCTAATTCTTGGGCTCGGTTTATCGTAGTGGAATCACGTAATCAACTACCTTTGAAAATCAATCCCTTCGCTATTTCTAAAGCCATTGAAGGTATCTGTGGTGAGGTGAAGAATGTTTCACGGCTCCGGAGCGGCTCTCTTTTGGTGGAGTGTGCACGGAGACAGCAGGCTATTAATCTTTTAAAATGTACTAGCTTTGCTAACACAGAAGTTGTTATTTCCGAACACAGAACGTTGAATTCGAGTCGGGGGATCATCCGCGACAGAGCTCGTTGCCTGGCAGAAATGTCAGAAGATGACATTTTGGAAGAACTTAAATCACAGAATGTCACATCAGTGAAACGTTTCAACAGAAAAGATGGTGAAAATTTCGTTCCAACAAATACTTATTTGTTGTCCTTTTCTCTTTCATCAATTCCACAATCTATTAAGGCAGGCTATTTTAACATCGGAGTGGAGGTGTATGTCCCCAATCCACTCCGGTGTTACAAATGTCAGAAGTTTGGGCACGGCTCCAAATCATGTGATCGTCCGACTGTTTGCCACCGTTGTGGTGGAAATCATGATGGTTCAGGCTGTACAGCAGACCTGAAATGTACAAATTGTAAGGGTCAACATGTAGCGTCATCAAAATCTTGTCCATTTTGGACACGTGAAAAAGACATTTTGACAATCAAATGTCAAAACAACATCAGTTACTTTGATGCCAAAAAACTCTTTGATAGCCGGACACCTTCATCCAAACAATCTTATGCTGCTGCTGCTGCTGCTGCTGCTGCTGTCTCTCACCCTTCAACAAGTAGATCTATAGAATGTCAGACGGACTTGACGTGGACACATTCTGAACACCCGCTGCCTCTGACTACATCATGTGACAGTCAAACAACTCATTCTGTCAGCCCAGGTGAAATGTCTCCAGATTCTATCATTGTGACTCAGGTTGTGGCCCCATCTACACCCACTCCTGATATACCAGCTACCAACAAACCATCAACTGAAATGCCCAAAAAACAAAAGAAGAAACAAAACAAGAAAATTTCTACTAAGATCCCTACTCTCACTGACACATCTGTAGATGTTCACAATTACTTTGAGCCTCTTGAGATGGATGTCACCCCATCTTCACACCACAACAGTGGTGACTCCTCTTCACGTTTACGTGAACGATCTCCGGTAGAACCACCATGAATCATTCGAATCTAATTCAATGGAATTGCAGAGGACTTAGGCACAATTTTAACGAACTGCAATTATTATCAACGGATATTTGTCCATCAGCAATTTCTTTACAAGAAACGTACCTTAAAACAACCGACAAATTTGATTTAAGGCAGTATAGTTCGTATCATTCCTTCTCTCCTCCGGGAGATAAAGCTACTGGAGGAGCTTCTATTTTGGTGCGGCGGGGCGTTGTTCACAGTCCTGTTCCGCTTGACACAAATATGCAAGCTGTTGCAGTTAGACTTACACTGCATATTGCCTTCACACTTTGCTCCTTATACATTCCTCCATCCTCAAATCTTCAGCGTAATGATCTACAAAAACTGTACGACCAGCTCCCAAAGCCCTGTCTTATCATGGGTGATCTAAATGGTCATAATCCTTTATGGGGAAGTTCAACCATTAATCAAAAGGGTAAAGTCATTGAGGATTTTGTTTCTGATAATGACCTTTGCATCTTTAACGATGACTCGGACACCTACTTACACCCTGCAACTGGTACGTATTCATCATTAGATCTGTCTTTGACGGATTCAGTTTTGTTGAATGAATTCTCATGGTCCGTCCATGATGACCTATGTGGGAGTGACCATTTCCCCACGGTGCTTAAACCAATTAATCCTGCTGATGATCCACCTTCACCTCGATGGAATTTTGTGAAGGCTGATTGGCTTTTATTTCAATCTTTATGCAAAGATAAATTACTACCTACGTCTTTTCAGAATGTTACTGACCCGATTCAGATGTTCTCAGATCTCCTGAATGAAATTGCTGATGAATCAATACCTAAGTCCTCTGTCAACCCACGTGTTCGTAAACCGTGGTTTGATGACTCTTGCAAACAAGCTAGGAAATGTCGTAAGAAGGCGGAGAAGTACTTCCGTAAACATCCCACTGTCCATAATTTAAATATTGTAAAAATTTCAAATGCCAAGGCAAGACGTCTATTTAAGCAAAATAAACGTCAATCCTGGCGGACTTATGTCTCCAAAATTAACTCTCGTACCCCTATTTCCAAGGTATGGAACATGATTAAAAAGATCAAAGGCAAGGGATCAAATTCTACAGTTCACCATCTGAAGGATGGCGATACTTTGTTAACTGATAAATCTGCCATTGCCAATAGCATTGGTGAAACTTTATCTCATCATTCGTCTTCATCTAATTACGCTCCTGAATTTCAAAAATTTCAGCTTCAACAGGAAAAGAAAAAAGTAAATTTTACATCTGATAATGGTGAAGATTACAATGAGGTATTTTCACTACATGAGCTATATACTGCCTTAGGGCAAGCTCATGATACAGCAGCAGGCGCTGATAATATTCATTATCAGCTACTGAAACACTTGCCCGAATCATGCCTTGAAACTATGTTAAATATATTCGATGATATTTGGACATCTGGGTTGTTTCCAGCTTCATGGCATAAAGCCATTGTTATACCAATACCCAAACCTGGGCGGGATCATTCTGATCCATCAAATTACCGACCTATCTCTTTAACTAGCTGTGTTTGTAAAACGATGGAACGCATGGTAAATAATCGATTAGTGTGGTACTTGGAAACAAATAATCTTCTTTCCAATATACAATGTGGTTTCCGGAAAAATAGAAGTACTATCGATCATTTAGTGCGTTTAGAATCGTTCATAAAAAATTCCATTGTAAATAGACAACATGCTGTATCGATCTTTTTCGATTTAGAAAAAGCTTACGATACAACATGGAAACATGGTATTTTAAAAGATCTTCATGATTTTGGATTAAGAGGCCGTCTGCCTCATTTTATATCCCAGTTTTTAACAGACAGGCAATTTCAAGTCCGAGTGGGTACAACCCTGTCTGATCATTATAATCAGGATCAGGGTGTCCCACAAGGCAGTATTTTGTCTGTCACTTTATTCAGTATAAAAATTAACAGTTTGTCCAATGAATTGCTAAATGATTCAGTTGATGGATCACTTTTTGTGGATGATTTTAATCTATCTTGTCGGGGTAAAAATATGCACACAATTGAAAGGCAATTACAATTATGTCTTAATAAAATTAACAAGTGGTGTCTAGAAAACGGGTTTAAATTTTCCAAATCAAAAACTAATTGCATACATTTCTGCCGAAAATATAAACCGCATAAGGACCCTGAACTATTTCTGAATGGCACTCCTATCAAAGTTGTTAAGGAAGCCAAGTTCTTGGGACTTATTTTTGATCATCACTTAACTTTTCTCCCGCATATTAAATACCTCAAAGCTAAATGCCTGAAGGCACTCGATCTATTAAAAGTTGTTTCTAATTCAAAGTGGGGAGGGGATCAAACAACCCTCTTACACTTGTACAGGTCACTAATTCGTTCCAAAATTGATTATGGCTCCATCATCTATGGTGGAGCCTGCAAAAGTAATTTACAAAAACTAGATACGATACATCACCAGGGTCTGAGGCTTTGCCTTGGAGCCTTCAGAACGTCTCCCATTCACAGTCTCTATATAGAAGCAGATGAACCTTCTCTTAAACAACGCCGTCTAAAATTATCTCTACAATACATCACTAAATTATATTCTAATCCGTCAAATCCAGCTTTTGATTGTATATTCCATCCTCTTTACGAAGATCTTTACAATCAGAAATCAGCACTCAATCCACCACTCGGAATTAGAATAAAATCTGCAATATCGGCTTCGAATATTAAACTCCAAGATATAGCTCCTACTCAACTTTTCTCATCTCCTCCTTGGCAAATGGTAAAGCCAGAGGTAGACCTGACATTAACCAAACTTAAGAAATCAGATACTAACCAATTAATATACCAACAAGAATACCATCAACTAAGAAACAATTATGACACTTATAAATCTATATTTACAGATGGATCCAAGGATGGTGGCGCAGTTGCTAGTGCCACTGTCATTGGATCCAGAACAATCTCTTCACGTTTACCTGATAACAGTTCAATATTCACTGCAGAAGCAAACGCCATTTTTACAGCACTTAAATATATCGGTAATCAATCTAAACATAACCAATTCATACTGTTTTCAGATTCTCTTTCATGCCTTCAGGCAATTAAAAATATGTCTTCAAAACATCCACTTTTAATCCAAATTCTTGAGTTATTTAATGATCTTGCTACTGGCCAATACGACATCGTCTTTTGTTGGTTACCAAGCCATGTTGGTATCAAAGGTAACACAATGGCCGATGCTGCTGCTAAAGCAGCGCTCAACAAATCTGTGACACCACTTCTGATCCCATACACTGATTTTAAACCCATGATTCGATCCTACATCCGAGATCTTATGCAACAGAAGTGGGACGCCCAAGTAGGTATCAATAAATTACATGACATTAAACCAAATATCGGATATACCTACTTGGGCTGTCAGTCCAGATTTGAAGAGGTCATTATGCGACGATGTCGTATTGGCCACAGCAGATATACTCATGAATATTTACTTAAAGGTGAGGATCCTCCGTTTTGTATCCCTTGTGATGAGAGAATCACAGTCAAGCATGTCCTGCTTGACTGTGTTGATTTTTCCATCACAAGGGATAAATATTTCAATGTAAAAACAATTAAGGACCTTTTTAATGATGTTAATTCTCGTTTAATATTATGTTTTTTAAAGGAAATAGAACTTGTTCATAAATTTTGATGTGTTCAATGTATTGTTTTAAAAATTGGTAGTGCGAAATTCATAACTTAGATTGTTAGTGGCTGTACCCTTGAGGGGGGTTGAAGTAGCGTAAAATTATTGTCCCCCTAAGAGGGTATGTAAGTCCCAAATCATTCGAAGTATTTTTCTGCACACTAGGCTTTTAAACGTAGTATCTTCGTTATTTTAATCTAAGGCTTAACTGGTACACTGTCGCCAGTAACTGAAGGGATGATATAAATCCTGCCGGGGTCCATGCAGGAAGCAAAAGTACTGTAAGTCCCCATGGTCCCCAGTATGGTGATCTCCCTTCGGTTGCTGACGATTTCTAGCCCATTTTTAAATTGTGATGTTCATTAATGCTTACTGCCTTTTACTATACTCAACTAGTTTTAAATCAAGTCTGTGATATTCTAGTTATTCTACTGTCCTTCGTTGACAGCTTTTTATTCAGTTTAAATATACGTATCATAAATGTATCATAAATGTAATTTCTCGTCACGATATGGCTGAAATATTGCCCATGTGACGTTAAATAATAACTCACTCACTCACTCTATTATACTGCTATCAATTATCATTAATTGTATGTCATACTTTGTTGTGAATAGTTGTACTTTAAGTGTATTATACAGATCTCAACATTGTTGAGTTACCGCACATTTATCGTTAATGTTAATATTATTGATAATATTGTAGATAGGCTAGTTAAGGAAATGCCAAGGGCAATACCTATCGTAAGCCTCCAGCTGTTTGTATGTGTACATATCTCAGCCATATTATTAATATACATAAATCTTCATTATCTTGATAGATGCAAAGGTGGTAGTCTGTATATCTGTGTAATCTGATGTGTATGTGTTTAGTCTCGAGTTTAACTGTGTCCTTTCTATTTTTCAGTATCCAGTTAATTGTGATATGTAAATGATCAACTATAGCCAGTCATCTTCCCGCCATTGACAACTCTACTATGCTAATTCCCACAACAATCAATTATCATCGCCATGTTGATTAAATGTAAAAATGTAATATCATATAATATCTTATATACATCTTTATTATTGTAATAACTTGAAATTGTGTATTGAATGTATCTTGATCACATCTGCTCAAGAAGAAATACTGGAACTGTCGCCATCAACTCTGTGATTTATATTCTCAACTTTATGTTCTAAGGTTACCTATATATCTGTGAGAGCGCACAGCACACGCGCGTTCTCACTGACCCTTTCCATTCACTAAGTTTATTATATTTTTAATCTTCTTTTACATCATTATTAATCACGGCGTCCTCATTACCCCCACTCAACACCGATATCCAGCAAGCATCACTTTCTGGGTTTATCACCAACACACCAAATTAATCCTAACCACTTCAATATCGGCCTAAGCTTAATCTCCTCCTACCCCTCAGCAATATCACTACCCCCTCACTACCAAACAATGGAACAACGCAAAATATCCAACCCATATAGGCAATTACAATTATCAAAACTACACGTCCAATACAAGTTACCTCAAACGATCTAGCAAAAATAATAAACGCCCTAACGCCTCGCAAATTGATGAAGACTAAACAAATAAAAAAAACTGTTCTAAACCAACCCAAACCAATGAGCTACTTCAAAAGTCAACCTTTTGGCCTTTTCTACTGTCTCCTTTACTCCAATAAATGACTCATTTTTTATTCACAAATTTGCGCTCTGCCAGTTGAGTATGAATATGTAAACAACTGGCAGAGGTTCAAGGCCACATGCAACATATTAAACAACCACAAATCACAGACAACAAACCCGAAATATCGAATATTAACTCGAATAATTAAAGTAGAAAAATAGCACATTAGTGATCCACGGGTATATATGATCACGGGTATCAAATCACTACTAAATGATGCACCTAAATGCACACCAACCACTGTTTGGAAAAAACAGGACACAGAAAAATGTGGCAAAACATTGTTAGGCTTGATTGACAGCAACAATCTTATCTGTGTAAATGATAATCAACCAACCAGGATACTCCAACAGCTGTGGAGTTTCCACAAAGAACAAGCTGATGCTTTTGGTTCCAACTTCTCGAAAACAAGTATATCCACCATACAGCATTCCATAAGCTTATGAACTATCACTCTAAATACACCCCAAACCAGCACATACATACCTAACACATAACCATACCTTAAACATATGTCATCTAGCAGTCTGGTAGTCCAGCTGCATGGGCGACCGCAAGCAGGATGTGCCATTCGGTTGAAACTTGTGTCCAATGTTCTTTGTGTATGAGCCGGAATCTCCGCTCCCCTGTATTTTGTGTGTCAATATATCCGCCCGGGGGAGAATTTTTTTCAGAACAGATTCTCCGGGGGAGAATCTGTACCGGTATACAATCTCCGGGGGGAGAATTTGTACGGGAGAGAGTTTATACCGGGACACCGGCACCTCCGCTCAACTTGTGTTAATGTTATATACAATTGATTCAACGATATTGACAATGCTGTTATAAACTTATTTACTTTTACACGCCTGAAAACCATTTCAATACTTTTATTTACCATTTCATTTATGAGTATGTATTGCAATATATGTATTGTTATCAGAGGTACATCCTTATCAGATTAAGTTTTTGAAATCGGCTAGGCTCTTACTCTATTCATGTCGTACACCCTACGCTTATCAGATTTAGTGCAGATCCATGATATCTGCGGGTTCCGAGTCGTCCCATACAAATCAGACTCCCGGTTTCAAGGATTTTTCTTTTAATTTGTGGCCCCAAAACCATTACTATATACAATAGCTTTCAAAAAGTTATCAAATAACCAACAATTTCCTGCATATATTTTCATTTATTCCTTTTTGAGTATGTAAGCACTGAAATTATTTGTACTCTTTGGGAAAAGTGATAAAATAGATGTAGTAGCAGCGATTTTAGAAGTATAATAAGTTAGGGAGCCTCGCTGCTTACTAAGCTTATTTAGTGGAGACTGCGTGTACAGTCTATATCCTACATCTTCGTTTTGCCAACTTCATTTTGTGCTTAATTATGATACAGGCAAAAATTATGTATATCCGTGCAACCGTTAATGGTCTCTGGCACACAAAATACGATTTGTTCAAATATCTTCAAGACAATTTCACATGGTTGCATTTTTTTTTTCACATTCCACATCTGCTAGCCTTGTCGAGTCTAGGCTCACAATATAAGACTCCCAATTTCAAAGACCTTACTGTTATCATGAAAATATTACTTTCATATGCAAACGACAACGCTTTACGCACATAATGTTTTTGTCCCTAAGTCATCAGTGTACTTTACTTCAACAATGTTTATTGTCTGTTTCAATGTGATACCTGTGATCTAGCTGTCTGGTATTCCGACTGCAAGGGCGACCGCGGGCAGGATGTGCCGTTCAGTGGAAACTCGTCCAATGTTCTTTGTGTATGAGCCGGAATCTCCGCTCACCTGTATTTTGTGTGTTCGTGCCGGCACCTCCGCTCAACTTGTTAATGTTATATGCAATTGTTTCACCGATATTGACAATGCTGTTATTCACTTTTTTACTTTTATACGCCTGTATATCTTACCTAATGTCATTTCATTCATCTCAGTCAAGTGTTGTTCTGGAAGCCACTACTTGTCAACCTGTCGATGTCACTTGCA
The DNA here is from genome assembly GCF_023055435.1 of Haliotis rufescens. NCBI lineage: Eukaryota > Metazoa > Mollusca > Gastropoda > Lepetellida > Haliotidae > Haliotis > Haliotis rufescens. The sequence goes on from NW_025963824.1 coordinate 3,368,916, forward strand.
TTGTACTGTCCATATTGTCACTATTTTTAAACGCTTTTGAGGACAAAAGCTCCACGACGTTCAGGGGTATTGTTATAGTGCAAACCATTTCTATACTTTTATTTCAAATAGTGCAAACCATTTCAATACTTTTATTTCAAATAGTGCAAACCATTTCAATACATTTATTTAACATTTCATTCATCTAAATAACTAACTGGTTCAATATGTTTCCAAGTGCACCGAAATTCTATGAATTTTGTCTGTTTAATATATTCAGCAAACGATTCGGCGTATCCCCTCTTATCAGAAGCCCCTCCGGGCCTGACCCTTAATCTCCAGCGCGATCTATACATTCGAATTAACACCTCCTAACGTCGCCGTATATACAAAAACGTATATACAAAAACATGGGACAATGACCCTGCCACACGTTACGTAATACCTCGCTCTAAAAACACGACTGACATGGTCAGTCAGGGAGACAGCCTGGTTCCCTGGGCATGCTGCGCTGGCGCTACACTGACCCAGGCAATGACTGCACAATGGCCGCCTCCACTAGACGAACAAATTTACTACAGACAAACGCTAGAACGGGTGGTTAATTTTTTTCTAGCATTTTCACGAATACTCTTGCAATGTATATGTCACGAGAATAACAGCCATTGTTACTTTTAGAGAAGGAAAAGATTATCTAAGCTGTTTCGAGGCTCCAAAGTGGTCGTCACATCGGTGAAATGTAAACAATGACACACACCCTCCTAAAAATGAAATGGTCTCTCCCTAAACAACGGAAACGGTGGTAACATGTCGAGAGCTGTCATGGGCAGATTTTAACACCGCCAATCTTTGTTCAGAAGTTTCATAAAGGGTCATCACCCTGTAAATCACACAGTAGACATTCGATACACTTTATCTTACTATGATGTCTTGGATAATCAGCACACAAGCAATGTGGTCTAAATGTTTCACTGTGTTTCCTTCCTACGAGGAAGAATAAATCTTTCAGCTGCATGGTTGTCGTTATAATAATTTTCAAGATCACTCAGCATTAGAGGGATTAAAAAGGGCTTGTCGGTTCGGAGTCTGAGTGGGGTATCCGTGATAAACTGAGGCATGGTATCTTAGTGGCCTAGCACTCACTCACTCACTCACTCACTCAGTCACATATTTACACTCAGTCACATATTTACACTCACTCACATATTTACACTCACTCCCTCACTCCCTCACATATTTACGCTCACTCACTCACTCACTCACATGCATAAAATCGACCTCACCTTACATGTTTCATTGTTTGTTTAACAACACTCAGCTACGTCTCGGCAGATAGGGTGACGCAGCGACCACAAAGTATGACCGCATACCCAATTATAAATAGTATGATTTTTTTAAGACGGCGAGCAGTGCCTGCCTATATTCAAGAAACACTGTTTTACCTGGGACTCACTCTGTTTATATCAGTGGACTACTACTACTACTGCATAACAACCCTTTGAGTCAGCGAGTGGCTCTACACCCCGTACCTACGCGCAGAGGTCAACATATATTGCAGTCAAGCGTCAATACCACATCATATCCAGCCATTATGTCAGAAAATAAAGTTGCTGATGTTTAACAGTATTTCAAAAGTCTAAACGAAACGAAATATGTAAAAAAGGAAGGGGTGCAATCATCAAAAAATACTTTGCTGTGTCATCTAAAATATATTATTTGTGTCCGACATTCACAGACTGTTGCACAATTAGTATCAAAACATTTGTATTCTTCAAAACAAATGGGGGAGTCATTTGAGCCTGAGGAGTGATTTGAGCCTCCTACACCGGCGCCTTCACTACTAGAATGCCCAGTAGAACATAGCTGTATTCTCAGTGCCCTGCACCGCCACCCGGAGTACGCTTTTAAAACTTGTTTACATACAACCCGATCACAGTCTCAGATTGGAGCGATAGGGGAGTACAGGGATTTCATCACAAGGCTGCCCAATAGAACCCAACTCTCCCTGTTCTCTGCAGGACAACCTGATGTTTGCTGAAACTTAGGGATTACAGCGCACAGGTCATAAACCAGTGGAAGTGAAGCAACGTCTGTCGCCGAGAGTCCTTGGATGGGTGACCGTGTTTGTCAGATTGCCTCCTGCACGTCCTGATAGTTGTTATGGCTTCAGTCCTGCTCCACAATGAAGCACATGCAATATAATTAACCATCAAGGCCAGGGAACAACCAGGTTATATTGGGTGTAAAATGTAAATTGGCAAATCACTGCTACTCAATGTGGTATACTACATGTGGTGTCTCCATAGCCAAGTGCCTTTGTTCGAATTATGTCTCTGTTCACTAAGCAGTGAATGGGTACCCGGTAGGATGAGATAGTAATGTGACTCACAGACAGCTTGGGTTGTATACTCCCTAGGAACATGAAAAAGAAAACCCCGTTCCCACTGACCCATTGACCGGGGAGCGATAATATAACTTCACCAATAATATAACACATATTCGAATATATGAAATAATATCCCATTGTGCCATATATGTAGATGAGGCAATATATGAAATAGTGCCTCTTTGTACTATATACGACGACGAAACAAAAGATGAAATAATGCCCCTTGTGGAATGTATGTTGACGGGGCAATATATGAAATAATATCCCTTTGTACCACATAGGTTACAAAACAATATTTGAAATACTGTCCTTTTGTGACGTTTATGTAGACTTGTATATGCCCTTGTGCCATGTATGTTGACGGGGCAATATTATGCTACAAAACAATATTTGAAATACTGTCCTTTTGTGACATTTGTCTCTTGTACCATATACTTTGACAAAACAAAGGATGAAACAATGTTGCTTTGTAGTGAGTGAGTTGGGTTTAACGCCACTTCTCACATTATTCCATTCATATAACGGCGTGTCAGCTTAATGTGGGAGGAAAGCCCGAAAGTGATGCAGGTCTCAGACGTTTACCACTTCGGTGAGTCGGGTATGGTGCTGACAAACCTAGAAACATAATCTGGGCGCACCGGGATTCGAACCCACAATCATAGGTTTCTGGCGTGCACAAGGGACGCAACTCTGCATAGCGAATCGTGGCGCCTTATACGACTGGGTCACCCGTGCCCCCTGTCCCTTTGTAACTATATGCAGACAAGGCGATGTATGAAATAATGTCCCTTTGTAACATATATGGTCTCTTTGTACTATATATTACTACGAGACAAGGTATGAAATAATGTCCCTTCGTGCCATATATGTAGACGAAACAATCTGGGAAACAATGTCATTTTGGATCGTACACATAGACAAAACAAGGTATGATATTGTCCCTTTGTGCAATATACTGCTGAGTCTCTGGGCTAACGGGGTTTCGCTGTATTAGATGCAAGATTCAGAAGCTATCTGACGGGACGTCAAATGGATGTCTTCAATTGCCCATGACGTACAGTCCGGGCGCGTCTCAATAATGTTGTGCTATCAATAACTGTGAGGTCTGTAAGCTCTAATTCCTTGAGCCATGGGTCGCCTGGCCGCTGTCGTCTATCCATATGCATTAGGGCTTTGGTCGCTGATGACGTCACTGTCAGGAATCTATTCTACTGATGCAAAGTACGCAAGTACCAGACTTCGTTGGACTTCGTTAACCCTGGATCTGCACGTTCTTGGTGTCTGTCTGATGTCTGGACGGTCTGTCTGTAACGTTGCATCAGGTTAGTTACATCAACAAGACATTCGAACAATGCGGGTATGGGTGACTCTCATCTGTATCACACCAAGGGCCCGCCCGCGTTGCTCGTGTGTACACTCATCAGTCGTTGCATTTCTTTTTTTATCAGTCGTAAACGCTCGAGACCTTAGGTTTTCACCCACGTTCATGAAACCGCATTGTTTTAATAGCTGTTCCAGATATGTTTTTTAAACTACTACATACACGTCTTGCGTGTAAAGTCTATGTATATTGCATCATCGTAACATTTAACAGTTATAGCTCAGAGATCGGCTCAAATAATCCCGCGATTCACTGGCGTTCACGTCATCAAAAAGTGTGTAGTTCATTCTGAGATTGTTTCATGCTTTAAATCCACTAAAGTAAAAATATTATTTTCAACAAAAATACATGTATTTCGGGAAGTGACGTCACCAGGATTACAATCTCTTTCCAAATCAGTTACAGAAATAACAGACTCAAATTATAGTTTTTGGGCCAAGTGAGTTTTATTAATGATTCCACAGTCGTATATCTCAGATTTTATTTTAATTACCTTGGATTTTTAAGCAGATTAATTAAGCAAAAGCTAGAATTTGTAGAAATTGATTAACTATCTGTCAAAACTGACAAGATTTCCATTGACTTTTATTATTGGTATTTATTATAATTTTCTTTTAAATAAGTTTTTTACAATATCTCTTTGAAACTGAATGTTGGCATTGGACATCAAACATCCTTAAGACCACGCCTCAATCCCAAACCCGTTACACTTAACTTTAACAATGTGAAGACGATCTGTTAATATTCCAGTTGGGCCAAGAAAATCCAGTCATGAATATTATGAGCAACGATCCACGCCAATGAGATGCCATGACGCTATCAACTGAGCCTTGATCAACCAAGTCAATAAGTCTTTACGAACAACATACTGACAGGTTGCTGTGGACACACCCAATGATATGTCATGACGCCATCAACTGAGCCTTGATCAACCAACTCAATAAGTCTTTACGAACAACATACTGACAGGTTGCTGTGGACACACCCAATGAGATGCCATGACGCCATTAACTGAGCCTTGATCAACCAACTCTTTAAGTCTTTACGAACAACATACTGACAGGTTGCAGGGGACACACCCAATGAGATGCCATGACGCTATCAACTGAGCCTTGATCAACCAAGTCAATAAGTCTTTACGAACAACATACTGACAGGTTGCTGTGGACACACCCAATGATATGTCATGACGCCATCAACTGAGCCTTGATCAACCAACTCAATAAGTCTTTACGAACAACATACTGACAGGTTGCTGTGGACACACCCAATGAGATGCCATGACGCCATTAACTGAGCCTTGATCAACCAACTCTTTAAGTCTTTACGAACAACATACTGACAGGTTGCTCTGGACACACCCAATGAGATGCCATGACACCATCAACTGAGCCTTGATCAACCAACTCAATAAGTCTTTACGGACAACATACTGACAGATTGCAGGGGACACACCCAATGAGATGCCATGACACCATCAACTGAGCCTTGATCAACCAACTCAATAAGTCTTTACGAACAACATACTGACAGGTTGCTGTGGACACACCCAATGAGATGCCATGACGCCATTAACTGAGCCTTGATCAACCAACTCTTTAAGTCTTTACGAACAACATACTGACAGGTTGCTCTGGACACACCCAATGAGATGCCATGACACCATCAACTGAGCCTTGATCAACCAACTCAATAAGTCTTTACGGACAACATACTGACAGATTGCAGGGGACACACCCAATGAGATGCCATGACGCCATTAACTGAGCCTTGATCAACCAACTCAATAAGTCTTTACGAACAACATACTGACAGGTTGCAGGGGACACACCCAATGAGATGCCATGACACCATCAACTGAGCCTTGATCAACCAACTCAATAAGTCTTTACGGACAACATACTGACAGGTTGCTGTGGACACACCCAATAAGATGCCATGACGCCATTAACTGAGCCTTGATCAACCAACTCAATACGTCTTTACGGACAACATACTGACAGGTTGCTGGGGACACACCCAATGAGGTGTAAGAAATGTAGACGTTTCTGTGCTGGTTGTCTGTGGTTGGTTACAGTGAGTTCAGGCGTTGTCTGTTACACAAGTCGTAACTTTGTTTCCTCCATTAATGTTAGCAGACTGTAGCAACTGCGTGCCATGGCATAGTGTGCTCACCGAGTTCGTCGCGCTACATGATACCGTAACCGACGTGAATCGACGGCCTGGGGTGTGCTATGGCCGTGGGTCGGACATGGCGGAGGAAGAGCAATAGCAGCCGGTAAGTACGTTTTGCTAAATGCCGTACGCTGAGCAATAGGTGTACATTGTTACGTGTCCATTACTACATTAAAACAATATGTTAACCCAAAAATATGTACGCAAAAGAACCAACGAATGGGATACAATAAACACTTGTATAACAATATTTACTAGGTTTACAAATAAACACAAATTACTGCACAGCAATTACAATGGCAGTACACAATAGAGTCGAATGACAGTATATAACATGATGGCAGTGGTTAGTAACAAACACGAAAAATGCAGTGGTGACAGAAGAAGTCAATAATAGTATATTCACCCAGGGGCGACAGTGGTCAAGCTTCAAGGCAGGGAATCCAGGGTGATGATTGATCTTCACACGAAAGCTGGTCTAGATGTAATGAAATGCGTGAAAGAGACAAGGGACACGCTCTCAGCCCCTTGTGTGCTGTGACCCTTAAATATCCTTGGGTAGAATAGGTCTTCAGCAACCCACTCGATTATTTACAAACCGTCGTTTTATAGCTGGAATATTGCTGACTGCGGCGTTGAACAACAAACCAAATGTAACTTTGCTACTGGACATTTCTACACAGTGCCCTCCCCAGTCTAGCGGCACTAGAACATTACAGAATAGTCAACATAAGTCCACGGTATGCCGGAAATTTACACACAACTAAAGCATCTAAATAAAGTAACTTCCTAAAAACTGCTTACATCAAACAGTACTATATTCCTGACAACTAATCACTGTCCAAACACAATGCAATGAACGTCTACCGAATCTCAACAGAAACAATGTAAGACAGCTACAATCAATACCCTGCCAACAACATGTGGTTATGAAACTTTTCAACGATTGCTCATTTCTTTGTTCAGAGAAGGACAAATTTGTGACACAGTGGTTTGCCTAGGACATAAGAGATGGTTGACATCATCTTGCCATATTTCTTCCCATGCAATAATATTCAAATATTCGACAAGTTTAATGAAACAGTTTCATCGAAGATTGAGGTGGACACGCCATCTTGCTTAACAGTAATGAAAGAGCGATGTTACCAAGGATACGTTAGCTCACGAGGGGCAAAACTTGAACAGCGCGACGACATCAGTCCATTATGACGTAACTTAAAACGTGCACTTTATAGCAGGACAGAGAACACACAGCCGGCGCTTTGGATCTGATAGCCAAGCATTTTAGAATTCACAGCTTTTGAGGTGCGGTCGAGCATGCGCTTTCGACGAGGATTTTAAATTGCGCAATACAGTCTTATGGTAGACATTTGGAGGCATTGTTTGTATATTGTTTTCAAGCAATCCCAGGCCCAGGACATGGCAGAGTATATGATTAGAGATAATCTTGACCTGCGTCCTTATCGATGTTGGCGTTACGTGTGGGTCACACCTGCACACTTCCCAGGACAGACGCAACAGCTAACAATGGACATGAGAATTATCCTGCTTGTGGTATTCAGTAAGTTGAACATTTTAAAGTTTTGATTGGTTGCGTGTGATCTCATGCAATATGTAAGGGTCCATAGATGCATCAGTATATCGTCAATAAATCTAATTTAAAACAAAGCATTTAGTCTGACCAGTCTCGCGCTATCGATATTGTAGTGAGTGAGTGAGTTTGATTTTACGCCGCTTTTAGCAATATTCCAGCAATATCACGGCGGGGGACACCAGAAATGGGCTTCACACATTGTACCCATGTCGGGAATCGAACCCGGGTCTTCGGCGTGACGAGCGAACGCTTTAACCACTAGGCTACTCGACCGCCCCTCGATATTGTACAACTTATAGCCTATGCAACACTGGGAAACTGTTTTTAAGGAATATAAATGAAAATAGCTTTGTATTTCCAACTATTTAAGGCTGCATGGTTGCATCGTGATGTTGAATGAAGTCTGCAAGCTCCTTGACACGTATTTCATTTCTATGAGGCGATTGCTACATTCTCACAAATGTATCTATACACATGCACAAAAGTTAAGCGCCACCATATTCATAGTCTCTTGATTTCACGTGTGGGAATCAGAAATACGAAATATGATGATGTATGACTAAATTAGGCTTCGATAGTTTCATGAACCCAAATTTGTCCAGATACCACAAGGAAAGCGGGCTTTACGTTTTGCTGCAGTTCCCCTACCCTATAGATAGTGAGTGGGGCACGGGTGGCCCAGTCGTCTAAGTCGCCGCGATTCGCTGTGCAGAGTTGCGTCACTTGGGCACTTCAGAAACCTATGATTATGGGTTCGAATCCCGGTTCGCCCCGATTATGTTTCTAGGTTTGTCAGCACCATACCCGTGCTCGTGGGTTTCACCGAAGTGATAAACGTCTGAGTCCTGCATCACTTCGGGCTTTCCTCCCTTAATTAAGCTGACACGCCGCGATATAACTGGAATACTAATAAAAGCGGCGTTAAACCCAACTCACTCACTCACTCACTATAACTAGTGAAATTCAAGTTTCAGACACGTGGTTGCATTTTGCTCCTGTGTGAGATTCCCCTTCAAATAGAAGTTGAAAATCACCCATGGTGAGGAGAAAGTTAACGAACGCTGAAAGATGGCAAGTGATAGGCATAAAAAATGCTGGCATGTCATGCAGGATCATTGCAAGACAAATGGGTCGTCATCACAGTGTTATCAATCGTTTGATTGTCAAACATTGTCAAACCAATGATGCCAATGACAGGCATAGCTCTGGTAGGCCACGAAAGACCTCTAACAGAGAGGATAGACGTCTTTTCAGGATAGTCAGACGAAATCCATTTGCCACTTCAACAGATTTATGATTGCAGTGGATTACCCATCAGAGACTTCGACGATGACCGTAAGGCGGCGCCTCAGAGCAGCTTGTTATAATGCCTGAAGACCAGTTAAACGTCCTCAAATGACTGAGAGGCACATGCGGAATCGTCTGATATGGTGTCGTGCCCCTAGTCGATGGAACTTGGCCAACTGGAGAAGGATCCATTGGTCTGCCGAGTGTCGATTGCTACTACAAACTGTTGATGGTCGAAAACGTGTTTGGTGGCAACGTAACACTCGTTTTGCACCAAGGAACATCCAGGAGACCTTAGCATGTGGCGGGAGTCTGTCATGATATGGGGTTGTGTTTCCTTTCGGCTGCAAACTTCCGCTGGTGAAAATTCGTGGAAACCTGAATGGCCAACAGTACCAAGATGCCGTTCTTCGTCCAGTGGTAGTCCCTCATTTTGACAACCATCCTCTTCAGACAAGACCTGTTTACATGGACGACAATCCTAGACCACACGGATCTCGGGCAGTTTTGGCTTATTTGCGTAAAGAAGCTATTGGCACTCTTCCTTTGCTGGCCTGCAGTCCGGATCTTAATCCGAGCATCTCTGGGACATTCTTGGCCGGAAAATCAGACATCGTGATCCCCTGGGCCTCAGAAATACATTCATCGAATTGTAATGAGTATGAGGCATAGGGTTGTAGCTGTGGTCAATGTCCGTGGATTATACAAACTTTACTGACGTTTCTGTCTTGCAATAGGGTGTCTATGTGACACCTGATATGGTCTGCTGATATCATGACAGTTACATCACAAAAAAACTTTGAAGTGCCAAAAGTAACAGCTCACAAATATGGTGGGTGGCGCCTAACTTTTATGCATGTGTAAATGATAAATGTACATGACGGGAGACGCTGTGAACATCCAGATGCATGATTCTACCTCCATGATATGTTCTGTCTAAGGTGTGACAATGGCGTGGGGAGAACCTGTGGCCATGACACACTCGTCAGACTGTCCGGAAGCTGAAGTGTGTCCACTCCACCCCGAGGCCAAGTGCTAGTAAGTACAAGGAGGTACCTACCACTAGGTGTGTCCTCTCCACCCCCAGGCCAAGTGCTAGTATGTACAGGGGGGTATCTACCACTAGGTGTGTCCACTCCACCCCCAGGCCAAGTGCTAGTAAGTACAGGGGGGTATCTACCACCAGGTGTGTCCACTCCACCCCCAGGCCAAGTGCTAGTAAGTACAGGGAGGTATCTACCACTAGGTGTGTCCACTCCACCCCCAGGCCAAGTGCTAGTAAGTACAGGGAGGTATCTACCACTAGGTGTGTCCTCTCCACCCCGAGGCCAAGTGCTCGTAAGTACAGGGAGGTATCTACCACTAGGTGTGTCCTCTCCACCCCGAGGCCAAGTGCTCGTAAGTACAGGGAGGTATCTACCACTAGGTGTGTCCTCTCCACCCCGAGGCCAAGTGCTCGTAAGTACAGGGAGGTATCTACCACTAGGTGTGTCCTCTCCACCCCGAGGCCAAGTGCTCGTAAGTACAGGGAGGTATCTACCACCAGGTGTGTCCTCTCCACCCCGAGGCCAAGTGCTCGTAAGTACAGGGGATATCTACAACTAGGTGTGTCCACTGGACACCCAGGCCAAGTGCTAGTAAGTACAGGGAGGTATCTACCACTAGGTGTGTCCTCTCCACCCCCAGGCCAATTTTTAGTAAGTACAGGGAGGTATCTACCACCAGGTGTGTCCACTCCACCCCCAGGCCAATTGCTAGTAAGTACAGGGAGGTATCTATCACTAAGTGTGTCCTCTCCATCCCCAGGCCAAGTGCTGGTAGGTACATGGAGGTATCTACCACCATGTGTGTCCACTCCACCCCGAGGCCAACTGCTAATAAATACAGGGAGGTATCTACCACTAGGTGTGTCCACTCCACCCCAAGGCCAAGTGCTCTTAAGTGAGTGAGTGAGTGAGTATGGTTTTACGCCGCTTTTAGCAATATTCCAGCAACATCACGAAGGGGGACACCAGAAATGGGCTTCACACATTGTACATATGTCGGGAATCGAACCCGGGTCTTCGGCGTGACGAGCGAACGCTTTAACCACCAGGCTACCCGACCGCCCCTGCTCGTAAGTACAGGTAGGTTTCTTCCACTAGGTGTGTCCTCTCCACCCCCAGGCCGAGTGCTAGTATGTATAGGGGGGTATCTACCACTAGGTGTGTCCTCTCCACCCCCAGGCCAAGTGCTAGTAAGTACAGGGAGGTATCTACCACTAGGTGTGTCCACTCCACCCTCAGACCAAGTGCTAGTAAGTGCAGGGAGGTATCTACCAATAAGTGTGTCCTCTCCACCCCCAGGCCAGGTGCTAGTAAGTACAGGGGGGTATCGACCACTAGGTGTGTCGACTCCACCCCCAAAGCCAAGTTCTAGTAAGTACAGGGAGGTATCTACCACTAGGTGTGTCCTCTCCACCCCAAGGCCAAGTGCTAGTAAGTACATGGAGGTATCTACCACCAGGTGTGTCCACTCCACCCCCAGGCCAAGTGCTAGTAAGTACAGGGAGGTATCTACCACTAGGTGTGTCCACTCCACCCCCAGGCCAAGTGCTAGTAAGTACAGGGAGGTATCTACCACTAGGTGTGTCCTCTCCACCCCGAGGCCAAGTGCTCGTAAGTACAGGGAGGTATCTACCACTAGGTGTGTCCTCTCCACCCCGAGGCCAAGTGCTCGTAAGTACAGGGAGGTATCTACCACTAGGTGTGTCCTCTCCACCCCGAGGCCAAGTGCTCGTAAGTACAGGGAGGTATCTACCACTAGGTGTGTCCTCTCCACCCCGAGGCCAAGTGCTCGTAAGTACAGGGAGGTATCTACCACCAGGTGTGTCCTCTCCACCCCGAGGCCAAGTGCTCGTAAGTACAGGGGATATCTACAACTAGGTGTGTCCACTGGACACCCAGGCCAAGTGCTAGTAAGTACAGGGAGGTATCTACCACTAGGTGTGTCCTCTCCACCCCCAGGCCAATTTTTAGTAAGTACAGGGAGGTATCTACCACCAGGTGTGTCCACTCCACCCCCAGGCCAATTGCTAGTAAGTACAGGGAGGTATCTATCACTAAGTGTGTCCTCTCCATCCCCAGGCCAAGTGCTGGTAGGTACATGGAGGTATCTACCACCATGTGTGTCCACTCCACCCCGAGGCCAACTGCTAATAAATACAGGGAGGTATCTACCACTAGGTGTGTCCACTCCACCCCAAGGCCAAGTGCTCTTAAGTGAGTGAGTGAGTGAGTATGGTTTTACGCCGCTTTTAGCAATATTCCAGCAACATCACGAAGGGGGACACCAGAAATGGGCTTCACACATTGTACATATGTCGGGAATCGAACCCGGGTCTTCGGCGTGACGAGCGAACGCTTTAACCACCAGGCTACCCGACCGCCCCTGCTCGTAAGTACAGGTAGGTTTCTTCCACTAGGTGTGACCTCTCCACCCCCAGGCCGAGTGCTAGTATGTATAGGGGGGTATCTACCACTAGGTGTGTCCTCTCCACCCCCAGGCCAAGTGCTAGTAAGTACAGGGAGGTATCTACCACTAGGTGTGTCCACTCCACCCTCAGACCAAGTGCTAGTAAGTGCAGGGAGGTATCTACCAATAAGTGTGTCCTCTCCACCCCCAGGCCAGGTGCTAGTAAGTACAGGGGGGTATCGACCACTAGGTGTGTCGACTCCACCCCCAAAGCCAAGTTCTAGTAAGTACAGGGAGGTATCTACCACTAGGTGTGTCCTCTCCACCCCGAGGCCAAGTGCTAGTAAGTACAGGGGGGTATCTACAACTAGGTGTATCAACTCGACCCCCAGGCCAAGTGCTAGTAAATACAGGAAGGTATCTACCACTAGGTGTCTCCACTCCACCCCGAGGCCAATTGCTAGTAAGTACAGGGAGGAATCTACCACCAGGTGTGTCCACTCCACCCCCAGACCAATTGCTAGTAAGCACAGGGAGGTATCTACCACTAGGTGTGTCCACTCCACCCCCAGGCCAAGTGCTAGTAAGTACAGGGAGGTATCTACCACTAGGTGTGTCCTCTCCACCCCCAGGCCAAGTGCTAGTAAGTACAGGGAGGTATCTACCACTAGGTGTGTCCACTCCACCCCCAGGCCAAGTGCTAGTAAGTACAGGGAGGTATCTACCACTAGGTGTGTCACTCCACCCCCAGGCCAAGTGCTAGTAAGTACAGGGAGGTATCTACCACTAGGTGTGTCCTCTCCTGCCCCAGGCGAAGTACTAGTAAGTATAGGAAGGTATCTACCACTAGGTGTGTCCACTCCACCCCCCAGGCCAAGTGCTAGTAAGTATAGGGAGGTATCTACCACTAGGTGTGTCCTCTCCACCCCCAGGCCAAGTGCTAGTAAGTACAGGGAGGTATCTACCACTAGGCGTGTCCTCTCCACCCCTAGGCCAAGTGCTAGTAAGTACAGCGAGGCATCTACCACTAGGTGTGTCCTCTCCACCCCCAGGCCAGGTGCTAGTAAGTATAGGGAGGTATCTACCACTAGGTGTGTCCACTCCACCCCCCAGGCCAAGTGCTAGTAAGTAAAGGGAGGTATCTACCACTAGGTGTGTCCTCTCCACCCCCAGGCCAAGTGCTAGTAAGTACAGCGAGGTATCTACCACTAGGTGTGTCCACTCCACCCCCAGGCCAAGTGCTAGTAAGTACAGGGAGGTATCTTCCACTAGGCGTGTCCTCTCCACCCCTAGGCCAATTGCTAGTAAATACAGGAAGGTATCTACCACTAGGTGTCTCCACTCCATCCCCAGGCCAATTGCTAGTAAGTACAGGGAGGTATCTACCACTAGGTGTGTCCACTCCCACCCCCAGGCCAAGTGCTAGTAAGTACAGGGAGGTATCTCCCACTAGGTGTGTCCTCTCCACCCCAAGGCCAATTGCTAGTAAGTACAGGGAGGTATCTACCACCAGGTGTGTCCAATCCACCCCCAGACCAATTGGTAGTAAGTACAGGGATGTATCTACCACTAGGTGTGTCCACTCCACCCCCAGGCCAATTTTTAGTAAGTACAGGGAGGTATCTACCACTAGGTGTGTCCACTCCACCCCCAGGCCAAGTGCTACTAAGTACATGGAGGTATCTACCACTAGGTGTGTCCTCTCCACCCCCAGGCCAAGTGCTAGTAAGTACAGGGAGGTATCTACCACTAGGTGTGTCCACTCCACCCCCAGGCCAAGTGCTACTAAGTACATGGAGGTATCTACCACTAGGTGTGTCCTCTCCACCCCAAGGCCAGTTGCTAGTAAGTACATGGAGGTATCTACCACCAGGTGTGCTCTCTCCACCCCCAGGCCAAGTGCTAGTAAGTACAGGGAGGTATCTACCACTAGGCGTGTCCTCTCCACCCCTAGGCCAAGTGCTAGTAAGTACAGCGAGGCATCTACCACTAGGTGTGTCCTCTCCACCCCCAGGCCAAGTGCTAGTAAGTATAGGGAGGTATCTACCACTAGGTGTGTCCACTCCACCCCCCAGGCCAAGTGCTAGTAAGTAAAGGGAGGTATCTACCACTAGGTGTGTCCTCTCCACCCCCAGGCCAAGTGCTAGTAAGTACAGGGGGTATCTACCACTAGGTGTGTCCACTCCACCCCCAGGCCAAGTGCTAGTAAGTACAGCGAGGTATCTACCACTAGGTGTGTCCTCTCCACCCCCAGGCCAAGTGCTAGTAAGTATATGGAGGTATCTACCACCAGGTGTGTCCACTCCACCCCCCAGGCCAAGTGCTAGTAAGTAAAGGGAGGTATCTACAACTAGGTGTGTCCTCTCCACCCCCAGGCCAAGTGCTAGTAAGTACAGGGAGGTATCTACCACTAGGCGGGTCCTCTCCACCCCCAGGCCAAGTGTTAGTAAGTACAGGGAGGTATCTACCACTAGGTGTGTCCACTCCACCCCGAGGCGAAGTGCTAGTAAGTACAGAGAGGTATCTACCACTAGGCGTGTCCTCTCCACCCCCAGGCCAAATGCTAGTAAGTACAGGGAGATATCTACCACTAGGTGTGTCCTCTCCATCCCCAGGCCAAGTGTTAGTAAGTACAGGGAGATATCTACCACTAGGTGTGTCCTCTCCACCCCCAGGCCAAGTGCTAGTAAGTACCTTGAGGTATCTACCACTAGGTTTGTCCACTCCACCCCCAGGGAAAATGCTAGTAAGTACCTTGAGGTATCTACCACCAGGTGTGTGCTCTTAACCCATTTTTTATTATGTTTGATATGTTTGCCATAGGGAGGCATTATATCAGGAGTTAAGCACTATTTGATGCCTCATTGTGTCTGGATAAGAGAGACATGATATCAGGAGTTAAGCACTATTTGATGCCTCATTGTGTCTGGATAAGAGAGACATGATATCAGGAGTTAAGCACTATTTGATGCCTCATTGTGTCTGGATAAGAGAGACATGATATCAGGAGTTAAGCACTATTTGATACCTCATTGTGTCTGGATAAAAGAGACATTATATCTGGAGTTAAGTATTATTTGATACCTCATTGTGTCTGGATAAGAGAGACATTATATCGGGAGTTGGGTATTATTTGATACCTACTTGTGTCTGGATAAGAGAGACATTATAACTGGAGTTAAGTATTATTTGATACCTCATTGTGTCTGGATAAGAGTAATATTATGTCGGGAGTTAAGTATTATTTGATACCTACTTGTGTCTGGATAAGAGAGACATTATATCTGGAGTTAAATTATATTTGATACCTCATTGTGTGTTGACAGCAAGGACTGCTGGACACTGCGTGGTCTGAACGAGTGCACTTTTCATTTCTATGACGACCAGGACAGGAGAGTTGTTTGCTTTTTTCAATAAAGCAAGACGCCCAGCTGAAGAAACATGTATTTGACAATACACCATGAGGAATTTGTATTAATGTGTCATGATTCATGTGTTAGCTTACGTCATCGCGATCAAGACCGCCTCCGTGGTCTAGTGGTAGAGCGTCCGCCCGGAGAGCGGAAGATCCGGGGTTCGATCCCCGGCCGCGTCAAACCAAAAGTCGTTAAAAGAAGGTACTTGTTGTTACCCTGTCTGGTTCTCGGGATTAAGGTGCTAAAACAAGGACTGGTCGGCTCGGAGTCAGTATACTATGACTGAGTGGGTATTCATGTTAAACTGCGACATGGTATCTCAGTCGGCTAGCACACTAAATCGGCATGAGTCCGGACTAGCCACACACACACACACACACACGTGCATGCACGTAGCTATATAAGTGCAAAATTGGTTGAAGCGGTGTTAAACCCTATTTCACCTCACCTCATCGCGACCAGCACTGGCAGGATCACGTGTCCAGGAAACTGTCAATCGTTTTCAGCAGAACATACATTCAATAGTCCGCCAGGAGAATCACATTACATGCATCTACCACAAGACGGATCCCCCTGACGTCATACCTCAGATAACACTATGGAAGAAAACAGCGCTTAGCTTCACAGTGCAAATGTTACGCAAAGGGAGATTACTCGTGTTGCTCTAATAACAGCTCTTTTGCCAGAACACTTCAAATTGGCTCAAGTCCCCTGAAAAGCCTGCCCTCCGCAGTTACTGACTCCATTTGCCGTAAAGGGCAAATAGTGGTTTAAATTAAATCCGTGGTCTAACCAGCTGAATTGTTGGTTAATCACCACTTGGCAATGACAGACCTTCTTTTTTCGTATCATCTTGATGATAGAACTATCCAGTGAGATTGGAACCCGCAAAGTCCGCTCGGAACGTTGACGAAAGTAGTCTTCTGCAACGGCGACATGGGAAAACACTTGTGAAAATAACAACTAAATATTTAGTTACATCAGGACTAATTGCTTATCCGTTTATGAACTGCGAAATATGTTTCATGCATATTTTATACATAGTTTCTCTATGCATTCTAGTATTTGTACAGTACTTGTGATTTGGTAGTTTTTCGTTCAACGAAACGAGCAGATAGAAACGAAATTACTGTTATCTTGATTAGGTCAACGTTTGCTCACAATAGGCTCATCGACATGAGCAAGTAATATTTAGGCGAGGTGCACGTGCGGTAGGCTCGGGGAACATATTTCACGTGCTTCACGCGGGGCCGACTCACACAGTGTTCTCGCAGTTGAGCATGGAGTTTCTCCATAGCTTTCAAAATACCTTTAACAAAACAATGTTTTGTTTAGCATTTTAGGTGCTATAAATGTGGACATGTATGTTAGACCACTAGGACCCAAGTGTCGTTGAAATAGTTGATTAATTGATTTAATTAACCATTTCAACGAGTAATCGAGTTGGGTTTAACGCCGCTTTTAACAGTATTCCAGTCATATCGCGGCGTGTCAGCTTAATGTGGGAGGAAAGCCCGAAGTGATGCAGGTTTCAGACGTTTACCAGTTCGGTGAAACCCACGAGCACGGGTATGGTGCTGACAAACCTAGAAACATAATCGGGGCGAACCGGGATTCGAACCCACAATCATAGGTTTCTGGCGTGCCCAAGTGACGCAACTCTGCACAGCGAATCGCGGCGCCTTAGACGACTGGGCCACCCGTGTGAAAGTGATATCAACGATAAGACGCTGGGTCCGAGAAGGGGAAGCAGGTTCTGGCCTACCCGTAGCACCCGTCACTCACAACATATACGATAGCTACGCTATAAACCGCAAATAACAATGGAGAACGGAGTGTGGTTTATTTCACGATAAAACATTGTTCATTTTAAACTCTTCACAGGATAAATATTGTTGAATTCGCCATACTTCTAACCTTGTGTTTGATAGAGGCTTCAACTACTCTCGTTGGATGAAAGATTTATTATCAGGCACGACGATGCATGAATGTCAACAGACACATATATTCAAACATCAGGGGCAGTTAATTCTGATCATCATTTCCGGTTAACATGCACGTATAAAGGATATAATAGTGCAAATAAAACGTCCATAAAATATCAATACACAGTAACTTAAGTTTACATTCTAACAAATATTGTTGTCATTCATTCGATCTGATTCGAATCTCATGGACTCATTCAAAATCGTGCCGACAATATCAAGAGTTCACTAGTGAGTGAGTCAATCATCCACTCAACCACTTAGTGGCTCAGTCAATCACCCAATCAACGACTTAGTGAGTCAGTCAAACACCTAATCAATAACTTAGTGAGTCAGTCAAACACCCAATCAACCATCTCATGACTTGAGATTCGAACATGCGCTCGCAACTTGACGTAAATTGGACGACGTTATTTGTGAGAGGGAGTGTCTAGTGACTTGTTCCCCATAGATGCAGCTGGACGCAGATGAACGCTATGGCCGAACGATCGCACCCAAAATGGGGAGAGATATGACAATCGGTATTGGGAAAATATGTGTTGACAATTGACGTGTAAATTGTTAGAATGCCACACCTCGCCCCCTGTACATAAAATTGATTTGTCCGACATTGCCGAGGTCGGTTGTATTCGGGGAGACATCATTATGTAAATACGGGTAAATGTTTTAAAAAATTGTATAATTTATTGACAGCCTTAAAAAGGCTGAACAAATGTTGATATCTCATATAAGAAATAAACGACTCGTGGTCATTGTTTATCGTACAACAAAACACTGCAGGGAGAAAAAGTCCTGGCTTACCTGTCCACCCACTCTCACAATGTGTATATTAAAGTAACTGAATATTGCCTGACGCCACAGCATTACTCCAGACAGACGGCGGCGGCCTGCATACAATCGACACTTGTCCAGACAATCAAGTGACACGATAGCGTTTCCTTATTTTGTTCAAACTAAAAACGATGAGTTAATTTTGAATCCCGCCTGCTGTGTCACATGCAGAGATTCTGCTTCTGATAGGTAATGAAAAAGGTTTAAGACATACATTCGTTTGCAACACAGTCATGGCAGCTTTAATGCCTCAGCCTGACAATTTCTTTTGTATTTGACTCTGCACAGACAAATGTTACTGAGCTTATGATAAAACTCTCGTTCAATGATTTCTTATAGTCATGAAAAGGGCTGAATCCCTTTTATTTAATTTGGTTCTCAATGTCACAAGGAACAAGAATATGGCGCAAAGTGCAAAATAGGTGTGAACATGAGATGAATGGACCTATGAGGTGAGGTGAGGTGAGGTGAGGTGAGGTGAGGTGAGGTGAGGTGAGGTGAGGTGAGGTGAAATTGGGTTTAACGTCGCGTCCAAGATTATTGCACTTTTATAGCGCCGGCATGCACGAGTGTGTGTTTGTCCTAGTCCGGGCTGATGCCGATTTAAAGTGATAGCGGACTGAGATACCATGCCGCAGTTTAACATGAATAAGTATACTGACTCCGAGCCGACCAGTCCTTATTTTAGCCCATTAATGCCGAGCGCCAGACAGGTAACAAGAAGTACCATCCTTAAACGTCTTTTGGTATGACGCGGCCGGGGATCGAACCCTGGACCTTCCGCTATCCGGGCGGACGCTCTACCACTAGACCACGGAGGCGGCCAATGGGCCTATGGAAATCAGTAAAGACACCAGGTGTTCGCGAAAAGGTTAAGCACGTCCCTTATCACCCGCCACGCGCAGTTTGAATAAACAAGTAAGTGTTTGTTGCCCGACTTTGCACAGCAGTACTCCTGCGACCTGTAAACAACCAGATAATCAAGTGATCGATGAACCAGAAAATCCAGTGACACGACAGTACATTTACTGATTTTGTTGAAACTAATAAATAATAACAATATATTGATATTGAATCAAGCCTGCTGAATACAAGTCTCGGTCGATATATTTCGTTTGAAATCTCTGCTAAAAGAAGAGTCCGTCGTAAAACACAAACGTGTGTGAATTAAACAGAATCTGACAGAGATGTTACCCCGTGTCGGGGCGCACTGACCGCATGAGAAGGACATTACTTATGACGTCACGACCCAACCCAGGACCAAGCTCAATAATCGTGAGACGGGAAGCAAGACAACGGCAACAATTGGACGCGGGGAGGGAGAGGGGGGAGAGTCAAGTGTCTGTCACCACAATACAATACATATTAACATCACAGCACAGTTCACAGTAAAACGGCATGTCCTTGTGTGTTGGCGAGTTTCGGTTGGCGTGAGGAGTATGTTCCCGTCTATTGTCTATATCTTAGTTCTCGGGAAACAGACACAAAACCTGAATGAATTGTCAAAGGGTAAACGTGGACTGTCATATTTGACACATATAGTATGCCTTCTTCCATTTTAAACTCTTACCAGGATAATTATTGTTGTCATTCATTCCATCTGGTTCGAATCTCATGGACTCTTTAACTATCGGGTACTGTCACGTGCGGACAATACCAAAAGTTCACTAGTGGGTGAATCAATCACCCAATCAACCACTTAGTGAGTCAGTCAATCTCCCAATCGACCACCTAGTGAGTCATTCAATCACCCAATCAACCACTTAGTGAGTCAGTCAATCTCCCAATCAACCACTTAGTGAGTCATTCAATCACCCAATCAACCACTTAGTGAGTCAGTCAATCTCCCAATCAACCACTTATTGAGTCATTCAATCACCCAATCAACCACTTATTGAGTCATTCAATCACCCAATCAACCACTTATTGAGTCATTCAATCACCCAATTAATCACTTATTGAGTCATTCAATCTCCCAGTCAACCACTTATTGAGTCATTCAATAACCCAATCAAGCACTTAGTGATTGAGTCAATCACCCAAACAATCACTTATTGAGTCATTCAATAACCCAATCAACCACGTAGTGAGTGAGTCAGTCATCCAATCAACCACTTATTAAGCCAGTCTATCACTCAATCAATCAAAATATCAACCACTTAGTGAGTCAACCAATCATCCAAACAGGTCAATCAATTAACCACTTAGTGAGTCAGTCAATCACTCATTTAATCATCCAATCAATCACTTAGTCAGTGAGTCATTCACTCAATCAACCACTTAGTGAGTGAGTCAATCACCCAATCAACCAATTAGTGAGTCCGTCCTTTGGACACGCCAGAAACCTATGACTGTTGGTTCGAATCCCGGTTCGCCCTGATTATGTTTCTAGGTTTGTCAGCACCATACCCGTGCTCGTGGATTTCACCGAAGTGGTAAACGTCTGAGACCTGCATCACTTCGGGCTTTCCTCCCACATTAGGCTGATACGCCGTGATATGACTGCTATACTGTTAAAAGCGGCGTTAAACCCAACTCAATCATTCACTCACTTAGTGAGTCAGTCAATCACTCAATCAATCATGATATCAACCACTGAGTGAGTGGGTGAATCACACAATCAACCTCTTAGTGAGTCAGCTAATCATCCGATCAACCACTTAGTTAGTGAGTGAATCACACAATCCACCACTTAGTGAGTCAGAGGTGGTGGAAAGAACATCTAAACGCACGCGCGCACGCACGTGTCCACACGTACACATATGAGAGAAATTATCTTAGACGCGTCCTAAAAGACCATCGCACCTCACTTACGTGAGCTAGCACACACACACCACACACCACACACCACACACCACACACACATCAACACAAAAACACACACACACACGCGAAGACACATACACGCACATACGCAGAGCGACAGACACACACATCCAGACACACTTAACACTGGGCACTTAACATCTACTAGCTCACACATTGAGTCGAGGCCCCTTGCCGCGGCAGTAAGAGAAAGATTGATGTCAGAGTATAAAACAAAGTGGTGGGACAAGCTACAGTCAATACAAGGGGCGAGGGAAGAAATAAACTGAGAACCTACAGGCGTTTCAAACACCATTACGATACGGAAGATTACGTAAAGAAACCACTGAGTAGTTGCCACAGAAGTGCGCTCGCTAAATTTAGATGCGGGGTAGCCCCATTAAAGTTAGAAACTGGCCGCTATTCTAATATTCCAGCAGAAGAGCGATTTTGTTTTAACTGTAGAGACTGTGTGGAGGACGAGATACACGTCTTACTTTTATGCCCACTATATAATGATGTGAGAACAGATCTTCTTAAACGATGTACTTTTACCGATCCGTATTTCAAAGGCTTTTCCTACTGTGAGCAATTTACACTACTTCTATCCAGCTCCGATCTCACCTTTTACGTGGCCAAAACCTGCTATGATATTTTATTGAAGCGCCGATCTATTTTATATTCATGATGTATATATTGTATGTATATTCATTTTAGTAAATAAGTTTGTTTTATGATCATATCGTCTCTCATAAGTCGTTTTACGACTGGCCGTAAGTTTTAAGCATGTTTTGATTTATATGTATATTGTACAATGTACCTTATGGGTGAGACGCAAATAAATTATTGTCTGTCTGTCTGTCTGTCACACGCACAGACACACACACGCGCACAGATAGCCCACCCATGAATAGAAACACACACACAGAGACACCCACGCGCACACACAGGCATAGGCACAGACACCCACACATCCACACACACACACACGCGCACAGATAGCCCACCCATGAATAGAAACACACACACAGAGACACCCACACGCACACACAGGCATAGGCACAGACACACACACATCCACACACACACACGCGCACTGAAGCACACACGTGCATGCACCTCTCGAGGAGTGAAATAACCCTGACCCCGACCTTCATGCCCACGTGCTACCAAATGCTGACTGCACAAGCTGCGGCCTCGTGTCCCCCTACCGGGAAGAAGAAACATGGAAACTTTCGAAACCAGCTTCGTTGTTGTGGACTCAATGTTAGATCCTTGGCTCGGCTTGGACACAACGTTTCAACAGTCCGCAGCTCGGGTAGATTCTTGTCTGATCCTGTCTGTCCTTGTATAAGTTTCAACAGTCCACACCAAAGGTGAGTCCAAAGTTTTAATTTTATATCCCTTGAAATGTTTTAGTGAGTGAATAACAAACACATTTTCTAATTAAATAAACTAAGCGGCAAAAGAAAGTATAGGTTGGCAATTTGTAATTTTCCTAAAACAGCGATAACTAGTGGAAAGTGGGTGTTGGGAATATGACTGCCCAGGAACAGGTACCAAACAACACCTTAACCTTTGACGGCGCTCGTGCGGTGACAAAAAATTGGTGAAACAGGTTTCCCGCCTATGGCATTATCTGCACGTGCATGTTAGCTGTGTAAATGAGTTCGTCTTCAGGGTATTACCACTCGTGATGAAAGCACACAACAGAAATGCCACGAGTGTCACAGGAGCAGAAGAGAGAGAGAGAGAGAGAGAGAGAGAGAGAGAGAGAGAGAGAGAGAGAGAGAGATCGGTATGACCGAAATGGGGGCAACACAGGTCCAAATTACCAGAAGGTTTGGTTGTACACCATTGACAGTAGCCAGGCTGATTCAACGGTACAGGCAGGCAGGGAGGACACAGGACAGGCCTAGAACCGGACGACCCCGAGTGACAACACCACTGGAAGACGGTCAGATATGGCTCATGCACCTGCGAAACAGATTCGTAACGGCGATGGCGACGGCAGCAACAGCGTTGGGACATCCCATTAGCCAACGTCCAGTACTACAACGACTTCGTGCTGCTAGAATCCGAGCGTATCGTCCTTTCCGAGGAATGGTACTGACTGCTCAACATCGACGCCTGAGACTGCGATGGGCGAGGCAGGTTCGACGCTGGCAAGTGAGAAATTGGCGTCGAGTGCTGTTTACTGATGAAAGTCACTTTAACTTGTTTCGAAATGACGGCAGATAACTAGTTTATCGATGCAGAGGGAAACGTTTGTCTTCGGCGTGTATCCGAGAGGTCCATCCATTCGGTGGGGGAGGTGTCATGGTGTGGGGCGGTATTTGTGGAGAACAGAAGACTGATTTAGTGACTATACAGGGAAACCTGAACGGTGTGCAGTACAGAGACCAAGTGTTGCAGCCAGTTGTGCTTCCGTTCTTACAAAACCAACAGCAGGGGACATTGTTTCAACACGACAATGCCAGGTCCCATACTGCAAGACTGACTCGGAACTTTCTAAACCAGCAGAACGTTGACGTTTTGCCCTGGCCTGCCCACTCACCCGATATGAATCCTATTGAACATCTGTGGGACCATCTTGACACTTTCAGACCGCCTCCGTGGTCTTGTGGTAGAGCGTCCGCCCGGAGAGCGGAAGGTCCGGGGATCGATCCCCGGCCGCGTCATACCAAAGGCGTTAAAAGATGGTACTTGTTGTTACCCTGTCTGGCGCTCGGCATTAAGGGGCTAAAACAAGGACTTGTCGGCTCGGAGTCAGTATACTGTGTCTGAGTGGGGTATTCGTATTAAACTGCAGCATGGTATCTCAGTGAGCTAGCACTATAAATCGGCATCAGTCCGGACTAGCAGCCACACAAACACACACACGTACATGCACGTCGCTATATAAGTGCAATAATCTTGGACGCGACGTTAAGCCGAATTTCACCTCACCTCACCTCTTGACACTTTCTAATTAAATACTCCATATTTCTAATCTGCTTCAAATGGACATTGTATGTTTCAGACTCGGTATGTTCGTCTTGGCGATCCTGTGTCTATCGTGTACAGCCTCCTCCATTCAAGGTATATCTGGTGATATGTTTTGGCAAGTCTGCCGTTTTTTAACTTCTCTTTTATACTGAACAACAAAAACTCCTGTAACACTGAATAAGATTTAATGCAAAGTGATTTTTTTTACCAAAATCAGAAACAATTTCGGTTTGCAACAGATAAAGGACTCCTGTAAGTGTTCAAATGGTTTAATTTGCCACCCTGACTTCAGAAAATGCGTGATTTCATAAAAAAAACAACACATGAACGTGCCAAAATGTCAATTTACAAATCAATAGCGTGTATGTCCACCTCTTGTTGCGATGCAAGCACCACATCTTCGTCTAATGGAATGGACGAGGCGTCGCACAAAGTTCTATGGGATATCTGTCCATATCTGCTGGAGCATGTTTCGAAGTTCATGGGGTGGTTGACGTGGTTGACGTCGAAGGCGCCGATCCATCTCATCCCACATGTGCTCGATTCGTGAGAGATCAGGGGAGCGAGCCGGTCAGGGGATGACATTCACGTTATTTTGTTGAAGAGAATCCTGAACAAGTCGAGCAATATGAGGCCGGGCGTGGTGTTGAAAGGCCATGACGACGCAAACACGGTAGAACAACAGGGCCGATGATCTCGTCGCGGTAGCGCTGTCCATTTAGATTTCCCTCTACCACTATCAAACGGGTCCTCTGCCTTGCTGTAATCCCACCCCATACCAAAACGCTGCCGCCCCCGAACCGATCTTCTTCCATGGTACAATGATTGACGTAGCGTTCACCTCGACGTCGGTACACTCGAATCCGTCCATCGCTGTGGCTGAGGTGAAAACGAGACTCGTCAGTGAATAGAACTTGTCCCCACTGCATGGCCGTCCAGCGTAGACGCCGTCTGCACCACTGTAGACGTGCTTGACGGTGGTTTCCTGTCAAAATGGGACGTCTGGTGGGTCTTCTGGCGACAATCCCTGCACATCTGAGGCGACGACGCACGGTTTGTGCAGCTATTCGTCGAAGGACAGGGACAACTTTTGCATGCAATGCATGCTTTTCTGGAGCAGTTGCGTTTTTGTGACCTGATTCCATACATGTACAACAATATTGAAAACCAAACTTTACTTGTTTGAAACTAAAATATTGGTGTCACAGGAACTTTTGTTGTTGAGTATATATTGTGTCATAACCATGAAGGGGTAGCCAATTAGTTACAGCGTTATCACGTCTCGCCCCAAACCCAGGTTCGATTCCTAACATGGGTACAATGTGTGAAGCCCATTTCTGCTGCCCCCCGCCGTGATATTGCTGGGATGCTGCCAAAAGTGGCGTAAAACCATACTCACTCACTCACTCACTTACTCTCTCATACCCCATAAAGATACAGGGGCAACGCACAAGGCTGCTAATTTGGTTCAGTTTTATAAATTATGAGCGACCTGATTGTTTGTTTGTTTGATTGTTATTTAACGCCGCACTCGGCAATGTTCCAGCTATATGACGGCGGTCTGTAAATAATTTAGTCTGGTCCAGACAATCCAGTGATTGATATAATGAGCATTGATCCACGCAATTGGGATCGATGACATGCATCAACCAAGTCAGCGAGCCTGACCACCTGATCCCGTTAGTCGCCTCTTTCGACAAGCCTAGTCGCCATTTACGACAGGCGTGGGTTGCTGAAGACCTGTTCTTACCCGGATCTTCATGGGCCGCGCCCTGATTGTTTGGTATTGAATCCGACTGAGCACATCGTGTCGAGATAGTTTACGTGTTCGAGTGACATACGCGTCTGTATCTATACCCGCGAAACAAAACTTTTTGCACCTCAAAAAATCACATTAAAATTGTACTGCCATGGACTTTTTTTCAGAATCATGCATGATAATCACATGTACAAACATTTTGTCATGATTGACAATGATGACCATGACATTGCCCGTGCATCCTGATCATGGCATGAAAAAAATAAGACATTGCGTTGTACATTCACAGTACACGTGCGGCCGAGTCAAGTCACAGACGGAGTAAAGCGTTAAAGTGTGTAACTGTGAAAACGAACTTTTTTGACGGCCAAACCTTGTAATCATTATGCCACGCCTATCTGAAAAAGGCGATGCGTGCAATTTGAATGCTTGAAACTGGAATTGCTCAAAATGTTGTTGCTCGGCGTTTTGGTGTTCATAATAACACGATGTGGTGACTTTGGCGTCGGTACCAGCAGACTGCTAACAGAATGTTCTGAACGTCCACTAGTAACGTTACGGCAAGATTGTCATACCCTTCTGGTTTACATGCGAAATCGGTTTCAGACCCCTTTTTTCAGGTGAACAATTGACTTGCATTTGCATGTGTTTGTGATGGTTCCAGCGGTGGGACAGGATACGCTTACCTTTTTAAGAACACTTGATGTCATCACTGTTGATAGTGATTCATAATGTATGCTTATGATGTAGTCGAAGTTGATTGGGCTTTTAGCAGACATTTCTTGTGCCTAGGGAGAAGTGTTTTGTTGCTTTTATTAAGGTAGCCCATTGCTTGATTATTCCAGCTGCCGACTGCACAGACAGCCAGCACTGCACCGACTGCGACCAGTCCACGGGAAACTGCAACACAGAATGTAGTGCTGGGTATTTTGGTCTGAAATGCAACTCGGTCTGCAACAAGAATTGCAAACTCAGCAAATGTCACCTGACCGTAACCGGCAACGATGACTGCACACACGGCTGTGTGCCCGGATATCAAGGCAGCAGCTGCATCATACCATGTGACAGTCCAGGAGGTACCTGTACAGCATGTTCAGGTGGTTGTGATGGAGGATATTGTCAGCTGGGCTCCTCCTGTGTGTCTGGATGTGTAGACTCCTACTACGGGACTCGCTGTAAGAACTGTTCAAGTAGATGTAAGTCCTGCAACAGGATCGCTGGAACATGCGACGAATGCCATCCACCAAACATTGGTCCGGAATGTGAGTACTCATGTGCCAACTGTGTTGGTTCCTGCAAGTATGGTTGTCTTCAAGGATGTGTCAAGGGATTTTACGGTTATCTCTGCGACTCAGAGTGCAGTGCCAACTGTCGACCTCCACCCAACACTACCACAATAGAAGATGGGAACACACAACGACCTGAGTGTCATCAGAAGGATGGTGTTTGCGGCCATGGATGTGCAGATGGATGGTTCGGCCCTCAGTGTTCCTACACCTGTAACACTAACTGCAAGAACGGTAGATGTAGTTCTGTAGGGGACTGTGTCGATGGATGTCAAGACGGCTGGTATGGTCCACAGTGTTCGTCACCTTGTAGCGTCAAATGCATGAACGGCAAATGCAACGCTACAGGTGTCTGTGTGGATGGCTGTGTGGCTGGGTATACCGGAAGAGACTGTAGACTATGTACCGCGGGCTTCCATGGACACTCCTGCAACTACACTTGTGACGTATGTCTTGATGGCTTGTGTGATCAGATGTCTGGGACCTGCGTTATTGGCTGCAACACCACCGGCCTCGACTGTGACCCCGCTTGTAGAAACAACTGCACCGTAGCTGACTGCGTTACAGGATCATGTAACCAAGGTAAACCATTCATACCATTGTATACTCCACAGGGAGCTAAGAATTAAAAGTCATATTAAACAAATGCACATTAAGACACGGAATATTGCTCATAATACCAACCTCTATGTAACTTCTTAGAGGGACATTTAGAAGTTTGAGTACTAAGTAAGGATAAGATATAAACCAACGAAACGTCGCTCCAAGTAAAGACGTTTCTCATCCATATAAATTGTCCTTGAGTAACCAAGACTCTAGCTACCAATGTAATTATCATCCAAAAATGGCTCCCACAGGAGATATCGCTTGGGTAAGATCAAGCGATATCTATACTGTAGATATCGCTGCAATGAAATTGCATCACAATGCTTTGCAGACCATTTTGACGTCACTGGTTACCATGACGTCACAATCAAATGACATCACTAATGGCTCTGCTACTGAAGCTGTTAGCAGTACTTTTTACACTTAAGACACTGCTTATTGCTTTCTACAAACTGAAAAAGTTGGAAGAATGATGTTGGATAATAAATAAAATCTCACCCTCATGTCTTTTGATATCAAATATATCATCACTCGTTGATAATTGTGGAAAAAAACCTCGGCAAGCCTCGGAGTTTCCCCACTTTTATCAACTTGTGTTGATATATTTGATATCAAAAGTCACTCGGGTGAGATTCTCTATATCACATCTCAACGTCTGAGAGCCATCTGTCTCTAATGTCTGACGCGATTCGCTGCGCAGAGTTGCGTCCCTTGGGCACGCCAGAAGCATATGATTGTGGGTTCGAATCCCGGTTCGCCTCGATTATGTTTCCAGGTTTGTCAGCACCATACCCGTGCCCGTGGGTTTCACCAAAGTGGTAAACGTCTAAGACCTGCATCACTTCGGGCTTTCCTCCCACATTAAGCTGACACGCCGCGATATAACTGGAATACTGTTAAAAGCGGCGTTAAACCCAACTCACTCACTCACTCACTCTAATATCTGACGAAACACTTTGCGTAAAAGACAAACTTGTGATGACAAGTA
The DNA here is from genome assembly GCF_023055435.1 of Haliotis rufescens. NCBI lineage: Eukaryota > Metazoa > Mollusca > Gastropoda > Lepetellida > Haliotidae > Haliotis > Haliotis rufescens. Next base: position 3,397,838 of record NW_025963824.1, read on the forward strand.
TAAGACTGGATCAATGGAGGTCAATCAGGACACCAGGTGTTCGCAAAAAGGGTACCGGTAACACCCATTAAAAAAATAGATAAATTCCATAAAAAGTGACCCATTTAAAACAAATACAGAACAGAACATAGTTTTTTTTCATTAGAGTGAGTGTTCCAGTTATATCTCGGCGTGTCAGCTAAATGAGGGAGGAAAGCCCGAGGTGATGCAGGTTTCAGACATATGCCACTTCGGTGAAACCCGCGAGCACGGGTATGGTGCTGACAAAACTAGAAACATAATCGGGACGAACCGGGATTCGAACCCACAATCATAGGTTTCTGGCGTGCAAAAGGGACGCAACTCTGCACAGCGAATCGCGGCGCCTGCGACGACTGGGCCACCTGTACCCTTTTTCATTAGACGACCTGTGCAGAGCCGCTCGCCTTACAATACAAGCTATGGAGTACCGGTAGGTTGAACACAATTTCATGGCATATTTTCCTTTATAAACTTAGCAATTATGTGGCTAGGATTTTAGAGTTGCACTTTAGAAACAAAAACAATTGGCTTCTCCCTGTTATAGTGAGTGAGTATGGTTTTAGGCCGCTTTTAGCAATATTCCTGCAATATCACGGCGGGGGACACCAGAAATGGGCTTCACACATTGTACCCATGTCAGGAATCGAACTCGGGTCTTCGGCGTGACGAGCCAACGCTTTAACCACTAGGCTACCCGACCGCCCCTCTCCCTGTTATATTTCCTTAAGTACTTAATTCTCCTGAGACTATATTTAGGGTACACTTACAGAAAGTGATATTCATCCTCGATAGCTTGTACATTGTGCTGATGACAGGAATCACATGACAGTAAACTACGGTTATAACGAACACGCTTATAACGAACTGACCGATATAACGAACTTATTTTTAGTCCCGGCCATTTGCTGTATATACGCTGTATATATGCTTACAACGAACTTCGATTATAACGAACTAAAATTAGTGGTCTCTTTGAGTTCGGTATTATCGTAGTTTACTGTATCTGGAATTCTGGCAATTTTGTTGTAACAACCTGTTTTATTTTTTAGCTTATGAGAAGAAATTATAATTATTCTTATAGACTTCCTCAACTCGGGGCGGTCGGGTAGCCTAGTGGTTAAAGCGTTCGCTCATCACGCCGAATACTCGTGTTCGATTCCCGACATGGGTACAATGTGTGAAGCCCATTTCTGGTGTCTCCCGGCGTGATATTGCTGGAATATTGCTAAAAGCGGCGTAAAATCACTCAACTCTTAAGGTGAAATATCAACATACATTTCATTGTCAAAATTATTTTTTAAAGTAATGTACAATAAAAGTTTCTTATTCAGACATACATTTTCTCTTCATATTGGGATTAAGATAACAAGCAAACGTTTAAAACATACACAAAAAGCATCGGGATTTACATACGAAGGGTCCACCAAACGTGTAGAAAGCTTTGCCATAGAATATTACTGACTAGAAGAGCCCAGTTGTAACATCCAATTCACAGACCCGTGAAGATTCAGAGATAGAACAGGTCTTCAGCAACCCATAGTTGCCGTAAAAGGCGACTATGCTTGTCGTAAAAGGCGACTAACGGGATCAGGTGGTCAGACTCGCTGTCATCGATCCCAATTGCTAGGATCGATGCTCATGATATTAATCACTTGATTGTCTGGTCCAGACTCGATTATTTACAGACCGCCGTCCTATAGCTGGAATATTGCTGAGTGCGGCGTTAAACAACAAACCAACCAATCCAATTCACAATACAGCAAGGATAGGTTGTTGGCTACTTCCAACAGACAGTTATGAGTATTTAACAATTTAAACCAATATTTCTATTCCAGCATATCCAACGATATAAATAGGATGCCACCCAGTCCCTCGTTTTCTGCTGCATTAGATGATTTAGCGTGTACATTAAAATTATTTTGCAAAATTACAAGTGGACATTTTCAATACCTGGTGCATTAACAGCATCCAAGACTTCACATCCTGAACATATTGTAGAAGTTGATACATATACAGACGTGGCGCATTATATAAACCCCTGTCTGGCCCCGAATCTATTCACCAAGGTAATCATTTTAATTTAATACACATTTAGACGCGGAGCAGTTCAACCCCTATAGTTCAATATCAACCCCTGTCTAGTAAGGATTCTGTTTACAAACGTAACCATATCGAATACCCATTGAGATGCGGAGCAGTGCTCATAATATCAACCCCTGTCTGGTTAGGATTCTGGTTGCCAAGGTAACCATATCAAATACACATTAAGATGCGGAGCAGTGCTCCTAATATCAACCCCTGTCTGGTTAGGATTCTGGTTACCAAGGTAACCATATCGACTCCACATTGAGATGCGAAGCAGTGCTCATGATATCAACCCCTTTCTGGTTAGGATCCTGGTTGCCAAGGTAACCATATCGAATACACATTAAGATGCGGAGCAGTGCTCCTAATATCAACCCCTCGTCTGGTTAGGATTCAGGTTACCAAGGTAACCATATCGACTCCACATTGAGATGCGGAGCAGTGCTCATAATATCAACCCCTGTCTGGCCGCGAACTTTTCACTAAATGTACAGGCTGCCTTGCCAGTGCTGAGGAGAATGTCTTCAATTACTGAGATGTTCAACGACAGAATGTGAGGCGTCGCCGTGCGACAGAGGGGCGCTTCTATGATCATAAGGGGACACGAGTGGACCAGTCGTGATTCGCTGTGCAGAGTTGCGCCCCTTTGGCACGCCAGAAACCTATAATTGTGGGTTCGAATCCCGGTTCGCCACGATTACGTATCTAGTTTTGTCAGCACCATACCTGTGCTCGTGGGTTTCACCGAAGTAGTAAACGTCTCAGACCAACATCACTTCGGGCTTTCCTCCCACATGAAGCTGACACGCCGTGATATGACTGGTATACAGTTAAAAGATGGAAACCTGACCTTCTATCTCATTGAGTCGTGAACACTGCTTTGTAATGCATATATTCTAACTCGCAGATGAGAGTGGTGACTACATTGCAATACTGGCAGGGGTACCAACAATGTCCGTCGTCATGGTCGTCGTTATCCTGCTGGCAGCATGTCTCTGTAACACCAGACGTTCCACAACAAGGTGTGTGTATCTACTCTCACATCTCACATTAAACTACTTCTGTCTCTGTAACACCAGACGTTCCACAACAAGGTGTGTGTATCTACTCTTCCATCTCACATTAAACTACTTCTGTCTCTGTAACACCAGACGTTCCACAACAAGGTGTGTGTATCTACTCTTACATCTCACATTAAACTACTTCTGTCTCTGTAACACCAGACGTTCCACAACAAGGTGTGTGTATCTACTCTTACATCTCACATTAAACTACTTCTGTCTCTGTAACACCAGACGTTCCACAACAAGGTGTGTGTATCTACTCTTACATCTCACATTAAACTACTTCTGTCTCTGTAACACCAGACGTTCCACAACAAGGTGTGTGTATCTACTCTTACATCTCACATTAAACTACTTCTGTCTCTGTAACACCAGACGTTCCACAACAAGGTGTGTGTATCTACTCTTACATCTCACATTAAACTACTTCTGTCTCTGTAACACCAGACGTTCCACAACAAGGTGTGTGTATCTACTCTTACATCTCACATTAAACTACTTCTGTCTCTGTAACACCAGACGTTCCACAACAAGGTGTGTGTATCTACTCTTACATCTCACATTAAACTACTTCTGTCTCTGTAACACCAGACGTTCCACAACAAGGTGTGTGTATCTACTCTTACATCTCACATTAAACTACTTCTGTCTCTGTAACACCAGACGTTCCACAACAAGGTGTGTGTATCTACTCTTACATCTCACATTAAACTACTTCTGTCTCTGTAACAACAGACGTTCCACAACAAGGTGTGTGTATCTACTCTTACATCTCACATTAAACTACTTCTGTCTCTGTAACACCAGACGTTCCACAACAAGGTGTGTGTATCTACTCTTACATCTCACATTAAACTACTTCTGTCTCTGTAACACCAGACGTTCCACAACAAGGTGTGTGTATCTACTCTTACATCTCACATTAAACTACTTCTGTCTCTGTAACACCAGACGTTCCACAACAAGGTGTGTGTATCTGCTCTTATATCTTACATTAAACTACTTCTGTCTCTGTAACACCAGACGTTCCACAACAAGGTGTGTGTATCTACTCTTACATCTCACATTAAACTACTTCTGTCTCCGTTACACCAGACGTTCCACAACAAGGTGTGTGTATCTACTCTTACATCTCACATTAAACTACTTCTGTCTCTGTTATACCAGACGTTCCACAACAAGGTGTGTGTATCTACTCTTACATCTCACATTAAACTACTTCTGTCTCTGTAACACCAGACGTTCCACAACAAGGTGTGTGTATCTACTCTTACATCTCACATTAAACTACTTCTGTCTCTGTAACACCAGACGTTCCACAACAAGGTGTGTGTATCTACTCTTACATCTCACATTAAACTACTTCTGTTTCTGTAACACCAGACGTTCCACAACAAGGTGTGTACATCTACTCTTACATCTCACATTAAACTACTTCTGTCTCTGTAACACCAGACGTTCCACAACAAGGTGTGTGTATCTACTCTTACATCTCACATTAAACTACTTCTGTCTCTGTAACACCAGACGTTCCACAACAAGGTGTGTGTATCTACTCTTACATCTCACATTAAACTACTTCTGTCTCTGTAACACCAGACGTTCCACAACAAGGTGTGTGTATCTACTCTTACATCTCACATTAAACTACTTCTGTCTCTGTAACACCAGACGTTCCACAACAAGGTGTGTGTATCTACTCTTACATCTCACATTAAACTACTTCTGTCTCTGTAACACCAGACGTTCCACAACAAGGTGTGTGTATCTACACTTACATCTCACATTTAACTACTTCTGTCTCTGTAACACCAGACGTTCCACAACAAGGTGTGTGTATCTACTCTTACATCTCACATTAAACTACTTCTGTCTCTGTAACACCAGACGTTCCACAACAAGGTGTGTACATCTACTCTCACATCTCACATTAAACTACGTCTGTCTCTGTAACACCAGATGCTCCACAACAACAAGGTGTGTACATCTACTCTCACATCTCACATTAAACTACTTCTGTCTCTGTAACACCAGACGTTCCACAACAACAAGGTGTGTATATCTACTCTTACATCTCACATTAAACTACTTCTGTCTCTGTAACACCAGACGTTCCACAACAAGGTGTGTGTATCTACTCTTACATCTCACATTAAACTACGTCTGTCTCTGTTACACCAGATGCTCCACAACAACAAGGTGTGTGCATCTACTCTCACATCTCACATTAAACTACTTCTGTCTCTGTTACACCAGATGCTCCACAACAACAAGGTATGTATATCTACTCTTACATCTCACATTAAACTACTTCTGTCTCTGTAACACCAGACGTTCCACAACAAGGTGTGTGTATCTACTCTTACATCTCACATTAAACTACTTCTGTCTCTGTAACACCAGACGTTCCACAACAAGGTGTGTGTATCTACTCTTACATCTCACATTAAACTACGTCTGTCTCTGTTACACCAGATGTTCCACAACAACAAGATGTGGACATCTACTCTCACATCTCACATTAAACTACTTCTGTCTCTGTTACACCAGATGTTCCACAACAACAAGGTGTGTACATCTACTCTCACATCTCACATTAATCTACTTCTGTCTCTCTTATACCAGACGTTCCACAACAAGGTGTGTATATCTACTCTCACATCTCACATTAAACTACTTCTGTCTCTGTTACACCAGATGTTCCACAACAACAAGATGTGGACATCTACTCTCACATCTCACATTAAACTACTTCTGTCTCTGTTACACCAGATGTTCCACAACAACAAGGTGTGTACATCTACTCTCACATCTCACATTAAACTACTTCTGTCTCTGTTACACCAGATGCTCCACAACAACAAGGTGTGTGCATCTACTCTTACATCTCACATTAAACTACTAATGTCTGTTACGCCAGATGCTCCACAACAACAAGGTGTGTACATCTACTCTTACATCTCACATTAAACTACTAATGTCTGTTACGCCAGATGCTCCACAACAACAAGGTGTGTACATCTACTCTTACATCTCACATTAAACTACTAATGTCTGTTACGCCAGATCCTCCACAACAACAAGGTGTGTACATCTACTCTCACATCTCACATTAAACTACTTCTGTCTCTGTTACACCAGATGCTCCACAACAACAAGGTGTGTGCATCTACTCTTACATCTCACATTAAACTACTAATGTCTGTAACGCCAGATGCTCCACAACAACAAGGTGTGTACATCTACTCTTACATCTCACATTAAACTACTAATGTCTGTTACGCCAGATGCTCCACAACAACAAGGTGTGTACATCTACTCTTACATCTCACATTAAACTACTAATGTCTGTTACGCCAGATGCTCCACAACAACAAGGTGTGTGCATCTACTCTTACATCTCACATTAAACTACTAATGTCTGTTACGCCAGATGCTCCACAACAACAAGGTGTGTACATCTACTCTCACATCTCACATTGAACTACGTCTGTCTCTGTTACACCAGATGTTCCACAACAACAAGGTGTGTATATCTACTCTTACATCTCACATTAAACTACTAATGTCTGTTACGCCAGATGCTCCACAACAACAAGGTGTGTACATCTACTCTCACATCTCACATTAAACTACGTCTGTCTCTGTTACACCAGACGTTCCACAACAAGGTGTGTGTATCTACTCTTACATCTCACATTAAACTACTTCTGTCTCTGTAACACCAGACGTTCCACAACAAGGTGTGTGTATCTACTCTCACATCTCACATTAAACTACTTCTGTCTCTGTTACACCAGATGCTCCACAACAACAAGGTGTGTGCATCTACTCTTACATCTCACATTAAACTACTAATGTCTGTTACGCCAGATGCTCCACAACAACAAGGTGTGTACATCTACTCTCACATCTCACATTAAACTACGTCTGTCTGTGTTACACCAGATCCTCCACAACAACAAGGTGTGTGCATCTACTCTTACATCTCACATTAAACTACTAATGTCTGTTACGCCAGATGCTCCACAACAACAAGGTGTGTACATCTACTCTCACATCTCACATTAAACTACTTCTGTCTCTGTTACACCAGATGTTCCACAACAACAAGGTGTGTACATCTACTCTCATATCTCACATTAAACTACTTCTGTCTCTGTTATACCAGACGTTCCACAACAAGGTGTGTATATCTACTCTCACATCTCACATTAAACTACTTCTGTCTCTGTTACACCAGATCCTCCACAACAACAAGGTGTGTACATCTACTCTCACATCTCACATTAAACTACTTCTGTCTCTGTTACACCAGATGTTCTACAACAACAAGGTGTGTATATATAATCTCACATCTCACATTAAACTACTTCTGTCTCTGTTACACCAGATGTTCTACAACAACAAGGTGTGTACATCTACTCTCACATCTCATATTAAACTGCTTCTGTCTCTGTTATACCAGATGTTCCACAACAACAAGGTGTGTGCATCTACTCTCACATCTCATATTAAACTGCTTCTGTCTCTGTTATACCAGATGTTCCACAACAACAAGGTGTGTGCATCTACTCTCACATCTCATATTTAACTTCTTCTGTCTCTGTTACACCAGATGTTCCACAACAACAAGGTGTGTACATCTACTCTCACATCTCATAATAAACTACTTCTGTCTGTGTTATACTAGACGTTCCACAACAACAAGGTGTGTATATATAATCTCACATCTCACATTAAACTACTTCTGTCTCTGTTACACCAGATGTTCCACAACAACAAGGTGTGTACATCTACTCTCATATCTCACATTAAACTACTTCTGTCTCTGTTATACCAGACGTTCCACAACAAGGTGTGTATATCTACTCTCACATCTCACATTAAACTACTTCTGTCTCTGTTACACCAGATCCTCCACAACAACAAGGTGTGTACATCTACTCTCACATCTCACATTAAACTACTTCTGTCTCTGTTACACCAGATGTTCTACAACAACAAGGTGTGTATATATAATCTCACATCTCACATTAAACTACTTCTGTCTCTGTTACACCAGATGTTCTACAACAACAAGGTGTGTACATCTACTCTCACATCTCATATTAAACTGCTTCTGTCTCTGTTATACCAGATGTTCCACAACAACAAGGTGTGTGCATCTACTCTCACATCTCATATTAAACTGCTTCTGTCTCTGTTATACCAGATGTTCCACAACAACAAGGTGTGTGCATCTACTCTCACATCTCATATTTAACTTCTTCTGTCTCTGTTACACCAGATGTTCCACAACAACAAGGTGTGTACATCTACTCTCACATCTCATAATAAACTACTTCTGTCTGTGTTATACTAGACGTTCCACAACAACAAGGTGTGTATATATAATCTCACATCTCACATTAAACTACTTCTGTCTCTGTTACACCAGACGTTCCACAACAACAAGGTGTGTACATCTACTCTCACATCTCATATTAAACTACTTCTGTCTCTGTTACACCAGATGCTCCACAACAACAAGGTGTGTGCATCTACTCTTACATCTCACAATTAACTACTAATGTCTGTTACGCCAGATGCTCCACAACAACAAGGTGTGTACATCTACTCTCACATCTCACATTAAACTACGTCTGTCTCTGTTACACCAGATGTTCCACAACAACAAGGTGTGTATATCTACTCTCACATCTCACATTAAACTACTTCTGTCTCTGTTACACCAGACGTTCCACAACAACAAGGTGTGTACATCTACTCTCACATCTCACATTAAACTACTTCTGTCTCTGTTACACCAGATGTTCCACAACAACAAGGTGTGTACATCTACTCTCACATCTCACATTAAACTAATTCTGTCTCTGTTACACCAGATCCTCCACAACAACAAGGTGTGTACATCTACTCTCACATCTCACATTAAACTACTTCTGTCTCTGTTACACCAGATGTTCCACAACAACAAGGTGTGTACATCTACTCTCACATCTCACATTAAACTACTTCTGTCTCTGTTACACCAGATGTTCCACAACAACAAGGTGTGTACATCTACTCTCACATCTCACATTAAACTACTTCTGTCTCTGTTACACCAGATGTTCCACAACAACAAGGTGTGTATATCCACTCTCACATCTCACATTAAACTACTTCTGTCTCTGTTACTCCAGATCCTCCACAACAACAAGGTGTGTGCATCTACTCACACATCTCACATTAAACTACTTCTGTCTCTGTTACACCAGATGTTCCACAACAACAAGGTGTGTACATCTACTCTCACATCTCACATTAAACTACTTCTGTCTCTGTTACACCAGATGTTCTACAACAACAAGGTGTGTATATATAATCTCACATCTCACATTAAACTAATTCTGTCTCTGTTACACCAGATGTTCTACAACAACAAGGTGTGTATCTACTCTCACATCTCACATTAAACTACTTCTGTCTCTGTAATGTGTCCACGACTGTTTCCATGATTGCATGTTTCTGAGTAGCTATTTTGGTTTGGGAAATCCCAGGTTTGATTGGACCCGTGAAGATTCCAGGGTAGAGTACATCTTCAGCAACCCATGCTTGTCGTAAACGGCGACTATGCTTGTCGTAAAAGGCGACTAACTGGATCGTGTGGTCAGACTCGCTTTCTTGTTTGATGCATGTCATCGATCCCAATTGCGTGGATCGATGCTCATGATATTAATCACCGGATTGTCTAGTCCAGACCTGATTATTTACAGACTGCCGTCATATAGCTGGAATACTGCTGAGTGCGGCGTTAAACAACAAACCAACCAACCAGGTTTGATTGAATTAAGCTTTATATCTACAATGTTTATTTATTCTGTTTATGAAAGGCCGCTATCTTATGTGAGATTGGTGAACGGTTAAAGTGGATTCAAAAACGTTGATTACATAGATTAGTGCTTTAACCCGACAATCTCAGTCCAGTCCTGGAGGGAGGCACGTGAGAGTTTAGCAGATGAAAATGTGATCCGGATTAGCCAGGTTCTCGTTTAAGAAGATTCAACTGTCCTAACTACCATGCATGTCTGTCTACAAGAACATCAATTGGTCAGGTTAATATTTGACAGGGGGCACGGGTGATCCAGTCGTCTAAGGCGCCGCGATTCGCTGAGTCCTTGGGCACGCAAGAAACCTATGATTGTGGGTTCGAATCCCGGTTCGCCCCGAGTATGTTTCTAGTTTTTTCAGCACCATACCTGTGCTCATGCGTTTCACCGAAGTGGTAAACGTCTGGTTCTGCATCACTTCAGGCTTAAGCTTTCCTCCCCCATTAAGCTGACACGCCGTGATATAACTGGAATACTGTTAAAAACGGCGTTAAACCCAACTCACTCACTCACAAATATGACAGGCTCAAGTTTTTGAGTAACGTACTATATTATATGTCACAGTGACCATGAGGTGAAATCCGGACCAGTCACCTCCTCTTCCGTGCAGTGCCAGAAGTTGAAGGACCTTGACCTTGACCTTGACCTATATGCAGTTTGCACCGGAAATGACTACTGTGAGATCACGAACGAGGACGTGGACAGGGCTCGTGCAGCGAGGAAACAGGAGGAAGAAGAGAAGCTGCGTGTGATGCCCGTGTTGGCTGACTGCTTCCACGATAAGGATGGGGACGATGGTCTGGAGTCCTACAGCCGCCTGTTACCGGGGGCTGGTGATCCCAACGCGGTGGTGACATATGTTTCTCCAATTGAGGAGTGAGAAATGACATTAGGATCTGTACATAACGTCTGTACTAACAACATAGTAGCCGCTGCTTAGATTCCACGAATACCTAGGCTCTGCATCTTGCTATGTCCTGTGCCTGAAAGCCATTGGCTGAGTTAACCTTATGTAAATGGTTCATGTTTAAGAGCATCGATTGCTTTTACCTTTTGTAGATAGCCTGTGTCTGATAGCCATTGACTGTGTGAACCTTATTTAAATAGACCCTCTTTGATTTTGCCTTGTTTAAAAAGACCCTCTTTTATAGCCATTAACTGATTTAACCTTTTGTAAATATTCAATCTTTGATAGTCATTAACTGATTTAACCTTATTTAAATACACCCTCCTTGATAGCTGTTGACTGGGTTAACCTTATTCAAATATACCATCTTTGATAGCCATTAACTAATTTAATCTTTTGTAAATATACAATATTTGATAGCCATTGACTGATTTAAACTTTTGTAAATATACAATATTTGATATCCATATGACTGATTTCACCTTGTTTAAATAGACCAACTTTGATAGCCATTGACTGATATAACCTTATTTAAATACACCCTCTTTGAGAGCCATTCACAGATTTAACCTTTCGTATAAATACAATCTTTGATAGCCATTGACTGATTTAACTATATTTAAATGCACCCTCTTTGATAGCCATTAAATTACTGAACCTTTTGTAAATATACAATCTTTGATATCCATTGACAGAATTAACCTTGTTCAAAAAGACACTTTCTGATAGCCATTGACTGATTTAACTCATGTAAATACCCTATGTCTGATGGCTATTGACTGATTTAACCTTATTCAAATAGGCCATCTTTGATAGCCATTGACTGATTTAACCTTTTGTAAAAATACAATCTTTGATATCCATTGACTGATTTAACCTTGTTTAAATAGATCCTTTCTGATAGCCATTGACTTCTTGAACTCATGTAAATAGCCTGTGTCTGATAGCCGTTGACTGATTTAACCTTATTTAAATAGGCCATCTTTGGTAGTCATTGACTGGTTTGACCTTGTTTAAATAGATCCACTTTGATAGCCATAACTCATTTAACCTTTTATATAAATACAATCTTCGATAGCCATTGACTGATTTAACCTTGTTTAAATAGAACCACTTTGATAGCCATTGACTTATTTAACCTTTTGTAAATATACAATCTTTGATAACCATTGCCTGATTTAACCATGCTAAATATAGACCCTCTTTGGTAGCCATTGACTTATTTAACCTTTTTAAATTGACCCTTTCTGGTAGCTATTTACTGATTTAACTCAATTCAAAAGCCTGTGCCTGATAGTCGTTGACTGATTTAACCTTATTTAAATAGAGCCTCTTTGATAGAAATTGACTGATTTAATTTTCTTTAAATAGACCCACCTTTATAGCCATTTACTGATTAATCCTTATTTAAATATACCCTCTTTGATAGCCTTTGACGGTTTGAACATGTTGTAAATATGCAATCTTTGATAACCATTGACTGATTTAACCTTGTTTAAATAGAGCCACTTTAGTAGCCATTGACTTATTTAACCTTTTTTTAAATATATCCTTTCTGATAGCCATTGACTGATTTAACTCATGTAAATAGCCTGTGTGTGATAGCCATTGACTGATTTAAGCTAAATTTTAATAGGCTATCTTTGATAGTCATTGACTGATTTAACCTTTTGTAATTATGCAATCTTTGATATCCATTGACTAATTTAACCTTGTTTAAATAGACCCTCTTCGATAGAAATTGACTGATTTAATGTTATTAAAATACACCCTCATTGATAGGCATAACTCATTTAAGCTTTTATATAAATACAATCTTTGTTAGCCATTGACTTATTTAACCTTGTTTAAATACACCCTCTTTTAAAGCCATTAACTGGTTTAACTTTTTTGAAATATAGCCTCTTTAATAGAAAATGACTGATTTAATTGATTTAAATAACCCTCCTTGATGACCATTGACTGAATAATCCTTATTTAAATATACCCTCTTTGATAGCCATTGACGGTTTTAACATTTTGTAAATATGCAATCTTTGATAACCATTGATTGATTTAACCTTATTTAAATAGACCATCTTTGATGGCCATTTACTGATTTTACCTTATTTAAATAGATCATCTTTGATAGCCATTGACTGATTTAACCTTGTTTAAATAGACCCTCTATCGTAGCCATTGACTGATTTAACATTGTTTAAATAGAGCCTCTTTGATAGAAATTGACTGATTTAATCTTCTTTAAATAGCCCTCCTTGATAGCCATTTACTGATTAATCCTTATTTAAATATACCCTCTTTGATAGCCATTGATGGTTTTAACCTTTCGTAAATATGCAATCTTTGATAACTATTAACTGATTTAACCTTGTTTAAAAAGACCCGTTTTGGTAGCCACTGACTGATTTAACTCTATTTAAATTGACCCTCTTTGATAGACATTGACTGATTTAATATTATTTAAATACACCCTCCTTGATAGCTATTGGCTGATTTAACCTTATTCAAATAGACCATCTTCGATAGCCATTGACTGATTTAACCTTATTCAAATAGACCATCTTCGATAGCCATTGACTGATTTAACCTTGTTTAAATAGATCCTTTCTGATAGCCATCGACTTCTTGAACTCATGTAAATAGCCTGTGTCTAATAGCCATTGACTGATTTAACTCATGTAAATAGCCTGTGTCTGATAGCCATTGACTGATTTAACCTTATTTAAATAGGCCATCTTTGGTAGTCATTGACTGGTTTAACCTTCTTTAAATAGATGCACTTTGATAGCCATAACTCATTTAACCTTTTATATAAATACAATCTTCGATAGCCATTGACTGATTTAACCTTGTTTAAATAGATCCTCTTTGGTAGCCATTGACTTATTTAATCTTGTTTAAATACACCCTCTTTTAAAGCCCTCTGGTTTAACTTTTTTTAAATAGAGCCTCTTTAATAGAAAATGACTGATTTAATTTATTTAAATAACCCTCCTCGATAACCATTGACTGATAAACCTCATTTAAATAGACCATCTTTAATAGCCATTGACGGTTTTAACATTTTGTAAATATACAATCTTTGATAACCATTGACTGATTTAACCTTGTTTAATATAGACCCTCTTTGGTAGCCATTGACTGATTTAACCTTTTTAAATAGACCCTTTCTGATAGCCATTAACTGATTTAACTCATTTCAATAGCCTGTGCCTGATAGCCATTGACTGATTTAACCTTATTTAAATAGAGCCTCTTTGATAGAAATTGACTGATTTAATTTTCTTTAAATAGACTCTCCTTGATAGCCATTTACTGATTAATCCTTATTCAAATATATCCTCTTTGATTGCCATTGACAGTTTTAACATTTTGTAAATATGCAATCTTTGATAACCATTTACTGATTTAACCTTGTTTAAATAAACCCATTTTGGTAGCCACTGACTGATTTAACTTTATTTAAATTGACCCTCTTTGATAGCTATTGGCTGATTTAACCTTATTCAAATAGACCCTCCTTGATAGCTATTGGCTGATTTAACCTTATTCAAATAGACCATCTTCGATAGCCATTGACTGATTTAACCTTGTTTAAATAGACCCACTTTGATATCAATTGACTTATTTAACCTTTTGCAAATATACCATATTTGATCTCCATTGACTGATTTAACCTTGTTTAAATAGATCCATTCTGATAGCCATTGACTTCTTGAACTAATGTAAATAACCTGTGTCTGATAGCCATTGACTGATTTAACTCATTTCAATAGATCATCTTTGATAGCCATTGACTGATTTAACCTTGTTTAAATAGACCCTCTATGGTAGCCATTGACTATTTTAACCTTTCCTTAATATACTCTCTTTGATAGCTTAATAACTTAATACGTTAGGTTCTTTCAACACTAAATTTCTGAACATGTCCTTGCCAAATGACTCATCACATTATATGTCCTGTATCCACCAAAGTGAAGGAGTCCCAATAGGTCTATAATCAGCACTGGGTTTACCACAGATTCGGCGGAAACCATCTCAGATTTACTTTACTTTCACTTTACTCGCTGATATTTACTTTCCAAGCTGTAATACATCCCCTGGTTTAGTGAGTGAGTGGGTATAGTTTTACTCCGCTTTTTGCAATATTCTGGCAATATCACTGTGGGGACACCAGAACTGGGCTTCACACATTGTACCCACGTTGGGAATCGAAAAAGGGTCTTTGGCGTGACCAGCGAACGCTTTCACCACTAGGCTACCCCACCGCCCTATCTGGTTCTCATGGCTGCACCCGGACAGGACGCTCCTATGTTAAATTATGTCAAATGCTTTCCTCTCTGTACATAACACTTATATTCAGTAAAATTTGTATTCAGTAAAACTTGTACAGAACTCAAATGACTGAGTAGTTGTTTTTTTATCCCCGTAAAAACCGTGCAAAAAACTCCTGTATACACGAACAAATAGTTCATCAGTGAGTGAGTGAGGTGAGGTTAAAATTGGGTTAAACGTCGCGTTCAAGATTATTGCATTTATATAGCGACGTGCAAGCACGTGTGTGTGCGTGTGGCTGATCGTACTAGTCCTGACTCATGACGATTTATAGTGCTAGCCCACTGAGATACCATGCCGCAGTTTAACATGAATATCCCACTCAGACACAGTATACATGAATATCCCACTCAGACACAGTATACATGAATATCCCACTCAGACACAGTATACTGACTCCGAGGCGACCAGTCATTGTTTTAGCCCCTTAATGCCGAGCGCCAGACAGGGTAACAACAAGTACCATATTTTAACGTCTTTTGGTATGACGCGGCCGGGGATCGAATCCCGGACCTTCAGCTCTCCGGGCGGACACTCTACCACTAGACCACGGAGGCGGTCAGGTGAAAGAGTGAGTGAGTGCGTAAATATTTGTTGTTTAACACCGCACCCACACCGCATACACGAACGAATAGTTCATCAGTGAGTGAGTAAGTGAATTAGTGCGTAGATGTTTGTTGTTTAACGCCGCACACAGCCATATGAAGGGGGTCTGTATTTTATCGAATCTGTACCCAAATATCCAGTGGTTGACACGAGTATCGATCTACGCAGTTGGGATACGATGACTTGAACAAAATACCCATGATGTCACTGTAGATTTCTAGAACCACAGTTTAGAAATAACACCGGGGAAAAACCCGGGACGCCAGGGACAACTCATCTTATGCACATCCGACTGCTGGCGATATTTATAGACGACCTGATGCACGGCAACTCTGATCATGGTTCCGTTATGTCGTACAGTTCATGGATCGGTGGTTGAAGCGTTAGGTGGTTGCATGTACCGCACTGTCAAAGACCTACCTCGCTGAGCACCAAAACATATATGTGAGAGTGAAGACGGATTGTGAGACAGGAAGGCTGAATTGGATATTCAGTGTGAAACAAAATGGTGGCAGCAACTTAAATCGGAACGGCTGTTTACGCTGACTTAGGTAAGTGTCGGGCTCCCACTGAAATACTGAGTTTTAAGGAGGTGAAATAGCACAGCGCTGGCACAGCTTGATCATGTGTGTTGCGTTACTGTTACATTTGAATTGAATAGGTCACGGCGACCTGACTGCACGAGTATTGATCGTCAGGGTTGACAGCGAGTGGGAATAATGTAGAGTGGTGTGTGGTTTGTCGGCATGACATACATTGTGCAAGCTCCTTGGTGAGGTGAGGTGAGGTGAGGTGAGGTGAGGTGAGGCGAGGCGAGGCGAGGCGAGGCGAGGTGAGGTGAGAGGATGTGGGAGGATGAAGTTCTACAAAACGACTTGTGTATTCTATTCTGACTCAAGATTTTCTTTGTGAGCGCCAGCCTCTTTATTTGACCTGTTATGTTCTAACTTGCCTTCAATTGACGGTCGTTGTGAGCGTAAGTGGTTGTACACTTCCGGTGGCAATATGATATGGCTGTTTGGCCTATCAGGGATGACAAGTTAACAACAGTTCAAGATAGAAAGTTTGTAAGAACCAGCAAATTATCTTTAACCATTTCGTGATTAATAGGTGCGAGGGAGGCGATTAGGGTTGAAAAAAAATGCTGGTGCGTGATAAAAAGATCAATGCATATGTATAAGGACTGTCCTTAAAGGTGAGGTGAGGTGAGGTGAGGTGAGGTGAGGTGAGGTGAGGTGAGGTGAGGTGGGATTTAATGTCGCGTACAAGATTATTGCACTTATATCGCGACGTGCATGCAGGTGTGTGTGCGTGCGTCCGTGCATGCGTGCGTGCGTGCGTGCGTGCGTGCGTGCGTGTGTCTGTCTGTCTGCTTGTACTTGTCCGGACTGATGCAGATTTTATAGGCTTAGCCCACTGAGATAACATGCCACAGTTTAACATGAATACCCCACTCAAACACAGTATCCTGTCTCCGAGCCCCACCAGTCCTTGTTTTAGCCCCTTAATATCAAGCGCCAGACAGAATAACAACAAGTACCATCTTTAAAAGCCTTTGGTATGCAGCGGCCGATGATCGAACCACGGACCTTCCTCCCTCTAGGCGGACACTCTCCCACTGGGCTGGGAGTAGCGGTGGTACGGAATAGGGTGTGTGTGTGAATAGTGATGATGGTTGCGAGGTATGGTCATTGTGAAAGAATTCACCCAAATTCAAAAGAAAAAGCTGTTCGATTGAGCTGAGGTTTACTTGTCACATGCTTTGTCACGTGACTTTCATTGACTCGGAAAAAGCATGCGGCCTTATGCTCCGAAGCGGGGTATGAAGGATTTATTCTGCCGCTCAGAAATCCACGTGCAGCCTGTCTTCTTCGTGGCGGGTTATAAGGGATTTTTTCTCCCGCTCAGAAATGTATTTCCCTCCTAGAGGGAAATGTAGTATTTGTTTATTGATCACGCAAACCAATCAGACCTCATGATTCTCACATGGAGGTGTGATCAATATTTTTAAACATTGTTTAACAAAAG
The DNA here is from genome assembly GCF_023055435.1 of Haliotis rufescens. NCBI lineage: Eukaryota > Metazoa > Mollusca > Gastropoda > Lepetellida > Haliotidae > Haliotis > Haliotis rufescens. The sequence goes on from NW_025963824.1 coordinate 3,415,759, forward strand.
CTTTCTTTTGTCATTAGGCATAATAAATAAAGAATGATAATGATTTCATTTCTACCGGATCTTACCAGCTGTGGTAAATATATAGAGGATTCTATATGGGTGTTCATGTCATGCTATGTTTACGAAACGAGCGTCTAAATTCCGGTATTTCCCGAAGGCGAGCGTTCTATATTCTATTTATTACCGAAGAAGATGTCTACATACAGAGACGATTTTTAGTGTTTACCTACAAGGACATCTTCAGCTATGACGTCGTTTCTAGTATGACGTCATTCTGACCTCACGCCACAACAAGATTCAAATGACGTCAATAATGCCGCCCAGATGACCGAAACAATACATTACACAGAGATTACTACACGAGCCTCTGTCAGATACCATTGATCTTACAACGAGGTGTTTCAAAACGTTTCAAACGAGCGAAAGCGAGTTAGATACGCTTTGTAACAACGAGTTGTAAGATCAATGGTATCTGACAGGCACGAGTGCAGTAATCTGTTTCTTACACACCCTATAATCGCACCTTTTTAGCATCGAATCAATGCATTTTGTCTATTCTCATGATCGCAGTAGCGCATTAATACATAACACCACTGTCATAAGTGACGTCATCCTATGTACTGCTTACTACTTATAAATAATGTGACCCTACACAAAAAGGTTTCCGCCATATCTGAGGACTATCAAGGTGATGATGATAATGCAAACTAGACGAAAAGAAAGAATACGCTGAATGCCGACTTAAACGTTTACACCTCAAAGAATTTACCAAATATGTACAGCAATGCTTACTTCCGTATGATATCACTACCGGTGACCGACTTTTACGAAATGGCGCGTTCAATGACAACAGTACGCGGGATTTCCAGAGGAGGATTTTCGTTACTTGAGGGATCGTATATACCTAAACGTGTCACGTAATTAATCGGAAACATTCTGACAATCTGCGTACTGTTATTTTATACCATGTTTTCCAATGTGACAAAGAGACATTAGTCAGAAATGCAGGCGTCAAAACAGGACGGAAACTTTTACGGTTTCTGTTGAATTCGCCACATTATTGTTATGTATATATTTGAAATTCCATAATATTCCCAGGAATATTTTCAAACGCGTGATCGAGCCAGTGTATGCAACAATTAGACGAAAGTACCTCTAAAATGTCACACTGTGTAAAATCTGAATTTTGCTTTGTTTACATTTCAGCAAGTAGAGTTTTTCGAGCACAGCGTTCGTTTCCCCACCCATTTTATTTCGCATGATTTAATCTAGATAATTTGCATTGGTGACAAAGACTATTTGTCTTTGTTTCAGAAATGTATTAGGAATTCGGGGATGCATGTATAGCTGCTGAGTTTGAAAGATGCCTGATCGAATAGGCGTCTCATAACCGGCATTTTGTAAACATAATCCAATATGGCGGAACGTACACTTCGGCGTTCGTGTGTGCGTATTTTCCAAAACATTCCAAAATGATTCTAGGCTTATCAGCACCGTGCATTTTTTTATACTTTAATTATTCAAGTAAATATCCGACATATAGATTTCAAAACACACAGTAAATAACGCCGTGAATTGTGATTTGGCGAGATTTACGATGTACCTAGTTTTCAGAAGTTATTTTCAATAATTTTGCTTTGCCTAAAATGACAGTAAATGATTGACAGAAGGGGGAATTTAAAACTGTGATGTGTATTAGTTTGTGTGATGTATGTTGAATTTTATTTGATTTCCGAGTGTGGGTTGAAGAGGAGGGACAAATGTGTCGCTGTGGCATTCAGGGGGTACATACTATAAAAAAACCCGTTAAAGTTGACATAACAACAGATAGCGTAACTGCATAATAATAACGAACAAACTCGCAGAAGAGGACGAGTTTGTTTATTTATATTATTAATTACACGGAGACTGAATGCTGCCATCGTATACATACACCGAGAGCAAGAAATGTTAATCATATCAATACAACATGTACACATATTTCGCCAGTCATATCAATTTAACATGTACACACATTTCGCATAATGATCAATGAAAATTATGTCTATTATATAGAAGAGGAAGAAGATTATTTTACTACCGTGTCACATCACATTTATTAATGAACATTGTCCGGCCTGTGCGACACTAAGATGCAAGTATATGGTGTATATAAAACAGTCACAATATGCCTGAAATAATGCCGATGCGACGTTACATTCTCACTCACTCACTCACTCACTCACTCACTCACTCACACATTCACACACTCACTCACTCACTCATTCACTCACTCACTCACTCACTCACTCACTCACTCACTCACTCACCTACCCACCCACCCACCCACTCACTCACTCACTCACTCACTCACTCACTCAAGACAGAGGTACAACAAAAGTACATGATATCAAACATTGCACAGTTAAGGGAACATTATGTTGTGGGGTGAATTTTCTACAGTAACACATTCAAGTAACAGCAGGTGCAAGGAGGAAGAAGCAGATATTTCTGCGTTTTGAAGATAGTCTGGTCAATTGAAGACAAATTAGAACATAACAGGTCAAGATTAGAGGCTGGCGCCAACAAAGAAAATCTTGAGTCAGAATAGAATGCACAAAGTCTTTTTGTAGAACTTCATCCTCCCACATTTAAATGATTACAGTTTTAAATTTTACAAATACGATCTTAGGGGGAGCTGCTGGGCGTGAAACGCGAACAAGTTCTGTTTCAAGTGGGAGTGTACTTAATCTCAAGTTTGCCAAAACACTACATTGATACATTAACTGAACTTTCCAAAATAGTTTAAATTACATAAACGTTCTGAGTTTGTTTCTGTCTATTTCACCAGTATCATCACAACAGAGTCGGGGCGAAGTATCATGATCAATGATGGCTAGATTTGAAATTTTATTTCCAACCCCAAGAAAAAGAAAAAATACCCCGACAGGCTTTTTTTTGCAAAGCATTCATAGAACTCAATCGCTGATTCATGAGGTAAACCGAGAGTACGATATTACTATTTAGAGTATTAAAACAGCTTGTGACATTACACGGACATATTTTAGCTATTTCCTTGCCTCCAAAGGTTAAATCTAAATGCTCTTGCATATGGACGACGCAGCCGACATAGTGTACAGAACCCTATACATTCATCACAAAGACATATGAAGCGAAGCCTTCTACACACACCGACGAGCATTGCTAGTTTCGCATTCGCCGATTGGCATTTGCCTTGAAACAGAAACAAGCATATCATATAGCGCTGAGGCCGTTATATCTAATTGATGGCGGGCTGTAGCAGGCGTTTCCTTCATGAGTGTAGCATTCCTCCGCCCGGATGGGGAGAGGAGAGGGGAGGGGAGAAGAGGGAGGGGGGGGGGGGGGGGGGGGGGGGGAAGAGGCTTCCTACATGAGCTGTAGAAATGTCCTATTTATAGACAATGTTTAGTCAGGCATTGGCTCTTGTTGTTGTCAAATAAACTTCCCACTTTTGTGGCAAGCAGTTAACAGGTTTGTAAGTAACAAAGTGAATATGTTCCTTATTGCTGTATATTTAATGCAATGTCCATCGGTTCACACAGTTGAATATAATCGGAGATTGTTTAATATCCTTAACCGGGTTTTCTGCCACAATGGGGTCACCCTGACTTTACTCAGCAATACGTTGTTAATGACACGGAATATGAAGGCGCAGATGTTCACAGTACCCAGGCGGTACCTCGCTGCTATCTTCCCAGTCTCAACTAAAGGCACAACTTGTCCCGAACACAGTTCCTGCTCCAGCCACAGACACAACCCCAGACACAACCCCAACCCAGGACATAGCCCTGCACAAACCCCAGACACAACCCCAGCCCAACTCCAACCCAGGACATAGCCCTGCGCAAACCCCAGACACGATTCCAGCCAAACTCGAACCAAGGACACAGCCCTGTACAAACCCCAGACACAACCCCAAACCAACTGCAACCCAGGACATAGCCCTGCACAAACCCCAGGCACAACCCCAGCCCAACTCCAACCCAGGACATAGCCCTGCACAAACCCCAGGCACAACCCAAGCCCAACTCCAACCCAGGACATAGCCCTTCACAAACCCCAGGCACAATCCCAGCCCAACTCCAACCCAGGACATAGCCCTGCACAAACCCCAGGCACAACCCCAAACCAACTCCAACCCAGGACATAGCCCTGCACAAACCCCAAACACAACCCCAGCCCAACTCCAACCCAGGACATAGCCCTGCACAAACCCCAGGCACAACCCCAGCCCAACTCCAACCCAGGACATAGCCCTGCACAAACCCCAGGCACAATCCCAGCCCAGCTCGAACCAAGGACACAGCCCTGTACAAACCCCAGACACAACCCCAAACCAACTCCAATCCAGGACATAGCCCTGCACAAACCCCAAACACAACCCCAGCCCAACTCCAACCCAGGACATAGCCCTGCACAAACCCCAGGCACAACCCCAGCCCAACTCCAACCCAGGACATAGCCCTGCACAAACCCCAGACACAACCCCAGCCCAACTCCAACCCAGGACATAGCCCTGCACAAACCCCAGGCACAATCCCAGCAAAACTCCAACCCAGGACATAGCCCAGCACAAAACCCCAGGCACAACCCCAGCCCAACTCCAACCCAGGACATAGCCCTGCACATACCCCAGACACAACCCAGGGCCCTTTGTCTGTCTATGTCTGCGTATGTCTTCCTTTGTCTGTCTATGTCTTCCTTTGTCTGTCTATGTCTTTCTTTGTCTGTCTATGTCTTCCTTTGTCTGTCTATATATTTTTCGGTCTGTCTATGTATTTCTTTGTCTGTCTATGTCTTCCTTTGTCTGTCTTTATATTTTTCGGTCTGGCTATGTCTTTCTTTGTCTGTCTATGTCTTTCTTTGTCTGTCTATGTCTTCCTTTGTCTATCTATGTCTTCCTTTGTCTGTCTATGAATTTATTTGTCTGTCTATGTCTTCCTTTGTCTGTCTATGTCTTCCTTTGTCTGTCTATATATTTTTCGGCCTGGCTATGTCTTTCTTTGTCTGTCTATGTCTTTCGTTGTCTGTCTATGTCTTCCTTTGTCTGTCTATGTCTTCCTTTGTCTGTCTATGAATTTATTTGTCTGTCTATGTCTTCCTTTGTCTGTCTATGAATTTATTTGTCTGTCTATGAATTTATTTGTCTGTCTATGTCTTCCTTTGTCTGTCTATATATTTTTCGGTCTGTCTATGTATTTCTTTATCTGTCTATGTCTTCCTTTGTCTGTCTATATATTTTTCGGTCTGGCTATGTCTTTCTTTGTCTGTCTATGTCTTTCTTTGTCTGTCTATGTCTTCCTTTGTCTGTCTATGTCTTCCTTTGTCTGTCTATGAATTTATTTGTCTGTCTATGTCTTCCTTTGTCTGTCCATGTCTTACTTAGTCTGTCTATGTATTTCTTTGTCTGTCTATGTCTTCCTTTGTCTGTCTATATATTTTTCGGTCTGGCTATGTCTTTCTTTGTCTGTCTATGTCTTTCTTTGTCTGTCTATGTCTTCCTTTGTCTGTCTATGTCTTCCTTTGTCTGTCTATGAATTTATTTGTCTGTCTATGTCTTCCTTTGTCTGTCTATGAATGTATTTGTCTGTCTATGAATTTATTTGTCTATCTATGTCTTCCTTTGTCTGTCTATGTCTTCCTTTGTCTGTCTATGTATTTTTTTGTCTGTCTATGTCTTCCTTTGTCTGTCTATATATTTTTCGGTCTGGCTATGTCTTTCTTTGTCTGTATATGTCTTTCTTTGTCTGTCTATGTCTTCCTTTGTCTGTCTATGTCTTCCTTTGTCTGTCTATGAATTTATTTGTCTGTCTATGTCTTCCTTTGTCTGTCAATGTCTTCCTTTATCTGTCTATGAATTTATTTGTCTGTCTATGAATTTATTTGTCTGTCTATGTCTTCCTTTGTCTGTCTATGTCTTCCTTTATCTGTCTATGAATTTATTTGTCTGTCTATGTCTTCCTTTGTCTGTCTATGAATTTATTTGTCTGTCTATGAATTCCTTTGTCTGGCTATGTCTTTCTTTGTCTGTCTATGTCTTTCTTTGTCTGTCTATGTCTTCCTTTGTCTGTCAATGTCTTCCTGTCTTCCTTTGTCTGTCTATGAATTTATTTGTCTGTCTATGTCTTCCTTTGTCTGTCTATGAATTTATTTGTCTGTCTATGAATTTATTTGTCTGTCTATGTCTTCCTTTGTCTGTCTATGAATTTATTTGTCTATCTATAAATTCATTTGTCTGTCTATGTCTTCCTTTGTCTGTCTATGAATTCATCTGTCTGTCTATGAATTCCTTTGTCTGTCTATGTCTTCCTTTGTCTGTCTATGTATTTCTTTGTCTGTCTATGAATTTATTTGTCTGTCTATGAATTTATTTGTCTGTCTATGTCTTCCTTTGTCTGTCTATGAATTTATTTGTCTGTCTATGAATTCCTTTGTCTGTCTATGTCTTCCTTTGTCTGTCTATGAATTTATTTGTCTGTCTATGTCTTCCTTTGTCTGTCTATGTCTTCCTTTGTCTGTCTATGTATTTCTTTGTCTGTCTATGTCTTCCTTTGTCTGTCTATATATTTTTTGGTCTGGCTATGTCTTCCTTTGTCTGTCTATGTCTTTCTTTGTCTGTCTATGTCTTCCTTTGTCTGTCTATGTCTTCCTTTGTCTGTCTATGAATTTATTTGTCTGTCTATGTCTTCCTTTGTCTGTCTATGAATTTATTTGTCTGTCTATGAATTTATTTGTCTGTCTATGTCTTCCTTTGTCTGTCTATGAATTTATTTGTCTGTCTATGAATTCATTTGTCCGTCTATATATTTTTCGGTCTGTCTATGTATTTCTTTGTCTGTCTATGTCTTCCTTTGTCTGTCTATATATTTTTCGGTCTGGCTATGTCTTTCTTTGTCTGTCTATGTCTTTCTTTGTCTGTCTATGTCTTCCTTTGTCTGTCTATATATTTTTCGGTCTGGCTATGTCTTTCTTTGTCTGTCTATGTCTTCCTTTGTCTGTCTATGTCTTCCTTTGTCTGTCAATGTCTTCCTTTGTCTGTCTATGTCTTCCTTTGTCTGTCTATATCTTCCTTTGTCTGTCTATGAATTCATCTGTCTGTCTATGTCTTCCTTTGTCTGTCTATGAATTTATTTGTCTGTCTATGAATTCCTTTGTCTGTCTATGTCTTCCTTTGTCTGTCTATGAATTTCTTTGTCTGTCTATGTCTTCCTTTGTCTGTCTATGTCTTCCTTTGTCTGTCTATGTCTTCCTTTGTCTGTCTATGTCTTTCTTTGTCTGTCTATGTCTTCCTTTGTCTGTCTATATATGTTTCGGTCTGGCTATGTCTTTCGTTGTCTGTCTATGTCTTCCTTTATCTGTCTATGCCTTCCTTTGTCTGTCAATGTCTTCCTTTGTCTGTCTATGTCTTCCTTTGTCTGTCTATGTCTTCCTTTGTCTGTCTATGAATTCATCTGTCTGTCTATGTCTTCCTTTGTATGTCTATGAATTCATCTGTCTGTCTATGTCTTCCTTTGTCTGTCTATGAATTCATCTGTCTGTCTATGTCTTCCTTTGTCTGTCTATGAATTCATCTGTCTTTCTATGTCTTCCTTTGTCTGTCTATGAATTCATCTGTCTGTCTATGTCTTCCTTTGTCTGTCTATGAATTCATCTGTCTGTCCATGTATGCGTCTGTCTGCGAAGTTCTTCCTTTGTCTGCGTATGGCAAACTTCGTCTGTCTATAAAGTCTTTATCTGTCCATGTCTGCCTTTGTCTGTCTATGTCTTCCTTTGTCTGCGTATGTCTTGCCTTTGTCTGTCTATGTCTTCCTTTGTCTGTCTATGTCTTCCTTTATCTGTCTATGTCTGCCTTTGTCTGTCTATGTCTGCCTTTATCTGTCTATGTCTGCCTTTGTCTGTTTATGTCTGCCTTTGTCTGTCTATGTCTTCCTTTGTCTGTCTATGTCTTCCTTTATCTGTCTATGTCTGCCTTTGTAAGTCTATGAATTTATTTGTCTGTCTATGTCTTCCTTTGTCTGTCTATGAATTTATTTGTCTGTCTATGAATTTATTTGTCTGTCTATGTCTTCCTTTGTCTGTCTATGAATTTATTTGTCTGTCTATGAATTTATTTGTCTGTCTATGTCTTCCTTTGTCTGTCTATGTCTTCCTTTATCTGTCTATGTCTGCCTTTATCTGTCTATGTCTTCCTTTGTCTGTCTATGTCTTCCTTTGTCTGTCTATGTCTTCCTTTATCTGTCTATGTCTGCCTTTGTCTGTCTATGAATTTATTTGTCTGTCTATGAATTTATTTGTCTGTCTATATCTTCCTTTGTCTGTCTATGAATTTATTTGTCTGTCTATGTCTTCCTTTGTCTGTCTATGTCTTCCTTTGTCTGTCTATGTATTTCTTTGTCTGTCTATGTCTTCCTTCGTCTGTCTATATATTTTTCGGTCTGGCTATGTCTTTCTTTGTCTGTCTATGTCTTTCTTTGTCTGTCTATGTCTTTCTTTGTCTGTCTATGTCTTCCTTTGTCTGTCTATGAATTTATTCGTCTGTCTATGTCTTCCTTTGTCTGTCTATGTCTTCCTTTGTCTGTCTATGTATTTCTTTGTCTGTCTATGTCTTCCTTTGTCTGTCTATATATTTTTCGGTCTGGCTATGTCTTTCTTTGTCTGTCTATGTCTTCCTTTGTCTGTCTATGTCTTCCTTTGTCTGGCTATGTCTTACTTTGTCTGTCTATGAATTTATGTGTCTGTCTATGTCTTCCTTTGTCTGTCTGTGAATTTATTTGTCTGTCTATGAATTTATTTGTCTGTCTATGTCTTCCTTTGTCTGTCTATGAATTTATTTGTCTGTCTATGAATTCCTTTGTCTGTCTATGTCTTCCTTTGTCTGTCTATGTATTTCTTTCTCTGTCTATGTCTTCCTTTGTCTGTCTATATATTTTTCGGTCTGGCTATGTCTTTCTTTATCTGTCTATGTCTGCCTTTGTCTGTCTATGTCTGCCTTTATCTGTCTATGTCTGCCTTTGTCTGTTTATGTCTGCCTTTGTCTGTCTATGTCTTCCTTTGTCTGTCTATGTCTTCCTTTATCTGTCTATGTCTGCCTTTGTAAGTCTATGAATTTATTTGTCTGTCTATGTCTTCCTTTGTCTGTCTATGAATTTATTTGTCTGTCTATGAATTTATTTGTCTGTCTATGTCTTCCTTTGTCTGTCTATGAATTTATTTGTCTGTCTATGAATTTATTTGTCTGTCTATGTCTTCCTTTGTCTGTCTATGTCTTCCTTTATCTGTCTATGTCTGCCTTTATCTGTCTATGTCTTCCTTTGTCTGTCTATGTCTTCCTTTGTCTGTCTATGTCTTCCTTTATCTGTCTATGTCTGCCTTTGTCTGTCTATGAATTTATTTGTCTGTCTATGAATTTATTTGTCTGTCTATATCTTCCTTTGTCTGTCTATGAATTTATTTGTCTGTCTATGTCTTCCTTTGTCTGTCTATGTCTTCCTTTGTCTGTCTATGTATTTCTTTGTCTGTCTATGTCTTCCTTCGTCTGTCTATATATTTTTCGGTCTGGCTATGTCTTTCTTTGTCTGTCTATGTCTTTCTTTGTCTGTCTATGTCTTTCTTTGTCTGTCTATGTCTTCCTTTGTCTGTCTATGAATTTATTCGTCTGTCTATGTCTTCCTTTGTCTGTCTATGTCTTCCTTTGTCTGTCTATGTATTTCTTTGTCTGTCTATGTCTTCCTTTGTCTGTCTATATATTTTTCGGTCTGGCTATGTCTTTCTTTGTCTGTCTATGTCTTCCTTTGTCTGTCTATGTCTTCCTTTGTCTGGCTATGTCTTACTTTGTCTGTCTATGAATTTATGTGTCTGTCTATGTCTTCCTTTGTCTGTCTGTGAATTTATTTGTCTGTCTATGAATTTATTTGTCTGTCTATGTCTTCCTTTGTCTGTCTATGAATTTATTTGTCTGTCTATGAATTCCTTTGTCTGTCTATGTCTTCCTTTGTCTGTCTATGTATTTCTTTCTCTGTCTATGTCTTCCTTTGTCTGTCTATATATTTTTCGGTCTGGCTATGTCTTTCTTTGTCTGTCTATGTCTTTCTTTGTCTGTCTATGTCTTCCTTTGTCTGTCTATGTCTTCCTTTGTCTGTCTATGAATTTATCTGTCTGTCTATGTCTTCCTTTGTCTGTCTATGAATTTATTTGTCTGTCTATGAATTTATTTGTCTGTCTATGAATTTATTTGTCTGTCTATGTCTTCCTTTGTCTGTCTATGAATTTATTTGTCTGTCTATGAATTCCTTTGTCTGTCTATGTCTTCCTTTGTCTGTCTATGTCTTTCTTTGTCTGTCTATGTCTTCCTTTGTCTGTCTATGTCTGCCTTTGTCTGTCTATGTCTTCCTTTGTCTGTCTATGTCTTTCTTTGTCTGTCTATGTCTTCCTTTGTCTGTCTATATATTTTTCGGTCTGGCTATGTCTTTCTTTGTCTGTCTATGTCTGCCTTTATCTGTCTATGTCTGCCTTTGTCTGTCTATGTCTGCCTTTGTCTGTCTATGTCTTCCTTTGTCTGTCTATGTCTTCCTTTATCTGTCTATGTCTGCCTTTATCTGTCTATGTCTGCCTTTGTCTGTCTATGTCTTCCTTTGTCTGTCTATGTCTTCCTTTATCTGTCTATGTCTGCCTTTGTCTGTCTATGAATTTATTTGTCTGTCTATGAATTTATTTGTCTGTCTATATCTTCCTTTGTCTGTCTATGAATTTATTTGTCTGTCTATGTCTTCCTTTGTCTGTCTATGTCTTCCTTTGTCTGTCTAAGTATTTCTTTGTCTGTCTATGTCTTCCTTTGTCTGTCTATATATTTTTCGGTCTGGCTATGTCTTTCTTTGTCTGTCTATGTCTTTCTTTGTCTGTCTATATATTTTTCGGTCTGGCTATGTCTTTCTTTGTCTGTCTATGTCTTTCTTTGTCTGTCTATGTCTTCCTTTGACTGTCTATGTCTTCCTTTGTCTGTCTATGAATTTATTTGTCTGTCTATGTCTTTCTTTGTCTGTCTATGTCTTCCTTTGTCTGTCTATGTATTTCTTTGTCTGTCTATGTCTTCCTTTGTCTGTCTATATATTTTTCGGTCTGGCTATGTCTTTCTTTGTCTGTCTATGTCTTTCTTTGTCTGTCTATGTCTTCCTTTGTCTGTCTATGTCTTCCTTTGTCTGTCTATGAATTTATGTGTCTGTCTATCTCTTCCTTTGTCTGTCTTTGAATTTATTTGTCTGTCTATGAATTTATTTGTCTGTCTATGTCTTTCTTTGTCTGTCTATGAATTTATTTGTCTGTCTATGAATTCCTTTGTCTGTCTATGTCTTCCTTTGTCTGTCTATGTCTTTCTTTGTCTGTCTATGTCTTCCTTTGTCTGTCTATGTCTTCCTTTGTCTGTCTATGTCTTCCTTTGTCTGTCTATGTCTTTCTTTGTCTGTCTATGTCTTCCTTTGTCTGTCTATATATTTTTCGGTCTGGCTATGTCTTTCTTTGTCTGTCTATGTCTTCCTTTGTCTGTCTATGTCTTCCTTTGTCTGTCAATGTCTTTCTTTGTCTCTCTATGTCTTCCTTTGTCTGTCTATGTCTTCCTTTGTCTGTCTATGAATTCATCTGTCTGTCTATGTCTTCCTTTGTCTGTCTAACAATTCATCTGTCTGTCTATGTCTTCCTTTGTCTGTCTATGAATTCATCTGTCTGTCTATGTCTTCCTTTGTCTGTCTATGAATTCATCTGTCTGTCTATGTCTTCCTTTGTCTGTCTATGAATTCATCTGTCTGTCTATGTCTTCCTTTGTCTGTCTATGAATTCATCTGTCTGTCTATGTCTTCCTTTGTCTGTCTATGAATTCATCTGTCTGTCCATGTATGCGTCTGTCTGCGTAGTTCTTCCTTTGTCTGCGTATGCCAAACTTCGTCTGTCTATAAAGTCTTTATCTGTCCATGTCTGCCTTTGTCTGTCTATATCTTCCTTTGTCTGCGTATGTCTTGCCTTTGTCTGTCTATGTCTTCCTTTGTCTGTCTATGAATTCATCTGTCTGTCTATGAATTCCTTTGTCTGTCTATGTCTTCCTTTGTCTGTCTATGTATTTCTTTGTCTGTCTATGAATTTATTTGTCTGTCTATGAATTTATTTGTCTGTCTATGTCTTCCTTTGTCTGTCTATGAATTTATTTGTCTGTCTATGAATTCCTTTGTCTGTCTATGTCTTCCTTTGTCTGTCTATGAATTTATTTGTCTGTCTATGTCTTCCTTTGTCTGTCTATGTCTTCCTTTGTCTGTCTATGTATTTCTTTGTCTGTCTATGTCTTCCTTTGTCTGTCTATGTATTTCTTTGTCTGTCTATGTCTTCCTTTGTCTGTCTATATATTTTTTGGTCTGGCTATGTCTTCCTTTGTCTGTCTATGTCTTTCTTTGTCTGTCTATGTCTTCCTTTGTCTGTCTATGTCTTCCTTTGTCTGTCTATGAATTTATTTGTCTGTCTATGTCTTCCTTTGTCTGTCTATGAATTTATTTGTCTGTCTATGAATTTATTTGTCTGTCTATGTCTTCCTTTGTCTGTCTATGAATTTATTTGTCTGTCTATGAATTCATTTGTCCGTCTATATATTTTTCGGTCTGTCTATGTATTTCTTTGTCTGTCTATGTCTTCCTTTGTCTGTCTATATATTTTTCGGTCTGGCTATGTCTTTCTTTGTCTGTCTATGTCTTTCTTTGTCTGTCTATGTCTTCCTTTGTCTGTCTATGTCTTCCTTTGTCTGTCAATGTCTTCCTTTGTCTGTCTATGTCTTCCTTTGTCTGTCTATATCTTCCTTTGTCTGTCTATGAATTCATCTGTCTGTCTATGTCTTCCTTTGTCTGTCTATGAATTTATTTGTCTGTCTATGAATTCCTTTGTCTGTCTATGTCTTCCTTTGTCTGTCTATGAATTTCTTTGTCTGTCTATGTCTTCCTTTGTCTGTCTATGTCTTCCTTTGTCTGTCTATGTCTTCCTTTGTCTGTCTATGTCTTTCTTTGTCTGTCTATGTCTTCCTTTGTCTGTCTATATATTTTTCGGTCTGGCTATGTCTTTCGTTGTCTGTCTATGTCTTCCTTTGTCTGTCTATGCCTTCCTTTGTCTGTCAATCACTTCCTTTGTCTGTCTATGTCTTCCTTTGTCTGTCTATGTCTTCCTTTGTCTGTCTATGAATTCATCTGTCTGTCTATGTCTTCCTTTGTATGTCTATGAATTCATCTGTCTGTCTATGTCTTCCTTTGTCTGTCTATGAATTCATCTGTCTGTCTATGTCTTCCTTTGTCTGTCTATGAATTCATCTGTCTGTCTATGTCTTCCTTTGTCTGTCTATGAATTCATCTGTCTGTCAATGTCTTCCTTTGTCTGTCTATGAATTCATCTGTCTGTCCATGTATGCGTCTGTCTGCGTAGTTCTTCCTTTGTCTGCGTATGCCAAACTTCGTCTGTCTATAAAGTCTTTATCTGTCCATGTCTGCCTTTGTCTGTCTATGTCTTCCTTTGTCTGCGTATGTCTTGCCTTTGTCTGTCTATGTCTTCCTTTGTCTGTCTATGTCTTCCTTTATCTGTCTATGTCTGCCTTTGTCTGTCTATGTCTGCCTTTATCTGTCTATGTCTGCCTTTGTCTGTTTATGTCTGCCTTTGTCTGTCTATGTCTTCCTTTGTCTGTCTATGTCTTCCTTTATCTGTCTATGTCTGCCTTTGTCTGTCTATGAATTTATTTGTCTGTCTATGTCTTCCTTTGTCTGTCTATGAATTTATTTGTCTGTCTATGAATTTATTTGTCTGTCTATGTCTTCCTTTGTCTGTCTATGAATTTATTTGTCTGTCTATGAATTTATTTGTCTGTCTATGTCTTCCTTTGTCTGTCTATGTCTTCCTTTATCTGTCTATGTCTGCCTTTATCTGTCTATGTCTGCCTTTGTCTGTCTATGTCTTCCTTTGTCTGTCTATGTCTTCCTTTATCTGTCTATGTCTGCCTTTGTCTGTCTATGAATTTATTTGTCTGTCTATGAATTTATTTGTCTGTCTATATCTTCCTTTGTCTGTCTATGAATTTATTTGTCTGTCTATGTCTTCCTTTGTCTGTCTATGTCTTCCTTTGTCTGTCTATGTATTTCTTTGTCTGTCTATGTCTTCCTTCGTCTGTCTATATATTTTTCGGTCTGGCTATGTCTTTCTTTGTCTGTCTATGTCTTTCTTTGTCTGTCTATGTCTTTCTTTGTCTGTCTATGTCTTCCTTTGTCTGTCTATGAATTTATTCGTCTGTCTATGTCTCCCTTTGTCTGTCTATGTCTTCCTTTGTCTGTCTATGTATTTCTTTGTCTGTCTATGTCTTCCTTTGTCTGTCTATATATTTTTCGGTCTGGCTATGTCTTTCTTTGTCTGTCTATGTCTTCCTTTGTCTGTCTATGTCTTACTTTGTCTGTCTATGAATTTATGTGTCTGTCTATGTCTTCCTTTGTCTGTCTGTGAATTTATTTGTCTGTCTATGAATTTATTTGTCTGTCTATGTCTTCCTTTGTCTGTCTATGAATTTATTTGTCTGTCTATGAATTCCTTTGTCTGTCTATGTCTTCCTTTGTCTGTCTATGTATTTCTTTGTCTGTCTATGTCTTCCTTTGTCTGTCTATATATTTTTCGGTCTGGCTATGTCTTTCTTTGTCTGTCTATGTCTTTCTTTGTCTGTCTATGTCTTCCTTTGTCTGTCTATGTCTTCCTTTGTCTGTCTATGAATTTATGTGTCTGTCTATGTCTTCCTTTGTCTGTCTATGAATTCATCTGTCTGTCTATGTCTTCCTTTGTCTGTCTATGAATTCATCTGTCTGTCTATGTCTTCCTTTGTCTGTCTATGAATTCATCTGTCTGTCCATGTATGCGTCTGTCTGCGTAGTTCTTCCTTTGTCTGCGTATGCCAAACTTCGTCTGTCTATAAAGTCTTTATCTGTCCATGTCTGCCTTTGTCTGTCTATGTCTTCCTTTGTCTGCGTATGTCTTGCCTTTGTCTGTCTATGTCTTCCTTTGTCTGTCTATGTCTTCCTTTATCTGTCTATGTCTGCCTTTGTCTGTCTATGTCTGCCTTTATCTGTCTATGTCTGCCTTTGTCTGTTTATGTCTGCCTTTGTCTGTCTATGTCTTCCTTTGTCTGTCTATGTCTTCCTTTATCTGTCTATGTCTGCCTTTGTCTGTCTATGAATTTATTTGTCTGTCTATGTCTTCCTTTGTCTGTCTGTGAATTTATTTGTCTGTCTATGAATTTATTTGTCTGTCTATGTCTTCCTTTGTCTGTCTATGAATTTATTTGTCTGTCTATGAATTTATTTGTCTGTATATGTCTTCCTTTGTCTGTCTATGTCTTCCTTTATCTGTCTATGTCTGCCTTTATCTGTCTATGTCTGCCTTTGTCTGTCTATGTCTTCCTTTGTCTGTCTATGTCTTCCTTTATCTGTCTATGTCTGCCTTTGTCTGTCTATGAATTTATTTGTCTGTCTATGAATTTATTTGTCTGTCTATATCTTCCTTTGTCTGTCTATGAATTTATTTGTCTGTCTATGTCTTCCTTTGTCTGTCTATGTCTTCCTTTGTCTGTCTATGTATTTCTTTGTCTGTCTATGTCTTCCTTCGTCTGTCTATATATTTTTCGGTCTGGCTATGTCTTTCTTTGTCTGTCTATGTCTTTCTTTGTCTGTCTATGTCTTTCTTTGTCTGTCTATGTCTTCCTTTGTCTGTCTATGAATTTATTCGTCTGTCTATGTCTTCCTTTGTCTGTCTATGTCTTCCTTTGTCTGTCTATGTATTTCTTTGTCTGTCTATGTCTTCCTTTGTCTGTCTATATATTTTTCGGTCTGGCTATGTCTTTCTTTGTCTGTCTATGTCTTCCTTTGTCTGTCTATGTCTTCCTTTGTCTGTCTATGTCTTACTTTGTCTGTCTATGAATTTATGTGTCTGTCTATGTCTTCCTTTGTCTGTCTGTGAATTTATTTGTCTGTCTATGAATTTATTTGTCTGTCTATGTCTTCCTTTGTCTGTCTATGAATTTATTTGTCTGTCTATGAATTCCTTTGTCTGTCTATGTCTTCCTTTGTCTGTCTATGTATTTCTTTGTCTGTCTATGTCTTCCTTTGTCTGTCTATATATTTTTCGGTCTGGCTATGTCTTTCTTTGTCTGTCTATGTCTTTCTTTGTCTGTCTATGTCTTCCTTTGTCTGTCTATGTCTTCCTTTGTCTGTCTATGAATTTATGTGTCTGTCTATGTCTTCCTTTGTCTGTCTATGAATTTATTTGTCTGTCTATGAATTTATTTGTCTGTCTATGTCTTCCTTTGTCTGTCTATGAATTCCTTTGTCTGTCTATGAATTCCTTTGTCTGTCTATGTCTTCCTTTGTCTGTCTATGTCTTTCTTTGTCTGTCTATGTCTTCCTTTGTCTGTCTATGTCTTCCTTTGTCTGTCTATGTCTTTCTTTGTCTGTCTATGTCTTCCTTTGTCTGTCTATATATTTTTCGGTCTGGCTATGTCTTTCTTTGTCTGTCTATGTCTGCCTTTATCTGTCTATGTCTGCCTTTGTCTGTCTATGTCTGCCTTTGTCTGTCTATGTCTTCCTTTGTCTGTCTATGTCTTCCTTTATCTGTCTATGTCTGCCTTTATCTGTCTATGTCTGCCTTTGTCTGTCTATGTCTTCCTTTGTCTGTCTATGTCTTCCTTTATCTGTCTATGTCTGCCTTTGTCTGTCTATGAATTTATTTGTCTGTCTATGAATTTATTTGTCTGTCTATATCTTCCTTTGTCTGTCTATGAATTTATTTGTCTGTCTATGTCTTCCTTTGTTTGTCTATGTTTTCCTTTGTCTGTCTAAGTATTTCTTTGTCTGTCTATGTCTTCCTTTGTCTGTCTATATATTTTTCGGTCTGGCTATGTCTTTCTTTGTCTGTCTATGTCTTTCTTTGTCTGTCTATATATTTTTCGGTCTGGCTATGTCTTTCTTTGTCTGTCTATGTCTTTCTTTGTCTGTCTATGTCTTCCTTTGACTGTCTATGTCTTCCTTTGTCTGTCTATGAATTTATTTGTCTGTCTATGTCTTCCTTTGTCTGTCTATGTCTTCCTTTGTCTATCTATGTATTTCTTTGTCTGTCTATGTCTTCCTTTGTCTGTCTATATATTTTTCGGTCTGGCTATGTCTTTCTTTGTCTGTCTATGTCTTTCTTTGTCTGTCTATGTCTTCCTTTGTCTGTCTATGTCTTCCTTTGTCTGTCTATGAATTTATGTGTCTGTCTATCTCTTCCTTTGTCTGTCTGTGAATTTATTTGTCTGTCTATGAATTTATTTGTCTGTCTATGTCTTTCTTTGTCTGTCTATGAATTTATTTGTCTGTCTATGAATTCCTTTGTCTGTCTATGTCTTCCTTTGTCTGTCTATGTCTTTCTTTGTCTGTCTATGTCTTCCTTTGTCTGTCTATGTCTTCCTTTGTCTGTCTATGTCTTCCTTTGTCTGTCTATGTCTTTCTTTGTCTGTCTATGTCTTCCTTTGTCTGTCTATATATTTTTCGGTCTGGCTATGTCTTTCTTTGTCTGTCTATGTCTTCCTTTGTCTGTCTATGTCTTCCTTTGTCTGTCAATGTCTTTCTTTGTCTGTCTATGTCTTCCTTTGTCTGTCTATGTCTTCCTTTGTCTGTCTATGAATTCATCTGTCTGTCTATGTCTTCCTTTGTCTGTCTATGAATTCATCTGTCTGTCTATGTCTTCCTTTGTCTGTCTATGAATTCATCTGTCTGTCTATGTCTTCCTTTGTCTGTCTATGAATTCATCTGTCTGTCTATGTCTTCCTTTGTCTGTCTATGTATTTCTTTGTCTGTCTATGTCTTCCTTTGTCTGTCTATATATTTTTCGGTCTGGCTATGTCTTTCTTTGTCTGTCTATGTCTTTCTTTGTCTGTCTATGTCTTCCTTTGTCTGTCTATGTCTTCCTTTTTCTGTCTATGAATTTATGTGTCTGTCTATGTCTTCCTTTGTCTGTCTATGAATTCATCTGTCTGTCTATGTCTTCCTTTGTCTGTCTATGAATTCATCTGTCTGTCTATGTCTTCCTTTGTCTGTCTATGAATTCATCTGTCTGTCCATGTATGCGTCTGTCTGCGTAGTTCTTCCTTTGTCTGCGTATGCCAAACTTCGTCTGTCTATAAAGTCTTTATCTGTCCATGTCTGCCTTTGTCTGTCTATGTCTTCCTTTGTCTGCGTATGTCTTGCCTTTGTCTGTCTATGTCTTCCTTTGTCTGTCTATGTCTTCCTTTATCTGTCTATGTCTGCCTTTGTCTGTCTATGTCTGCCTTTATCTGTCTATGTCTGCCTTTGTCTGTTTATGTCTGCCTTTGTCTGTCTATGTCTTCCTTTGTCTGTCTATGTCTTCCTTTATCTGTCTATGTCTGCCTTTGTCTGTCTATGAATTTATTTGTCTGTCTATGTCTTCCTTTGTCTGTCTATGAATTTATTTGTCTGTCTATGAATTTATTTGTCTGTCTATGTCTTCCTTTGTCTGTCTATGAATTTATTTGTCTGTCTATGAATTTATTTGTCTGTCTATGTCTTCCTTTGTCTGTCTATGTCTTCCTTTATCTGTCTATGTCTGCCTTTATCTGTCTATGTCTGCCTTTGTCTGTCTATGTCTTCCTTTGTCTGTCTATGTCTTCCTTTATCTGTCTATGTCTGCCTTTGTCTGTCTATGAATTTATTTGTCTGTCTATGAATTTATTTGTCTGTCTATATCTTCCTTTGTCTGTCTATGAATTTATTTGTCTGTCTATGTCTTCCTTTGTCTGTCTATGTCTTCCTTTGTCTGTCTATGTATTTCTTTGTCTGTCTATGTCTTCCTTCGTCTGTCTATATATTTTTCGGTCTGGCTATGTCTTTCTTTGTCTGTCTATGTCTTTCTTTGTCTGTCTATGTCTTTCTTTGTCTGTCTATGTCTTCCTTTGTCTGTCTATGAATTTATTCGTCTGTCTATGTCTTCCTTTGTCTGTCTATGTCTTCCTTTGTCTGTCTATGTATTTCTTTGTCTGTCTATGTCTTCCTTTGTCTGTCTATATATTTTTCGGTCTGGCTATGTCTTTCTTTGTCTGTCTATGTCTTCCTTTGTCTGTCTATGTCTTCCTTTGTCTGTCTATGTCTTACTTTGTCTGTCTATGAATTTATGTGTCTGTCTATGTCTTCCTTTGTCTGTCTGTGAATTTATTTGTCTGTCTATGAATTTATTTGTCTGTCTATGTCTTCCTTTGTCTGTCTATGAATTTATTTGTCTGTCTATGAATTCCTTTGTCTGTCTATGTCTTCCTTTGTCTGTCTATGTCTTTCTTTGTCTGTCTATGTCTTCCTTTGTCTGTCTATATATTTTTCGGTCTGGCTATGTCTTTCTTTGTCTGTCTATGTCTTTCTTTGTCTGTCTATGTCTTCCTTTGTCTGTCTATGTCTTCCTTTGTCTGTCTATGAATTTATGTGTCTGTCTATGTCTTCCTTTGTCTGTCTATGAATTTATTTGTCTGTCTATGAATTTATTTGTCTGTCTATGTCTTCCTTTGTCTGTCTATGAATTTATTTGTCTGTCTATGAATTCCTTTGTCTGTCTATGTCTTCCTTTGTCTGTCTATGTCTTTCTTTGTCTGTCTATGTCTTCCTTTGTCTGTCTATGTCTTCCTTTGTCTGTCTATGTCTTTCTTTGTCTGTCTATGTCTTCCTTTGTCTGTCTATATATTTTTCGGTCTGGCTATGTCTTTCTTTGTCTGTCTATGTCTGCCTTTATCTGTCTATGTCTGCCTTTGTCTGTCTATGTCTGCCTTTGTCTGTCTATGTCTTCCTTTGTCTGTCTATGTCTTCCTTTATCTGTCTATGTCTGTCTTTATCTGTCTATGTCTGCCTTTGTCTGTCTATGTCTTCCTTTGTCTGTCTATGTCTTCCTTTATCTGTCTATGTCTGCCTTTGTCTGTCTATGAATTTATTTGTCTGTCTATGAATTTATTTGTCTGTCTATATCTTCCTTTGTCTGTCTATGAATTTATTTGTCTGTCTATGTCTTCCTTTGTCTGTCTATGTTTTCCTTTGTCTGTCTATGTATTTCTTTGTCTGTCTATGTCTTCCTTTGTCTGTCTATATATTTTTCGGTCTGGCTATGTCTTTCTTTGTCTGTCTATGTCTTTCTTTGTCTGTCTATATATTTTTCGGTCTGGCTATGTCTTTCTTTGTCTGTCTATGTCTTTCTTTGTCTGTCTATGTCTTCCTTTGACTGTCTATGTCTTCCTTTGTCTGTCTATGAATTTATTTGTCTGTCTATGTCTTCCTTTGTCTGTCTATGTCTTCCTTTGTCTATCTATGTATTTCTTTGTCTGTCTATGTCTTCCTTTGTCTGTCTATATATTTTTCGGTCTGGCTATGTCTTTCTTTGTCTGTCTATGTCTTTCTTTGTCTGTCTATGTCTTCCTTTGTCTGTCTATGTCTTCCTTTGTCTGTCTATGAATTTATGTGTCTGTCTATCTCTTCCTTTGTCTGTCTGTGAATTTATTTGTCTGTCTATGAATTTATTTGTCTGTCTATGTCTTTCTTTGTCTGTCTATGAATTTATTTGTCTGTCTATGAATTCCTTTGTCTGTCTATGTCTTCCTTTGTCTGTCTATGTCTTTCTTTGTCTGTCTATGTCTTCCTTTGTCTGTCTATGTCTTCCTTTGTATGTCTATGTCTTCCTTTGTCTGTCTATGTCTTTCTTTGTCTGTCTATGTCTTCCTTTGTCTGTCTATATATTTTTCGGTCTGGCTATGTCTTTCTTTGTCTGTCTATGTCTTCCTTTGTCTGTCTATGTCTTCCTTTGTCTGTCAATGTCTTTCTTTGTCTGTCTATGTCTTCCTTTGTCTGTCTATGTCTTCCTTTGTCTGTCTATGAATTCATCTGTCTGTCTATGTCTTCCTTTGTCTGTCTATGAATTCATCTGTCTGTCTATGTCTTCCTTTGTCTGTCTATGAATTCATCTGTCTGTCTATGTCTTCCTTTGTCTGTCTATGAATTCATCTGTCTGTCTATGTCTTCCTTTGTCTGTCTATGAATTCATCTGTCTGTCTATGTCTTCCTTTGTCTGTCTATGAATTCATCTGTCTGTCTATGTCTTCCTTTGTCTGTCTATGAATTCATCTGTCTGTCCATGTATGCGTCTGTCTGCGTAGTTCTTCCTTTGTCTGCGTATGCCAAACTTCGTCTGTCTATAAAGTCTTTATCTGTCCATGTCTGCCTTTGTCTGTCTATATCTTCCTTTGTCTGTCTATGAATTCATCTGTCTGTCTATGTCTTCCTTTGTCTGTCTATATATTTTTCGGTCTGGCTATGTCTTTCTTTGTCTGTCTATGTCTGCCTTTATCTGTCTATGTCTGCCTTTGTCTGTCTATGTCTGCCTTTGTCTGTCTATGTCTTCCTTTGTCTGTCTATGTCTTCCTTTATCTGTCTATGTCTTTCTTTATCTGTCTATGTCTGCCTTTGTCTGTCTATGTCTTCCTTTGTCTGTCTATGTCTTCCTTTATCTGTCTATGTCTGCCTTTGTCTGTCTATGAATTTATTTGTCTGTCTATGAATTTATTTGTCTGTCTATATCTTCCTTTGTCTGTCTATGAATTTATTTGTCTGTCTATGTCTTCCTTTGTCTGTCTATGTTTTCCTTTGTCTGTCTATGTATTTCTTTGTCTGTCTATGTCTTCCTTTGTCTGTCTATATATTTTTCGGTCTGGCTATGTCTTTCTTTGTCTGTCTATGTCTTTCTTTGTCTGTCTATATATTTTTCGGTCTGGCTATGTCTTTCTTTGTCTGTCTATGTCTTTCTTTGTCTGTCTATGTCTTCCTTTGACTGTCTATGTCTTCCTTTGTCTGTCTATGAATTTATTTGTCTGTCTATGTCTTCCTTTGTCTGTCTATGTCTTCCTTTGTCTATCTATGTATTTCTTTGTCTGTCTATGTCTTCCTTTGTCTGTCTATATATTTTTCGGTCTGGCTATGTCTTTCTTTGTCTGTCTATGTCTTTCTTTGTCTGTCTATGTCTTCCTTTGTCTGTCTATGTCTTCCTTTGTCTGTCTATGAATTTATGTGTCTGTCTATCTCTTCCTTTGTCTGTCTGTGAATTTATTTGTCTGTCTATGAATTTATTTGTCTGTCTATGTCTTTCTTTGTCTGTCTATGAATTTATTTGTCTGTCTATGAATTCCTTTGTCTGTCTATGTCTTCCTTTGTCTGTCTATGTCTTTCTTTGTCTGTCTATGTCTTCCTTTGTCTGTCTATGTCTTCCTTTGTCTGTCTATGTCTTCCTTTGTCTGTCTATGTCTTTCTTTGTCTGTCTATGTCTTCCTTTGTCTGTCTATATATTTTTCGGTCTGGCTATGTCTTTCTTTGTCTGTCTATGTCTTCCTTTGTCTGTCTATGTCTTCCTTTGTCTGTCAATGTCTTTCTTTGTCTGTCTATGTCTTCCTTTGTCTGTCTATGTCTTCCTTTGTCTGTCTATGAATTCATCTGTCTGTCTATGTCTTCCTTTGTCTGTCTATGAATTCATCTGTCTGTCTATGTCTTCCTTTGTCTGTCTATGAATTCATCTGTCTGTCTATGTCTTCCTTTGTCTGTCTATGAATTCATCTGTCTGTCTATGTCTTCCTTTGTCTGTCTATGAATTCATCTGTCTGTCTATGTCTTCCTTTGTCTGTCTATGAATTCATCTGTCTGTCTATGTCTTCCTTTGTCTGTCTATGAATTCATCTGTCTGTCCATGTATGCGTCTGTCTGCGTAGTTCTTCCTTTGTCTGCGTATGCCAAACTTCGTCTGTCTATAAAGTCTTTATCTGTCCATGTCTGCCTTTGTCTGTCTATATCTTCCTTTGTCTGCGTATGTCTTGCCTTTGTCTGTCTATGTCTTCCTTTGTCTGTCTATGTCTTCCTTTATCTGTCCATGTCTGCCTTTGTCTGTCTATGTCTTCCTTTATCTGTCTATGTCTGGCTTTGTCTGTCTATGTCTTCCTTTGTCTGTCTATGTCTTCCTTTGTCTGTCTATGTCTTCCTTTATCTGTCTATGTCTGCCTTTGTCTGTCTATGAATTTATTTGTCTGTCTATGTCTTCCTTTGTCTGTCTATGAATTTATTTGTCTGTCTATGAATTTATTTGTCTGTCTATGTCTTCCTTTGTCTGTCTATGAATTTATTTGTCTGTCTCTGAATTCATTTGTCTGTCTATGTCTTCCTTTGTCTGTCTATGTCTTCCTTTATCTGTCTATGAATTTATTTGTCTGTCTATGAATTTATTTGTCTGTCTATGTCTTCCTTTGTCTGTCTATGAATTTATTTGTCTGTCTATGTCTTCCTTTGTCTGTCTATGTCTTCCTTTGTCTGTCTATGTATTTATTTGTCTGTCTATGTCTTCCTTTGTCTGTCTATGAATTTATTTGTCTGTCTATGTCTTCCTTTGTCTGTCTATGTCTTCCTTTGTCTGTCTATGTATTTATTTGTCTGTCTATGTCTTCCTTTGTCTGTCTATATATTTTTCGGTCTGGCTATGTCTTTCTTTGTCTGTCTATGTCTTCCTTTGTCTGTCTATGTATTTATTTGTCTGTCTATGTCTTCCTTTGTCTGTCTATATATTTTTCGGTCTGGCTATGTCTTTCTTTTTCTGTCTATGTCTTCCTTTGTCTGTCTATGTCTTTCTTTGTCTGTCTATGTCTTCCTTTGTCTGTCTATGTCTTCCTTTGTCTGTCTATGTCTTTCTTTGTCTGTCTATGTCTTCCTTTGTCTGTCTATATATTTTTCGGTCTGGCTATGTCTTTCTTTGTCTGTCTATGTCTGCCTTTATCTGTCTATGTCTGCCTTTGTCTGTCTATGTCTGCCTTTGTCTGTCTATGTCTTCCTTTGTCTGTCTATGTCTTCCTTTATCTGTCTATGTCTGCCTTTATCTGTCTATGTCTGCCTTTGTCTGTCTATGTCTTCCTTTGTCTGTCTATGTCTTCCTTTATCTGTCTATGTCTGCCTTTGTCTGTCTATGAATTTATTTGTCTGTCTATGAATTTATTTGTCTGTCTATATCTTCCTTTGTCTGTCTATGAATTTATTTGTCTGTCTATGTCTTCCTTTGTCTGTCTATGTTTTCCTTTGTCTGTCTATGTATTTCTTTGTCTGTCTATGTCTTCCTTTGTCTGTCTATATATTTTTCGGTCTGGCTATGTCTTTCTTTGTCTGTCTATGTCTTTCTTTGTCTGTCTATATATTTTTCGGTCTGGCTATGTCTTTCTTTGTCTGTCTATGTCTTTCTTTGTCTGTCTATGTCTTCCTTTGACTGTCTATGTCTTCCTTTGTCTGTCTATGAATTTATTTGTCTGTCTATGTCTTCCTTTGTCTGTCTATGTCTTCCTTTGTCTATCTATGTATTTCTTTGTCTGTCTATGTCTTCCTTTGTCTGTCTATATATTTTTCGGTCTGGCTATGTCTTTCTTTGTCTGTCTATGTCTTTCTTTGTCTGTCTATGTCTTCCTTTGTCTGTCTATGTCTTCCTTTGTCTGTCTATGAATTTATGTGTCTGTCTATCTCTTCCTTTGTCTGTCTGTGAATTTATTTGTCTGTCTATGAATTTATTTGTCTGTCTATGTCTTTCTTTGTCTGTCTATGAATTTATTTGTCTGTCTATGAATTCCTTTGTCTGTCTATGTCTTCCTTTGTCTGTCTATGTCTTTCTTTGTCTGTCTATGTCTTCCTTTGTCTGTCTATGTCTTCCTTTGTATGTCTATGTCTTCCTTTGTCTGTCTATGTCTTTCTTTGTCTGTCTATGTCTTCCTTTGTCTGTCTATATATTTTTCGGTCTGGCTATGTCTTCCTTTGTCTGTCTATGTCTTCCTTTGTCTGTCAATGTCTTTCTTTGTCTGTCTATGTCTTCCTTTGTCTGTCTATGTCTTCCTTTGTCTGTCTATGAATTCATCTGTCTGTCTATGTCTTCCTTTGTCTGTCTATGAATTCATCTGTCTGTCTATGTCTTCCTTTGTCTGTCTATGAATTCATCTGTCTGTCTATGTCTTCCTTTGTCTGTCTATGAATTCATCTGTCTGTCTATGTCTTCCTTTGTCTGTCTATGAATTCATCTGTCTGTCTATGTCTTCCTTTGTCTGTCTATGAATTCATCTGTCTGTCTATGTCTTCCTTTGTCTGTCTATGAATTCATCTGTCTGTCCATGTATGCGTCTGTCTGCGTAGTTCTTCCTTTGTCTGCGTATGCCAAACTTCGTCTGTCTATAAAGTCTTTATCTGTCCATGTCTGCCTTTGTCTGTCTATATCTTCCTTTGTCTGCGTATGTCTTGCCTTTGTCTGTCTATGTCTTCCTTTGTCTGTCTATGTCTTCCTTTATCTGTCCATGTCTGCCTTTGTCTGTCTATGTCTTCCTTTATCTGTCTATGTCTGGCTTTGTCTGTCTATGTCTTCCTTTGTCTGTCTATGTCTTCCTTTGTCTGTCTATGTCTTCCTTTATCTGTCTATGTCTGCCTTTGTCTGTCTATGAATTTATTTGTCTGTCTATGTCTTCCTTTGTCTGTCTATGAATTTATTTGTCTGTCTATGAATTTATTTGTCTGTCTATGTCTTCCTTTGTCTGTCTATGAATTTATTTGTCTGTCTCTGAATTCATTTGTCTGTCTATGTCTTCCTTTGTCTGTCTATGTCTTCCTTTGTCTGTCTATGAATTTATTTGTCTGTCTATGAATTTATTTGTCTGTCTATGTCTTCCTTTGTCTGTCTATGAATTTATTTGTCTGTCTATGTCTTCCTTTGTCTGTCTATGTCTTCCTTTGTCTGTCTATGTATTTATTTGTCTGTCTATGTCTTCCTTTGTCTGTCTATGAATTTATTTGTCTGTCTATGTCTTCCTTTGTCTGTCTATGTCTTCCTTTGTCTGTCTATGTATTTATTTGTCTGTCTATGTCTTCCTTTGTCTGTCTATATATTTTTCGGTCTGGCTATGTCTTTCTTTGTCTGTCTATGTCTTCCTTTGTCTGTCTATGTATTTATTTGTCTGTCTATGTCTTCCTTTGTCTGTCTATATATTTTTCGGTCTGGCTATGTCTTTCTTTGTCTGTCTATGTCTTTCTTTGTCTGTCTATGTCTTCCTTTGTCTGTCTATGTCTTCCTTTGTCTGTCTATGAATTTATGTGTCTGTCTATGTCTTCCTTTGTCTGTCTATGAATTTATTTGTCTGTCTATGAATTTATTTGTCTGTCTATGTCTTCCTTTGTCTGTCTATGAATTTATTTGTCTGTCTATGAATTCCTTTGTCTGTCTATGTCTTCCTTTGTCTGTCTATGTCTTTCTTTGTCTGTCTATGTCTTCCTGTGTCTGTCTATGTCTTCCTTTGTCTGTCTATGTCTTCCTTTGTCTGTCTATGTCTTTCTTTGTCTGTCTATGTCTTCCTGTGTCTGTCTATATATTTTTCGGTCTGGCTATGTCTTTCTTTGTCTGTCCATGTCTGCCTTTGTCTGTCTATGTCTTCCTTTGTCTGCGTATGTCTTGCCTTTGTCTGTCTATGTCTTCCTTTGTCTGTCTATGTCTTCCTTTATCTGTCTATGTCTGCCTTTGTCTGTCTATGTCTGCCTTTATCTGTCTATGTCTGCCTTTGTCTGTCTATGTCTGCCTTTGTCTGTCTATGTCTTCCTTTGTCTGTCTATGTCTGCCTTTATCTGTTTATGTCTTCCTTTATCTGTCTATGTCTTCCTTTATCTGTCTATGTCTTCCTTTATCTGTCTATGTCTTCCTTTGTCTGTCTATGTCTTCCTTTGTCTGTCTATGTCTTCCTTTGTCTGTCTATGTCTTCCTTTATCTGTCTATGTCTTCCTTTATGTGTCTATGTCTGCCTTTGTCTGTCTATGTCTGCCTTTATCTGTCTATGTCTTCCTTTATCTGTCTATGTCTTCCTTTATCTGTCTATGTCTTCCTTTATCTGTCTATGTCTGCCTTTGTCTGCGTATGTCTTGCCTTTGTCTGCATATGTTAGTTTTTGTCTGCTTGTGTCTTGTTACGTCTGCCTATGCCTGCTTTCTGTCTTTGTATAGATCTATATGTTCCGTACCCGACAGTCGATTACAAAACAGCCAGTAAATGTGTTTCTTTTAAGAAACGACTATAAGTGCGTAACATATTTACCACAGCGATATACAAACGTTTATATCCTTAGTAATTCAGAGTCACGTTGAAGCAACATTGTGTCCCTATCTGCACCAGGAACAAAGGAGTTGCTCACTATACAGCAAGCAGGAAATCCCGACGCGCAGACTGGGATTTTCCAGACGTCGCGAAATAAGCGTCAAATATCGACACATCATAAAAGGGGGTGAATATACATTTAAATGGGGAATATATACCCTGAAGGCTGTATATTCATCTCATGTAATATAGCGATGGTAAAATGGGTACGTGTGTGTGTGTGTGTGTGTGGGGGGGGGGGGGGGGGGGTACGCAAAACAACAAACAACTGAATGGAATGGGACCCTGGGGGCGGCAAACCTCTGGTGCGATATAGCAATACAGACAAACACATTAGAACACTGCTTTAATTATGCTGAGATTTGTTTGTTCGTTGTTTAACGCGGCAATATTCCAGCTATCTGACGGCGGTCTGTAAATAATCGAGTCTGGACCAGACAATCCATTGACTGACGACATAAACACCGATCTAAAAAAATAGGACGCAATGACATCTATCAACATGACAGGCGAGCTTGACCATCCGATCCCATCAGTCGCCTCTTACGAAAAGCATGGCTTGTAGAAGACCCGTGGAAGCTCTGTTATCACACAAACTGTGTAGGTCAATTTTGTTTGATACAAGAAATGTAAGCATATTTGGTTTATTTTATTCATTATTTACTTTTGATCAGTGTCAGTTTCGCTTTCTATGTGAAATATGTAAACAAATGTATGTTTCACTTTCTCTTTCACAGTCTCCGCAGTAACCATAGTAACGGCAGACGCATCATGAAGGAGATGTTTGGGTTTTTCCTGTTTACATCAAGTGAGTACCAAAACAAAAGCGTGTATCGTGTTGCTCATTGCCTATGCTCCACATACACCAGACAACGTACAATAATATACAATAAGCAATATATCGTGTGTACAATATACAAAATACCATTTACAATATACAACATACAACATACAACATACAGCACACAACACACAACATGCGATAAACAACACAATATACAACATAGATGTACAACACAACATATAACGCATAACGTACAACACACAATAAACAACATACAACGTAAAACACACAATTTACAACATACAGCATACGATATACAATATACAACGTGCAACGTACAACACACAATTTTCAACACAGATGTACAATATGCAATATGCATACAATGTACAACACACAATATACAACATAGAAGTACAATATACAACATACTACAAACAATATACAACATACAACACAGAGGTACTATATACAATATGCAACGTACAACGTACAACACACAATATACAACAGAGAAACACAAATGCAACACAATATACAACACATAATATACAACAGAGAAACACAAATGCAACACAACATACAACACATAATATACAACATAGAAGTACAATATACAATATGCAACGTACAACGTACAACACACAATATAAAACATAGAAGTACAATATACAATATGCAACGTACAACGTACAACACACAATATACAACATAGAACTACAATATGCAAAATACAACACACATTATACAACATAGAAGTACAATATACAACATATAACATACAACACACAATATACAACTTAGAAGTACAATATACAACATACAACATACAACACACAGTATACAACATAGATGTACAACACAACATATAACGCATAACGTACAACACACAATAAACAACATACAACGTAAAACACACAATTTACAACATACAGCATACGATATACAATATACAACGTGCAACGTACAACACACAATTTTCAACACAGATGTACAATATGCAATATGCATACAATGTACAACACAACATACAACATAGAAGTACAATATACAACATACTACAAACAATATACAACATACAACACAGAGGTACTATATACAATATGCAACATAGAACTACAATGTACAACATACAATATACAACAGAGAAACACAAATGCAACACAATATACAACACATAATATACAACAGAGAAACACAAATGCAACACAACATACAACACATAATATACAACATAGAAGTACAATATACAATATGCAACGTACAACATACAACACAGAATATACAACATAGAAGTACAATATACAACGTACAACGTACAGCACACAATATACAACATAGAAGTACAATATACAACGTACAACGTACAACACACAATATACAACACAGAAGTATAATGTACAACATACAACACAGAATATACAACATATAAGTACAATATACAACATATAAGTACAATATACAACTTAGAAGTACAATATACAATGTGCAACGTACAACTTACAACACACAATATACAACATAGAACTACAATATGCAAAATACAACACACAATATACAACATAGAAGTACAATATACAACATATAACATACAACACACAATATACAACATAGAAGTACAATATACAACATATAACATACAACACACAATATACAACATAGATGTACAATATACAACATATAACATACAACACACAATATACAACATAGAAGTACAATATACAACATATAACATACAACACACAATATACAACATAGAAGTAAAATATACAACATATCACATACAACACACAATATACAACATAGATGTACAATATACAACATATAAAAATACAACACACAATATACAACATAGATGTACAATATACAACATTTAACATACAACACACAATATACAACATAGAAGTACAATATGCAACATATAACATACAACACACAACATACAACATAGAAGTACAATATACAACATATCACATACAACACACAATATATAACATAGATGTACAATATACAACATATAACATACAACACACAATATACAACATAGATGTACAATATACAACATACAACATACAACACACAATATACAACATAGAAGTACAATATACAACATATAACATACAACACACAATATACAACATAGATGTACAATATACAACATACAACATACAACACACAATATACAACATAGATGTACAACATCCAACATATCACATACAACACACAATATACAACAAAGATGTACAATATGCACTATGCATACAATGTACAACACACAATATACAACATAGAAGTACAATATACAACATACTACAAACAATATATACATACAACACAGAGGTACTATATACAATATGCAACGTACAACGTACAACACACAATATACAACAGGGAAACACAAATGCAACACAATATACAACACATAATATACAACATATAAACACAAATGCAACACAATATACAACACATAATATACAACATAGAAACACAAATGCAACACAATATACAACATAGAAACACAAATGCAACACAATATACAACACACAACATACAACACATAAGTACAATATACAATATGCAACGTACAACGAACAACACATAATATACAACAGAGAAACACAAATGCAACACAACATACAACACGTAATATACAACATAGAAGTACAATATACAATATGCAACGTACAACGTACAACACACAATATAAAACATAGAAGTACAATATACAATATGCAACGTACAACACAGAATATACAACATAGAACTACAATGTACAACATACAACACAAAATATACAACATAGAAGTACAATATGCAACGTACAACGTACAACACACAATATAAAACATAGAAGTACAATATACAATATGCAACGTACAACGTACAACACACAATATACAACATAGAACAACAATGTACAACATACAACACACAATATAAAACATAGAAGTACAATATACAATATGCAACGTACAACGTACAACACACAATATAAAACATAGAGTGAGTTAGTGAGTATGGTTTTACGCTGCTTTTAGCAGTATTCCAGCAATATCATGGCTGGGGACACCAAAAAATGGGCTTCACACATTGTACACATGCATATGTGGGGAATCGAACCCGGGTCTTCGGCGTGACGAGCCAACGCTTCAACCACAAGGCTCCTCCACCGCCCCTATACAACATAGAAGTACAACACACAATATACAACATACACTACACATGAGTTTCCCGGTCCATGAACGTACGTTATTTCCAACTGATCAACACATATGATGTGAGCAAACGACCAAGGGTAGGTACAATCCCGTAGAATGAATCATAACAGTACAATAACCATGTACAGTAAACTACGTTTATAACGAAACACGCTTATAACGAACTGACCGATATAAATAACATGTTTTGGTCGCGGCCATGTGTTGTATATATGTTATATATGTATATATGCTTATACCGAACTACGGTAATTGCGAACTAAAATTAGTGGTCCTTTTGAGTTCGATTTAACCGTAGTTTACTGTAATACGATTACCTAATGTATGAGCTTTGTAATTTTGTTTTACCATATCATACTCTGTGACGTCACTAACCCTCCCTTGCTCCATAAGCATATCCTAGGTCTTGTTGGAAATGTTTCTTTGTCAAAGCAACACTGAACATGAGGGGCGGTCGGGGAGCCCAGTGGTTAGAGCGTTCGCTCGTCACGCCGAAGACCCGGGTTCAATTCCCGACATGGGTAAAATGTGTGAAGCCCATTTCTGGTGTCCCCCGCCTTGATGTTGCTGGAATATTGCTAAAAGCGGCGTAAAACCCTACTCACTCACTCACTGAACATGTGGTCTTTGCAGTGCTGTCTGTCCGTGGAGCCACGCCCTGTGATTGGGGGACGTATGGCGAACACTGCAACCTCACCTGCCCCCTCAACTGCCACACCAACGTCGACAGACAACTTCGTCACTGTCACCAGCAGACAGGCCGATGCTCGGAGGGATGTATCGCGGGATGGTACGGTGACAGGTGTGAGACACGCTGCAGCCAGAACTGCCTCAATGACGTCTGTATTCGCCTGAATGGACAGTGCCACCTGGGTTGTAAAGACAATCACACCAACACGGGAGACTACTGTAATGTCACTAAAGGTAAGCTTCCACAACTCGGGACCGTGAAGATCCGGGGTAGAATAGGTCTTCAGCAACCCATGCTTGCCCTAAAAGACGACTATGCTTGTCATAAGAGGCGACTAACGGGATCGGGTGGTCAGACTCCCAGACTTGGTTGATGCATGTCATCGTATCCCAATTGCTTGGATCGATGCTCATGATGTCAATCACTGGATTGTCTGGTCCAGACTTGATTATTTACAGACCGCCGTCATATAGCTTGAATATTGCTGAGTTAAATCACAAATATCATCATCATCATCATCATCATCATCCACAAGTCGGCTGTTGTTTAATGCAAAGAACGATTGGCAGCTGCCTTAGTCATCACAAGTACACGAGCGTTGCTACCAGTGTGTTCAAATACAAACACTATCTTAAAACACTTCATAGTCCAAGATGTGAATTATTCTTCGGAAACAATGTTTCAGATTAATCATGTTTGCCTTCACTGTTACAAATGATTCCAGTGATATTCCTATCGTCATCATCTGGAATGGCATCACAACGTTGTCGACGTTTCGGTGATCTTTCAATATCACGGCTATTTTGCCTTTGGAATCTGTTCTACGGATAATCGAGACTTGTTTTTCTCTGGCGCTGACGTTCTATATCATTTGATATTTTAGTGAAACTGCAGATGTGTATAGCCTGCCCCTTGACATTGGTTGTGTTTTAAAAACCCACACGTCAAAAACCATGCAAGCATTCGTGACCAACTCGTGTTATTCCGGAACAAGCCGAATAGCGACTCCCTCGTGGCCATTGTCGCGTCTGGGTTTCGTTTAAGCGCAAACGGGCATAGCTAAAAGAATTGTCAACTCGTTGCGTAATGATTCACGTATATTTGCCCCCAATATCATATACGTTCCAGTTGCTCTTGGGGACACATCGTGACTTACAGTATTATACAGTATGACTGAACACATTAAACTGTGCTTTGGGTATATTTTTTAATGCAAGACATTCGTAAATTCAAAACATATTACTGAGGGATTCTTCGGCCGAAGTACTTGAAGTCCTATGCGCATTCTGATCGGTTTGTCGTATTTTCGCACATAACATTCATCGATAGGGGACGAGTCATGCAGGTTACGGAAAAGGGCGAGTGGTGACGAATGCCATGCAAGAAGTAGTTTTCTGTTTGAAAGTCCGCTGAGGTATTTCACGTCCTTCAGGCATCTATTGATGAACATATTGTTTTATTTCATATAAAGAAATTGGGCCATCTGACAGCGACTCCGATGACCAAGACAGCGGGTTGGTCAGTATCCTGGTCCCCCTCGCCGTCCTCATCATTTTAGTAGTAGCCGCTGTAGCCGGTTATTTCTTCTTGAGGTAAACTGTCTTCACCTTAGCAGTTTTTTTTCTTGATTTTAATTATTACGAATTCTTCTATTTGCGTCAAAAGTGCATCTAGTAAAGAATATGTTAACACTGTATAAGTATTTGATAAGGAGTAGAGAAGATGTCAACACTGGTAACAGAAGTATCATGTAAACTGGAATAGGGGGCACGGGTGGCCCAGTGAGGGTTAGGGGCCGCAGTTTCCGGTACAGAGTTACGTCCCTTGGGTACGCCAGAAACAAGCTCCTTCCCAGCGCGTGACACCTTCGCTACACTCTCGGTAACATCGCTTCCACCAGTGTGGGCGCGGCCATTTCAAGAATCTTGAAATTTGCCCTCTAACCCCACATGTAGTAACGTTAATACTTTTGTTTATGTCTTTGGGAATGCCATCATATTTCAATTTGAAAAGGTTTACGACTGACCATGTTTTCCAGATGGATTTACTTTATTGTTTTGATAATCAGGTTGTTTCGAGATTGCAGACTAACGGAAAATCAACTAACTTCTCCCTTACATTCTTACTATATCAATAACATGATAGTTTTAATGAAACAGAAATTCAAATTGACAAACGAAGAAAGTAACTTAGCAGCGATAAGTGTATTCGGCGTCACGACAGTCGTCACTTGTTTGTAAACTTAACGGTCATTCGGTTGCGAGTTCAACTCCAAGCATGGTTGTGGCCACCTATTCACAGTGGGGAGTTTTGACTGGTGGCAGCGACTGTATAGAGAGCTCCGGGAACGTACTATCGCTGTAAGGAGCTTGCGCCAGATACCAAGTTCCTCACAGCGATATCCCGTTCGCGGGGCTCTCTCTACACTATCGCTGAGACTCCTGAGACCTGCATCACTTCAGGCTCTCCTCCCACAAGCTGACACGCCGTGATATCACTGGAATACTCTTAAAAGTGGCGTTAAACCCAACTCACTCACTCACTTTTGTGTTTTGATTAGTGAGTGAGTATGGTTTTACGCCGCTTTTAGCAATATTCCAGCAATATCACGGTGGGGGACACCAGTAATGGGCTTCACACATTGTACCCATGTCGGGAATCGACCCGACCGCCCCTTTTAATTAGTACGATGCAGAGCAACCAGAACAACGAACATCATCTATGACATATACATTGTTTGGTTGACATGATAATCCCTTGTGGTGTAAGGGGCGTGTTGGCGATGGACTTTTCCCTGTATTTTTTATAGTATTGTTGTGTTGTCACTCAGGATTCTGATGAGTATAATTTTCTTTGTAGACATCGTCGGAACCGACACCGGACGAACTTAAATGAAAGGTACAGACGACTTATACTCATTTCCATACTAGTTAATATAATCAAGCATTGACTGTGTATTGTCTTCCGGTTTTGGGATTCATTACTCAATGAACTGTGTATTGTCTTCCGGTTTTGGGATTCATTACTCAATGAACCGTGTATTGTCTTCCGGTTTTGGGATTCATTACTTAATGAACTGTGTATTGTCTTCCGGTTTTGGGATTCATTACTTAATGAACCGTGTATTGTCTTCCGGTTTTGGGATTCATTACTTAATGAACTGTGTATTGTCTTCCGGTTTTGGGATTCATTACTTAATGAACTGTGTATTGTCTTCCGGTTTTGGGATTCATTACTTAATGAACCGTGTATTGTCTTCCGGTTTTGGGATTCATTACTTAATGAACCGTGTATTGTCTTCCGGTTTTGGGATTCATTACTTAATGAACTGTGTATTGTCTTCTGGTTTTGGGATTCATTACTCAATGAACTGTGTATTGTCTTCCGGTTTTGGGATTCATTACTTAATGAACTGTGTATTGTCTTCCGGTTTTGGGATTCATTACTTAATGAACTGTGTATTGTCTTCCGGTTTTGGGATTCATTACTTAATGAACCGTGTATTGTCTTCCGGTTTTGGGATTCATTACTTAATGAACTGTGTATTGTCTTCCGGTTTGGGGATTCATTACTCAATGAACCGTGTATTGTCTTCCGGTTTTGGGATTCATTACTTAATGAACCGTGTATTGTCTTCCGGTTTTGGGATTCATTACTCAATGAACCGAGAAAAAACCCACAGTCAATGCTTATAATTAAATTTGACAACGTAAACCATGTTTTATCTACACTAGTGTAACAAAAAACAGATGTATATATCACAGCAGACAAAAAATACGAGATTGATAAACATTCCAGGTGTATGAATACATACTGTGGCGTGACATGAATCAGGTGATTGTTTAATTTATGCGAATAACTTGACACGCCTACACAGTCAGTAGCCAATCAACGGAGAGTAGGGTCAAAACAATGTTCATAGGACCTGTCAATTAAGGCAAGAGGCGATAAGAACTGCAACAGTCAGACTGTGTAAGGAACTGGAAGAAATATGTCCGAGTGAAGGCGGCCGATTCAAAAGACATTGTCAGTTACCGCCAGATTCAAACATAACTTGCCTAATTACGGTAAAACACAGTTGGAGAAATGCTAGCTAGACATGAAACCTGACGACATGAAAGTTAAACTGTGTCGAGCGGGAAAAAAAACAGGCGAGCGAGCCTGCACGTTTGCTGTTTCATTCACTCTCTGCCTTTGGTTACAAAGGATAGTTTGGACAATGAATATTCATGAATGTCGCTAAATGTCATATACATGACGATGCATGTGAGTAGAAAGGGAATTCCCTCGAAAGGGCATTCCCCGACATTCCTCAGTAATAAAAGTAGTGCGCCTCGATGGGCGTGGCTTAATATATTACATTCATTGGGAATAAATGCAATAACACCTGACCAATTCAGCTAATCAAAATGCAGGAATTTCAATGAACACAACGAAAATTTAATTATTGTTGTGTACTTCTGAATTTATTTTTCAATGATATGTTGTATATATTTTTACCCGAATTCCAGGCTGATCTTATGATTAGCCGTGGTTTGTGAGAACTATACCCATGAACAGTAAACTACGTTTATAACGAATATGCTTTTAACGAAGTGACCGATATAACGAAATTATTTTTTAGTCCGGGCCATTTGTTGTATATGTTGTATATATGCTTATAACGAACTGCAGTTATTACGAACTAAAATTAGTGGTTCCCTATGAGTTCGTTACAACCGTAGTTTACTCTACTTTGGCTTCACCAAGGACGTAACTGGGAACGATTTCTATCACTTTGGGCTTTCCCCAGCTTGAAGCTGACGCCTTGATACCTGAAATACGGTAAACTACGGTCTTCGCCAACTCTGCCATGCTTGTGCTTTTGACACAGAGGTCCATCCATGGTATGACCCGGAATATGTAGAGGGCGTCATGGAAAATGATGAATACAAAAATCTTTGGAATAGGCCGGTATACAGCCTCAGACGTATCCAGGCCAAGGAACCTTTTTGATAAATCCAATGAAATCATTTACATCATTGAATTTTCTGTCCCTTTTGACACTAGGTGATTGACAAGATTCAGAAAAAAACCATGGCAAATATGCAGGCCTCGCTTTCGAAATTTTACGCTTGCATCCCAAGCAACAAGTTGTCCGACTCCCAATTGTTCCCGGTGCCTTAGGTTTGGTACCTCCCAATCTGTTGACTGACATTGGGAGAGTACACGGGTTTGCTACCAGAAATATACAGCCCTCCTGACAATCTGGGTAATACAGAAGGCTGCAGTGTTGGGGAGTCTTCACATTCCCCGAAATGCTCTGGGTGGGTTGGACTAGGCAGCGCTTCCTAGGAGAAGTCCCATTCCCTGTCTGGGCTGCGTGTAGAGGGGGCAAGGGCCCTGAGCTGATGATGAGCCTAACCAGCCTGACTGTGCCAGGATCACCCAAACCCTCTTTGCTTCATTTTTAATTTTAATCCGTAAATAATAATAATAATAATAATAATAATAATAATAGTAAGGAGTGTGGAGCAGTGAGGTTGAAGTAACACAGTACGGCTGAATTTTGTTTAAAATGTTTAAATTTTACTGAATAACAACTTTAACTTGTATGACTAAAATATGTAATAAATGTTGATTTCTGGGTTTTTAATGGTGGTTCAGTTTGATTATTCGATATGAGCAAATCTTTGACACGAGCTGACAGTAGCGCCAGATTTGATGCCAATTGTTTACAAATGATGTTTCTTTATTTGTCTTGTTACATAAGACTTTAGTAAGGACATATACACATTTGAGTGTCCAAATGATGTCCGATGCAAATACTTATTTTGACTTTTACCATACGTTCCCACGAATATTTACCTTTGCTTTGCGTGTGTTTGTGACGGTTGTGAAGCCTGGTATCATTAAGTATCAGTACTTATTGACCGTGATAAACTCAGGCTTTGGATTTGGACAGAATCGTACGACAGAAAGCTCTTTTAGCAGAGATGTCTAATGATTGTGGAAATGTTTTTGCCACGTATCGTGAACTCATTGTGCATTAAGCCATTAGCAAATACCTAATATCTTAAAACAAAAATCTGATATATATATATATAAAATGAAATAAGTAAAATGCTTTTCCAAAAACTTAGAATTTCACCTGGAGATGTGTTGTAATATATCGTAATAACCATATCTAACCATCTAAGGTATCATGTCAATCTATCTTGCTTTTTTTGTTTTAGTTGTCGAGAAGAAAGTGAGTATTATCCATTTTAGTTGTAGTTACTAGTTTAACTCGGTTACGTTGAATATGATTGCTTTCTTCATATACGAAGCTATGCATGTTACCAGGCTCCAAGCAAGACTTAATGTCAGAAATCGGTTTGCATTGATGTGCCAGTTATTACTATTATTAAAATCCAACTTGAAAGTAAACGTGTCAGATGGCTAGATTGTAGTTTGTGTCAATTGGATATCTCTGAATGCATTGTGCAGCGCTCGAACAATGTGGGGCATTATTTGTATTTTGATGTTAGTTCTTTTATCAATCAAACTTCTTTTCTTTGTAGTGGCGTTGATTGATAGCCCGTTTAAAAAAGGCGGTAAGTAGATGGTATTATCATTTAACTTAAGCATTTATCCATGACATAAGCTTATGACATAAACACATGTATGTCATACCCCAATGACATGAGTATGCAAATTAGATATGCAAATTAGATAACCGGAAGAGCGAGCGGTTTGATTTGAAACTATATATTATAAGTGAAGTTACACAAGAGATATAATCAGATTACACAGAATCGTTGTTGTTACGGTTATTAAAGTTATTCAATTATTCTGCAAAAGTCTGTTCAAGTATTTTGTTTAAAATAATCCGAGGAACTCTTTTTCTCAGCGAATTGTTTATTTTGGTTTACATGGCTATGGAAAACATGTATCACCACGCACGATCTATACGTAAGATTTCGACAAGTTGCTGATGTTAATGTTTAATGCAAATATTCCTTAATTTGGAAGCAAAAATGTGAAAATGATAAATAGAATTCATCACTCGTGTTTTTTAATATGGGAAATATCAACCTCGTCCCGTTTATCGGTATTTGCCTCGCCAAAGGCTCGGCAAATACCGATTAACTAAGACTCGGTTGATATTTCCCATATTAAAAAACACTCGTGATGAATCCTCTATTTTATAGCCACTAGCCAATTAATGGTGGCTTTTCCGTAAATGAGATATATAAACAATTTGATGATGTCTTGTTCTTAAGGAGCGATGGGGTAGCCTGTGTTTAAAGCGTTCGATTCACCATATGGACACAGTGATTGAGCACGTTTCTGTGATATTTATGGAAAATGTATGAATCAAAACTCACTCCTTGTTCGTCTAGTCCTCTGATGTGCCCAGTCACCTGCTGTAGGTTGAATCATAAACACCACTCACTCACTCCTTGTTCGTCTAGTCCTCTGATGTGGCCAGTCACCTGCTGTAGGTTGAATCATAAACAACACTCACTCACCCCTTGTTCGTCTAGTCCTCTGATGTGTCCAGTCACCTGCTGTAGGTTGAATCATTAACAACACTCACTCACCCCTTGTTCGCCATGTCCTCCGATGTCCCCAGTCCCCTGCTGTAGGTTGAATCATAAAACAACACTCACTCACCCCTTGTTCGCCATGTCCTCCGATGTCCCCAGTCCCCTGCTGTAGGTTGAATCATAAAACAACACTCACTCACTCCTTGTTCGTCTTGTCCTCCGATGTCCCCAGTCCCCTGCTGTAGGTTGAATCATAAAACAACACTCACTCACCCCTTGTTCGCCATGTCCTCCGATGTCCCCAGTCCCCTGCTGTAGGTTGAATCATAAAACAACACTCACTCACCCCTTGTTCGTCTTGTCCTCTGATGTGCCCAGTCACCTGCTGTAGGTTGAATCATAAAACAACACTCACTCACCCCTTGTTCGCCATGTCCTCCGATGTCCCCAGTCCCCTGCTGTAGGTTGAATCATAAAACAACACTCACTCACCCCTTGTTCGCCATGTCCTCCGATGTCCCCAGTCCCCTGCTGTAGGTTGAATCATAAAACAACACTCACTCACCCCTTGTTCGTCTTGTCCTCTGATGTGCCCAGTCACCTGCTGTAGGTTGAATCATAAAACAACACTCACTCACCCCTTGTTCGCCATGTCCTCCGATGTCCCCAGTCCCCTGCTGTAGGTTGAATCATAAAACAACACTCACTCACCCCTTGTTCGTCTAGCCCTCTGATGTGCCCAGTCACCTGCTGTAGGTTGAATCATAAACAACACTCACTCACCCCTTGTTCGTCTTGTCCTCTGATGTGTCCAGTCCCCTGCTGTAGGTTGAATCATAAACAACACTCACTCACTCCTTGTTCGTCTAGTCCTCTGATGTGTCCAGTCACCTGCTGTAGGTTGAATCATAAACAACACTCACTCACCCCTTGTTCGTCTAGTCCTCTGATGTGCCCAGTCACCTGCTGTAGGTTGAATCATAAACAACACTCACTCACCCCTTGTTCGTCTAGTCCTCTGATGTGCCCAGTCACCTGCTGTAGGTTGAATCATAAAACAACACTCACTCACCCCTTGTTCGTCTAGTCCTCTGATGTGTCCAGTCACCTGCTGTAGGTTGAATCATAAACAAAACTCACTCACCCCTTGTTCGTCTAGTCCTCTGATGTGCCCAGTCACCTGCTGTAGGTTGAATCATAAACAACACTCACTCACCCCTTGTTCGTCTAGTCCTCTGATGTGCCCAGTCAACTGCTGTAGGTTGAATCATAAACACCACTCACTCACTCCTTGTTCGTCTAGTCCTCTGATGTGCCCAGTCACCTGCTGTAGGTTGAATCATAAACAACACTCACTCACCCCTTGTTCGTCTAGTCCTCTGATGTGTCCAGTCACCTGCTGTAGGTTGAATCATAAACAACACTCACTCACCCCTTGTTCGTCTTGTCCTCTGATGTGTCCAGTCACCTGCTGTAGGTTGAATCATAAACAACACTCACTCACCCCTTGTTCGTCTAGTCCTCTGATGTGCCCAGTCACCTGCTGTAGGTTGAATCATAAACAAAACTCACTCACCCCTTGTTCGTCTAGTCCTCTGATGTGTCCAGTCACCTGCTGTAGGTTGAATCATAAACAACACTCACTCACTCCTTGTTCGTCTAGTCCTCTGATGTGCCCAGTCACCTGCTGTAGGTTGAATCATAAACAACACTCACTCACCCCATGTTCGTCTAGTCCTCTGATGTGCAGATTGAATCGTAAACAGCAGAGTAAGGATGATTTCATTTAAAATTCCTGGCCATAAACACATTTTACTTTTATTTCTTGACACAGAAACAAGTGAAGTTCCACATCCTGACTCTGTAGACCAAGGGCCAAGAGGAAGCTCTGGCAACACTGGAGTCATGGGCAAAGGTAGGGGTTGTTTTTCATATATCCAACCGCATTTCATCGTAAAGTCAGCCAGTATTAAATATCACTTCTGTTAGTTTTGGAATTGTTTACGACCTATAAACAAACACTTTTTTGTGTTTCCCCGGTTGTTTGTTTGTATCAAACGCACGTCTCTGTGTGGCTTGTCTGAAGGTATTACTGCCTTCAGTTAACTCAATTTCAATTTATCCTTTTGAAGGATGGAAACATATCTATTCCAAGTACAAATACAAGACCTTTGTGTCATCAGCAATATTCGGAATCGTTTATCATCATAACTTGCATATTTCATGTCAGCTCTCAAAAAATCCGTTACAGTACCTCATGATGACCCGTTATATGAAATATGCAATTTAACTGTATGCAACCACATTTTAATGTACAGTCTGTAAACACGAAATATCACTTCAGTAACTTTAGGAATTGTTATCGACCTACAACAAATCATTTTTCGGTGATGCCATCGTAGTTTTGATCAAATGAACAATGTATTGCCATCCCTTCAGTCACTGCGTGTCTGTAGGCATTAATATGTAGCCTTTGTGGTCATACATTCTCAAATTAAACTCCTTTCTTAATGTCTCATATCACATGATGGAAACAATGCTGTCGCAATTACCATACCCAGAGAGGACCTTTGTGTCATTCGCAAATACGAAATCATTCAGGAGGTTATAACTGATACATTATAGGTAATCTCCATGCCATAATTACAGTAAGTACTTCATGCTGACACTCATCATATGAAATATGAAATTTAACTGTCTAAATGATAATATTATTCAACAGATGCATTGGACCGAGAAATAGCCAAAACTAAAGAGGTCTTCCTGGAGACCTCCATCTTCTGGACAGTGAAGGACATGCTGGAGAAGTGCGGGCACGTGACAATGAGTGGAGCGGCAGGTGGAGGGAAGAGATCCATTGCTGTCATGTTGGGGGCACATTATCAAGAACAGGGATTTCAACTGGTTCATGTTGTTGACGTTTGCAGATTCAAGCTGTCTGAATACATTGGCCTTGAGAAGGATGTGTGTTTTATATTTCATGACATATTGAGGACGCTAGACTTCTCACAGGACGTTTCCCAGCTCCGGGACATGCTGCGGGACCTCCGACAATGTCAGGGTGAAGACATGGATGAACGTGAAACAGGCGAGCGACTTAGGTACAAGGTTTATGCTATTATTACCACAAACATGCATAATGTCAAAACTGGAATATCCCAACTTGAGGAACAAGAAAACATCTTCTTCAAAGGACCTTCATTCCTTGACTTGACAGACATGTCATACACAGTTGAAGAGAAGAAGGAAATATTTCTCCAGCATTGTAAAAATCGTCAAATAGCATTAGACGTGGACAAGATTTGTCAATTTGAACAAACTTTCCTAGGCTTTCCTCAAACGTGCAAACTTTTTTTCGAATTTCAAAACTTTCAAAAATATTCGGAACGCTTTTTTCAGGCGCCTTTCCGTTATCTTAGGGAAGAACTTCTGACAATTCTTCAAGGCCTTAATGACAAGGCTGCTGCCCTGATTGTGATGTTTCTGAGTGACGATGACCTCAACATTCACCAAGTAGAAAGTCAGTCTGACAACCAAGTGCTGGAGGCTATCTTCGCATCAGTGGAGGATGTAGTACACATATCATCCAGGACAGCAGTTGCCATGGCAATCAGACAATTCCGGGGTACTTTTTTCACCAAAGGAGACATTACAGGGTTTTCACATCGTACCGTATATAATGCGTGTGCTTGTGCCCTGTTTGATATCAACCCTTCCTTTGTCCTGAAGCACTGCCGTGCACAATTCCTCGATGAGTATGTACAAGGTGGACAAGGGGACACAACCGTCGTCAGCAAGTACGAGCCACGTGTTTACTTGTCGGATCTCTACACCGAGGCCCTAGAGGAAAGATTGGCTGATGTGTATATATCTGCTTTT
The DNA here is from genome assembly GCF_023055435.1 of Haliotis rufescens. Taxonomy (NCBI): domain Eukaryota; kingdom Metazoa; phylum Mollusca; class Gastropoda; order Lepetellida; family Haliotidae; genus Haliotis; species Haliotis rufescens. The sequence goes on from NW_025963824.1 coordinate 3,459,121, forward strand.
TCTATATAAAGTCAATTACTACAATCCATTAATGTGAAAGTTAAAAAATGTACTTCATTTTACACAAAAACGTTACGTTAAACCTCATTCATCTCACCTCAACTCATCTATTTGAAAAAACGAGACGTTAAACCTCATTCACCTCACTTCACCTGAGACAACGAGACGTTAAACCTCATTCACCTCACCTCACCTGAGACAACGAGACGTTAAACCTCATTCACCTCACCTCACCTGAGACAACGAGACGTTAAACCTCATTCACCTCACCTCACCTGAGACAACGAGACGTTAAACCTCATTCACCTCACCTCACCTGAGACAACGAGACGTTAAACCTCATTCACCTCACTTCACCTGAGACAACGAGACGTTAAACCTCATTCACCTCACTTCACCTGAGACAACGAGACGTTAAACCTCATTCACCTCACCTACACCCATTTGACACCATGTGACTTTAAATCTGATCCACCTCACCTCACCTGAGACAACGAGACGTTAAACCTCATTCACCTCACCTCACCTGAGACAACGAGACGTTAAACCTCATTCACCTCACCTCACCTGAGACAACGAGACGTAAAACCTCATTCACCTCACTTCACCTGAGACAACGAGACGTTAAACCTCATTCACCTCACTTCACCTGAGACAACGAGACGTTAAACCTCATTCACCTCACCTACACCTATTTGACACCATGTGACTTTAAATCTGATCCACCTCACCTCACCTGAGACAACGAGACGTTAAACCTCATTCACCTCACCTCACCTGAGACAACGAGACGTTAAACCTCATTCACCTCACCTCACCTGAGACAACGAGACGTTAAACCTCATTCACCTCACTTCACCTGAGACAACGAGACGTTAAACCTCATTCACCTCACCTCACCTGAGACAACGAGACGTTAAACCTCATTCACCTCACCTGACCTATTTGACTCAACAACCTGACGTTATACTCACGTTACCCAACCACACCTATTTGATGCAACAACCTGACGTTATACTCACTTTACCCAACCACACCTATTTGATGCAACAACCTGACGTTATACTCACTTTACCCCACCACACCTATTTGATGCAACAACCTGACGTTATACTCACTTTACCCAACCACACCTATTTGATGCAACAACCTGACGTTATACTCACTTTACCCCACCACACCTATTCGATTCAACAACCTGACGTTATACTCACTTTACCCAACCACACCTATTTGACACAACAACCTGACGTTATACTCACTTTACCCAACCATACCTATTTGACACAACAACCTGACGTTATACTCACTTTACCCCACCATACCTATTTGATGCAACAACCTGACGTTATACTCACTTTACCCCACCACACCTATTTGACGCAACAACGTGACGTTATACTCACTTTACCCCACCATACCTATTTGATGCAACAACCTGACGTTATACTCACTTTACCCCACCACACCTATTTGACGCAACAACGTGACGTTATACTCACTTTACCCCACCATACCTATTTGACGCAACAACGTGACGTTATACTCACTTTACCCCACCACACCTATTTGACGCAACAACCTGACGTTATACTCACTTTACCCCACCATACCTATTTGACACAACAACCTGACGTTATACTCACTTTACCCCACCATATCTATTTGACACAACAACGTGACGTTATACTCACTTTACCCCACCATACCTATTTGACACAACAACCTGACGTTATACTCACTTTACCCCACCACACCTATTTGACACAACAACCTGACGTTATACTCACTTTACCCCACCACACCTATTTGACGCAACAACCTGACGTTATACTCACTTTACCCCACCATACCTATTTGACACAACAACCTGACGTTATACTCACTTTACCCCACCATACCTATTTGACGTAACAACGTGACGTTATACTCACTTTACCCAACCACACCTATTTGACGCAACAACGTGACGTTATACTCACTTTACCCCACCACACCTATTTGACACAACAACCTGACGTTATACTCACTTTACCCCACCATACCTATTTGACGTAACAACGTGACGTTATACTCACTTTACCCCACCATACCTATTTGACGCAACAACCTGACGTTATACTCACTTTACCCCACCATACCTATTTGACACAACAACGTGACGTTATACTCACTTTACCCCACCATACCTATTTGACACAACAACCTGACGTTATACTCACTTTACCCCACCATACCTATTTGACGCAACAACGTGACGTTATACTCACTTTACCCCACCACACCTATTTGACACAACAACCTGACGTTATACTCACTTTACCCCACCATACCTATTTGACGCAACAACGTGACGTTATACTCACTTTACCCCACCATACCTATTTGACGCAACAACGTGACGTTATACTCACTTTACCCCACCACACCTATTTGACGCAACAACGTGACGTTATACTCACTTTACCCCACCACACCTATTTGACACAACAACCTGACGTTATACTCACTTTACCCCACCATACCTATTTGACGCAACAACGTGACGTTATACTCACTTTACCCCACCATACCTATTTGACGCAACAACGTGACGTTATACTCACTTTACCCCACCACACCTATTTGACGCAACAACCTGACGTTATACTCACTTTACCCCACCACACCTATTTGACACAACAACCTGACGTTATACTCACTTTACCCCACCATACCTATTTGACGCAACAACGTGACGTCAATCCGCATTCACTTGACCTCACCTCACCTAACCTATTGGACACAACAGCATGACTTTAAACCAATTTTCATTGATTCATTCATACAGTTTTCTAATTTTCTTTTGTGCCCACTGGAAACTGTTTTGTCGGCTAGACAAGACTGGTTGTTCTGTGGAGTTGATATTTTATATTAAATAACTAAGATGATTGAAAATGTTCAAATGATATGTCTTACTTTACAACTTTACAAATTATGTATCACCAACGATGCTAATAATTTTTTTTTTTTCATTTACTTTTTTCATCAGAATTGGGAGTAAAGGAATCAATCAAGGGAAAAATGGAATCAAAGGGAGGGTGCAACACTGGAACCATAAGCAAAGGTAACTATGGAATAAAACATGGTGCAACACTGGAACCATAAGCAAAGGTAACTATAGAATCAAAGGGAGGGTGCAACACTGGAACCATAAGCAAAGGTAACTATGGAATCAAAGGGAGGGTGCAACACTGGAACCATAAGCAAAGGTAACTATGGAATAAAACATGGTGCAACACTGGAACAATAAGCAAAGGTAACTATGGAATATAACATGGTGCAACACTGGAACAATAAACAAAGGTAACTATGGAATAAAACATGGTGCAACACTGGAACAATAAACAAAGGTAACTATGGAATAAACCATGGTGCAACACTGGAACAATAAGCAAAGGTAACTATGGAATAAAACATGGTGCAACACTGGAACAATAAACAAAGGTAACTATGGAATAAAACATGGTGCAACACTGGAACCATAAGCAAAGGTAACTATGGAATAAAACATGGTGCAGCACTGGAACCATAAGCAAAGGTAACTATGGAATAAAACATGGTGCAACACTGGAACAATAAACAAAGGTAACTATGGAATATAACATGGTGCAACACTGGAACAATAAACAAAGGTAACTATGGAATAAAACATGGTGCAACACTGGAACAATAAACAAAGGTGACTATGGAATAAAACATGGTGCAACACTGGAACAATAAGCAAAGGTAACTATGGAATAAAACATGGTGCAACACTGGAACAATAAACAAAGGTAACTATGGAATAAAACATGGTGCAACACTGGAACAATAAACAAAGGTAACTATGGAATAAAACATGGTGCAACACTGGAACAATAAACAAAGGTGACTATGGAATAAAACATGGTGCAACACTGGAACAATAAACAAAGGTGACTATGGAATAAAACATGGTGCAACACTGGAACAATAAGCAAAGGTAACTATGGAATAAAACATGGTGCAACACTGGAACAATAAACAAAGGTAACTATGGAATAAAACATGGTGCAACACTGGAACAATAAACAAAGATAACTATAATGGCAATTACTAATCTTTCTAAAATTAAATGTCATTGTCATTTTTCCTAGAATATGTTGCACTGCGTTTTCTTCTATACATTGCAAATAAGTGCCATGCAATTATTCCTTTATAAATCAGGTGAGCTACAGAGCCTTTGGCTCTAAATGTGTCGAGTATATTTGCATTTATAACACATAATCCAGTCCAGGGGCAAAGAACATACATTCGCTAACACATGTAATCAAACAACAGCACCAAAGTAATAACATTAAATATGTGTTGCCAATGCAAGGATAAGAAAATGCTTGGCGTGTGCTACATGAGAGTAAGGGAGCAGTGCTATTAGTGACATGTATTGGTTGGGAAGTGCATTATCATAATTTAAATCCTCTGATTTACCTGGTAGAATTACTGGACAATGAGATTGCAGAAACGAAGAAGTCCTTCGTGAAGACCTCCATCTACTGGATAGTGAAGGACATGCTGGAGAAGTGCGGACACGTGACAATGAGTGGTGCGGCAGGGGGCGGAAAGAAATCCATTGCTGTCATGTTGGGGGCACATTATCAAGAACTGGGATTTCAACTGATGTATGTTGCTGACGTTTGCAGATTCAAGCTGTCTGAACACATTGGTCTTGGAAAGGATGTGTGTTTCATATTTCACGACATATTCAGGACACAAGACTTGAAAGATGTATCTCACCTTCGAGACCTTCTCCAGGAACTCCAACAATATTTTGTAAAATTCTCATCCAGGTCTGAAACGAAAAGCGGTAAGCGATCATCTGCCAGAAAAAAAACAAGGGTGTACGCCATTTTCACAACAAACATCCACGATGCTAAAAGCAGAATACCACAACTTGGGGAACTGGACACCTTTTTCTTCAAAGGCTCTTCAAGTTTTGACTTGACATATACGTCATCCTGCCAATACACAGTAGAGGAGAAGAAGGCCATCTTCATGAATCATTGTAAACATGATCAAACATCATTTGATGTAGATACAATCTGTAAGTTTGATCAGTCCTCTCTTGGATTTCCTCAAACATGCAAACTATTTGTTGAATACCTGAATTTTCAACGCCATTGTGAAGATTTCTTCCGGGATCCTTTCCATTACTTAAGAGAGGAACTTGTCTCAATTCTTCAATGCATGAATGAGCAGCCGGCTGCGCTTGTTCTAATGTTCCTGTGTTCAGATAAGTTGAATTTGCGTGAGTTAGAAAGATCTGAGAACTCAATCCTTGAAGATCTCTTGAAGACAGCGAAAGGTGTTGTTCCAATAAAAACGCGAACATCAGTTGTCATGGCTGTCAGAAGATTCCGTGGTACGTTTTTCACCAAAGGAGACATCACAGGATTTTCACACCAAACGGTATATAATGCCTGTGCTTCTGCCTTGTTTGATATCAACCCATCCTTCACCTTGGAGCATTGTCATCTCCAATTCCTTCGTGACTATGTACATGTTCAGTCCGGGGACACCACGACTGTTGACAAATATAAGCCCCTGATCTTGCTGTCAGAGGTATATGGTGAGATCTATGCCAAACGATTGGCTGGCACACCGATCAGTCATCCTTAAGTGAAGGAATAAACAGTGTACAAAATACGAAGTATCGAATAGATAAGGATTTGAAATCAGCGAGTACTACTTTGTATGTACTTACTTTGTATGTAGAAGACAAGACTAGTGATCTCAGTAGCTGAGTTTAGCCGATAATAACAGGGTACGAGGCAAATGTGCAATCAGTCACGCCATGAGACTACTTCTTGATCGATATACCTACATATTGACCACACCTCGGCGGGATAAATGATAAAACATTTCCTTGATTGAAGCTAATAAGGCAATAGGTATGTTGTATATCTGCTGCCATAGCAGCCACATCTTGGCTGGACAATGTTGATAAAACACTTCCTTAACTGAAGCTGCTGGGGCATCTGTTGCATGATAGGACAATGACCATTCCAATTGTGTCATACACTGACCAACCTCCTTCTAAGCTTGTAACCAGTGCACACAATGCAAAGCTCAACTGCAACAGCTCGAGCACCCGAACAGGTGCAAGGTATTCATGTTTGCCCCTTGGGAAATCAGGTCAATGTTCAATATCCAAGGAAAGGTGACACTTGGGAAGTTGAAGTCATCCCCCTTGTCAAACAGTCTTGTGGAGAGTATTTCGTTTTTCATTTTTGAGAAATGGTCCTGAACCTCTGAGGAGTGAGTGAGTCAGTGAGCTGGGTTCAACAGTATGCCAGTTATATCTAGGCATGTCAGGTTAATGTGGGCGGGAAGCTCGAAGAGATGAATGTCTTAGACACGGGTATGATGCTGACAACCTCTGAACATTAAGATGCAACTATGGTCACCAGGTTTAGCAGTGAGTGAGTGCGTTGGGTTTAACGCCGATTTTAACAGTATTACAGTTATATCACGGCGTGTCAGCTTAATGTGGGAGGAAAGCCCGAAGTGATGCGAATCTCAGACGTTTACAACTTCGGTGAAACCCACGAGCACGGGTACGGTGCTGACAAACCAAGAAACATAATCGGGGCGAACCGGGTACGAACCCACAATCCTAGGTTTCTGGCGTGCCCAAGAGACGCAACTCGCGGCGTCTTAGACGACTGGGCCACCCGTGCCCCCACCAAGTTTAGTAACAAATGTCCCAAGCAACATGTCTCTCTTTGTGTGGATTTTAATGGTGATATGGAATCATGTACAAAGGAGGAATGGACATGTCTTTCATGTTTTAAAGTCAAGTGAAAAGTGTATAGTACCGGTGCATAAGTTGGAAGACTTCTTCCTCAAATTACGTACTGACGTTATATGTGACGGTATTGATATGTTATTTATGTCAAGTTCTTTTATCAAACAATATTTGTAGTGCAACAACTGTGATGCTTACACTTAATGGTTATATTGTATGAGGTCTTGTGTGGGGGAACAACTACAAACTTTCATGTAGGGCAGCCAGACTTTAGACGACATCAAGATGGGTGAGGTGAGGGTTGGGTTTAACGTCGCGTCCAAGATTATTGCACCCCTACAGCGACGTGCATGTATGTGTGTTCGTTTGTGTGGCTGCTTGTACTAGTCCTAACTGATGCCTATTTATAGTGCTAGCTCACTGAGATACCATGCCGCAGTTTTAACATGAATACCCCACTCAGACACAGTATACTGACTCCGAGCCGACCAGTCCTTGTTTTAGCCCCTTAATGCCGAGCGCCAGACAGGTAACAACAAGTACCATCTTTTGACGTCTTTTGATATGCGGCCGAACCCCGGACCTTCCGCTCTCCGGGCGGACGCTCTACCACTAGACCACGTAGGCGGTCTCATCAGGCTGGGACAAAGACATGTACCTCTGGTTCGGCCTATATGTACAGTTGAATATGTTTTGGAAGGTTTTTGAAGTGTATTTATGTATTGAAATTTCATGATGCTCAGTGTTGTAAGGCTCAATGAACATTTCCAACTTTACAACAGCAACAGATTCCTTCTCTCAATGCGCATGCTAGCAAACCGACATATTATTAGTGGGGTCTGTTGTAGCGTTTCATCCTGTGCTATACGAGTGACATGAAGACTACACTCTGCAGTGTGGTAATTTAAGAAAAGTCACAATAGTTAGGGGTTGTTGTACAGCAGCTTTTCTATCATACCCCATGACAACCAAACACCCCATGACACCCCGACACCCCATGACATCCCGATACCACATGACAACCAGACACCCCATGACAACCCGACACCCCATGACAACCCGACACCCCATGACAGCCCCACATCCCATGACAACCAGACACCCCATGACAACCCGACACCCCAATGTCAGCCCGACATCCCATGACAGCCCGACACCTCATGACAACCAGACACCCTACGACAGCCCGACTACTCATGACAACCTGACACCTCATGACAGCCCGACACCCCATGACAGCCCGACACCCCATGAATACCCGACACCCCAATGTCAGCCCGATACCCCATGGCAACCCGACACCCCAATGTCGGCCCGACAGCTCATGACAACCCGACACCCTATGACAACCCGACACCCCATGACAACTCAACACCCCATGACAACCCTAAAGCCCATGACAACCCGGTACCCTATGACAACCCGACACCCCAGGCCAACCCGGCACCCAAATGTCAGCCCGACACCTCGATGTCAGCCCGATACCCCATGACAACTCAACACCCCATGACAGCCCGACACCCCATGACAACCCGACACCCCAATGTCAGCCCGATACCCCATGGCAACCCGACACCCAAATGTCGGCCCGACAGCCCATGACAACCCGACACCCTATGACAACCCGACACCCCCATGTCAACCCGACATCCTATGACAACCCGACACCCTATTACAACCCGACACCCTATGACAACCCGACAACCTATGACAACCCAACATCCTATGACAACCAGACACCCCCATGTCAACCCGACACCCCATGACAACCCGACACCCCATGTCAACCCGACACCCTAGGACAACCCGACAACCCATGACAACCCGACACCCTATGACACCCAGACACCCCATGTCAACCCGACACCCCATGACAACCCAACATCCCATGTCAACCCGACACCCTATGGCAACCCGACAACCCATGACAACCCGACACCCTATGACAACCAGACACCCCCATGTCAACCCGACACCCCATGACGACCCGACACCCCAGGACAACCCGGCACCCTATGACAACCCGACAACCCATGACAACCCGACACCCTATGACAACCAGACACCCCATGTCAACCCGACACCCTATGAAAACCCGCAGCCCCAGGACAACCCGACACCCCAGGACAACCCGACACCCCAGGACAACCCGACATCTTAGGACAACCCGATACCCTATGATAACCCGGCACCCTTTGACAACCCAGGACAACCCGACACCCTGGGACAACCCGACACCTTAGGACAACCCGATACCCTATGACAACCCAACACCCCAATGTCAGCCCGACACCCCATGTCAACCCGACACCCTATGACAACCCGACACCCTATGACAACCCGACACCCCAGGACAACCCGACACCCCATGACAACCCGACACCCCAGGACAACCCGACACCCCAGGACAACCCGTCACCTTAGGACAACCCGACACCCTATGACAACCCGACACCCCAATGTCAGCCCGACACCCCATGACAACCCGACACCCTATGACAACCCGACACCCCAATGTCAGCCCGACACCCCAATGTCATCCAGACACCCCAATGTCAGCCCGACACCCCATGACAACCTGACACCCCAATGTCAGCCCGCCAGATATAGGTGGCGGTGGGATACGGGCGTGTCGGGTAATATAATAAAACCTTTTTATCATATACCATTACATCCACTTGTAGAATGTATCCATTCATAAAACATCTCTACATTCAGCGTGTGTCCGAAAAATCAGGTTCACCTTGTTTGGAGGAACTTGTCACCAGAAGGCTAGCCAAGCAGACGACGCACCAAGGGACATAACTCTAATTTCTATCCAACCGGGCTGACATCCATTGTCAATTCCAAATGCATTGACAAGCCCTATATTCCCTGCAGGGGCTGGAATACGGGTCTGGTGAATACCCCCCTGTGATATGACCGACTCCATGTTGGCCCTGTCGGTCTTTATAGATGTGTATATGGTAAACATATTTAGAGTTGTGTCACATCATCATCATAACACCATCATAACCTCATCATTACATCATCATGACATCATCATGACATGACATCGTCATGACATCATCATGATATTATCACATCATCATGACATCATAACATCACCGTGACATGACGACATCATCATGACACCATGACATCATCATCACATCATCATAACCTTATCATGACATAACATCATCATCACATCATCACATCATCAGGACATCATCAGGACATCATCAGGACATTATCATGACATTAACATGACATCATCATAACTTCATCATGACATCCTTCTCGCCCCCGCAGTAGCATGCTTTGCCATGTCTACAATGTAATGTCATGTATTATTTTAGTTTATTTGTTTATGGTTCTCATTTTACTCTCGTTATGTAGCATTTGTTTCAACATATTTTATACTTTTTCATGTTGTAGTTTGTCTTCAATAAACTGTCCAACAGGTTCGTGTCTGCCTTGGTTCGTGTTTCATCGTTGTTGTGAAGATATTTGCTCCGTGTCATGTAACGGGGGTCTGATGTAACGGGGGTCTGATGTAATGGGGGTGTGATGTAACGGGGGGTGGGGGGGGGGGGGGGGGGGGGGGTGATTTTACGGTGTTGTGATGTAACGGGAGTGTGATGTAACGGGGGTGTGATGTAAAGGAGCTGTGATGTAAAGGGGGTGTGATGTAACGGGGGTGTGATGTAACTGAGGTGTGATGTAACGGAGGTGTGATGTAACGGGGGGGTGGGGTGATTTTACAGAGGTGTGATGTAACGGAGGTGTGATGTAGCGGGGGTGGGTGGATGATTTTACGGAGGTGTGATGTAACGGAGGTGTGATGATGTAACGGAGGTATGATTTTACGGAGGTGTGATGTAACGGAGGTGTGATGTAACGGGGGTGTGATGTAACGGGGGTGTGATTTTACGGAGGTGTGATGTAACGGGTGTGTGATGTAACGGGGGTGGGTTGGTGATGTAACGGAGGTGTGATGTAACGGGGGCGTGATGAACGGAGGTGTGATGTAACGGGGGTGTGATGTAACGGGGGTTTGATGTAACGGAGGTGTGATGTAACGGAGGTGTGATGTAACGGGGCTGTGATGTAACGGCGCTGTGATGTAACGGGGGTGCGATGTAACGGGGGTGTGATGTAACGGGGATGTGATGTAACGAAGGTGTAATGTAACGGGGGTGCGATGTAACGGGGGTGTGATGTAACAGAGGTATGATGTAACGGGGATGCGATGTAACGGAGGTGTGATGTAACGGGGGTTTGATGTAACGGGGATGTGATGTAACGAAGTTGTGATGTAACGGGGTGCGAAGTAACGGAAGTGTGATGTAACGGGGGTGTGATGTAACGGAGGTGCGATGTAACGGAGGTGTGATGGAAAGGGGGTGTGATGTAACGGAGGTGTGATTTTACGGAGGTGTGATGTAACGGAGGTGTGATGTAGCTGGGGTGGGTGGATGATTTTACGGAGGTGTGATTTAACGGAGGTGTGATGATGTAACGGAGGTATGATTTTACGGAGGTGTGATGTAACGGAGGTGTGATGTAACGGGGGTGTGATGTAACGGGGGGGTGATTTTACGGAGGTGTGATGTAACGGAGGTGCGATGTAACGGAGGTGCGATGTAACGGAGGTGTGATGTAACGGGGGTGTGATGTAACGGAGGTGTGATGTAACGGAGGTGCGATGTAACGGGGGTGTGATGTAACGGAGGTGCGATGTAACGGGGGTTTGATGTAACGGAGGTGTGATGTAACGTAGGTGTGATGTAACGGGGGTGTGATGTAACGGAGGTGTGATGTAACGGAGGTGTGATGTAACGGAGGTGTGATGTAACGGAGGTGTGATGTAAAGGGAGTCTGATGTAACGGAGGTGTGATGTAACGCAGGTGTGATGTAACGGAGGTGCGATGTAACGGAGGTGCGATGTAACGGAGGTGCGATGTAACGGAGGTGTGATGTAACGGGGGTGTGATGTAAAGGAGGTGTGATGTAACGGAGGTGTGATGTAACAGAGGTGTGATGTAACGGAGGTGTGATGTAACGGAGGTGTGATGTAACGGGGGTCTGATGTAACGGAGGTGTGATGTAACGGAGGTGTGATGTAACGGAGGTGTGATGTAACGGAGGTGCGATGTAACATAGGTGTGATGTAACGGAGGTGTGATGTAACGGAGGTGTGATGTAAAGGGAGTCTGATGTAACGGAGGTGTGATGTAACGCAGGTGTGATGTAACGGAGGTGTGATGTAACGGAGGTGCGATGTAACGGAGGTGTGATGTAACGGGGGTTTGATGTAACGGGGGTTTGATGTAACGGAGGTGTGATGTAACGGAGGTGTGATGTAACGGAGGTGCGATGTAACGGAGGTGCGATGTAACGGAGGTGCGATGTAACGGAGGTGTGATGTAACGTAGGTGTGATGTAACGGAGGTGTGATGTAACGGAGGTGTGATGTAACGGAGGTGTGATGTAACGGAGGTGTGATGTAACGGGGGTCTGATGTAACGGAGGTGTGATGTAACGGAGGTGTGATGTAACGGAGGTGTGATGTAACGGAGGTGCGATGTAACATAGGTGTGATGTAACGGAGGTGCGATGTAACGGAGGTGTGATGTAACGGAGGTGTGATGTAATGGAGGTGTGATGTAACGGAGGTGTGATGTAACATAGGTGTGATGTAACGGAGGTGCGATGTAACGGAGGTGTGATGTAACGGAGGTGTGATGTAACGGGGGCTTGATGTAACGGAGTAGTGATGTAACGGAGGTGTGATGTAACATAGGTGTGATGTAACGGAGGTGCGATGTAACGGAGGTGTGATGTAACGTAGGTGTGATGTAACGGAGGTGTGATGTAACGGAGGTGTGATGTAACGTAGGTGTGATGTAACGGAGGTGTGATGTAACGGGGGTGTGATGTAACGTAGGTGTGATGTAACGGAGGTGCGATGAAACGGAGGAGCGATGTAACGGAGGTGCAATGTTACGGAGGTGCGATGTAACATAGGTGTGATGTAACGGAGATGCGATGTAACGGGGGTGTGATGTAACGTAGGTGTGATGTAACGGAGGTGCGATGTAACGGAGGTGCGATGTAACGGAGGTGTGATGTAACGGAGGTGTGATGTAACGTAGGTGTGATGTAACGGAGGTGTGATGTAACGTAGGTGTGATGTAACGTAGGTGTGATGTAACGGGGGTTTGATGTAACGGAGGTGTGATGTAACGGAGGTGTGATGTAACGGAGGTGTGATGTAACGTAGGTGTGATGTAACGGAGGTGCGATGTAACGGAGGTGTGATGTAACGGGGGTTTGATGTAACGGGGGTTTGATGTAACGGAGGTGTGATGTAACGGAGGTGTGATGTAACGGAGGTGCGATGTAACGGAGGTGCGATGTAACGGAGGTGCGATGTAACGGAGGTTTGATGTAACGGAGGTGTGATGTAATGGAGTTGCGATGTAACGGAGGTGTGATGTAACGGAGGTGTGATGTAATGGAGTTGCGATGTAACGGAGGTGTGATGTAACGGAGGTGCGATGTAACGGAGGTGTGATGTAACGGAAGTGTGATGTAACGGAGGTGTGATGTAACGTAGGTGTGATGTAACGTAGGTATGATGTAACGGGGGCATGATGTAACGGATGTATGATGTAACGGAGGTATGATGTAACGGGGGTGTCATTTAAAGGGGGTCTGATGTAACGGAGATGTGATGTAACGGGGGTCTGATTTAAAGGGGGTCTGATGTAACGGAGATGTGATGTAACGGGGGTCTGATGTATCGGAGGTGTGATGTAACGTAGGTGTGATGTAACGTAGGTGTGATGTAACGGAGGTGTGATGTAACGGAGGTGTGATGTAACGGAGGTGCGATGTAACGGAGGTGCGATGTAACGTAGGTGTGATATAATGGAGGTGTGATGTAACGGAGGTGTGATGTAACGGAGATGTGATGTAACGGGGGTCTGATGTAACGGAGGTGTGATGTAACGGGGGTGTGATGTAACGGAGATGTGATGTAACGGGGGTCTGATGTAACGGAGGTGTGATGTAACGGAGGTGCGATGTAACGGAGGTGTGATGTAACGGAGGTGCGATGTAACGGAGGTGTGATGTAACGGAGGTGTGATGTAACGGAGGTGCGATGTAACGTAGGTGTGATATAATGGAGGTGTGATGTAACGGAGGTGTGATGTAACGGAGATGTGATGTAACGGAGGTGTGATGTAACGGAGGTGTGATGTAACGTAGGTGTGATGTAACGGAGGTGTGATGTAACGGGGGTGTGATGTAACGTAGGTGTGATGTAACGGAGGTGCGATGAAACGGAGGAGCGATGTAACGGAGGTGCAATGTTACGGAGGTGCGATGTAACATAGGTGTGATGTAACGGAGATGCGATGTAACGGGGGTGTGATGTAACGTAGGTGTGATGTAACGGAGGTGCGATGTAACGGAGGTGCGATGTAACGGAGGTGTGATGTAACGGAGGTGTGATGTAACGTAGGTGTGATGTAACGGAGGTGTGATGTAACGTAGGTGTGATGTAACGTAGGTGTGATGTAACGGGGGTTTGATGTAACGGAGGTGTGATGTAACGGAGGTGTGATGTAACGGAGGTGTGATGTAACGTAGGTGTGATGTAACGGAGGTGCGATGTAACGGAGGTGTGATGTAACGGGGGTTTGATGTAACGGGGGTTTGATGTAACGGAGGTGTGATGTAACGGAGGTGTGATGTAACGGAGGTGCGATGTAACGGAGGTGCGATGTAACGGAGGTGCGATGTAACGGAGGTTTGATGTAACGGAGGTGTGATGTAATGGAGTTGCGATGTAACGGAGGTGTGATGTAACGGAGGTGTGATGTAATGGAGTTGCGATGTAACGGAGGTGTGATGTAACGGAGGTGCGATGTAACGGAGGTGTGATGTAACGGAAGTGTGATGTAACGGAGGTGTGATGTAACGTAGGTGTGATGTAACGTAGGTATGATGTAACGGGGGCATGATGTAACGGATGTATGATGTAACGGAGGTATGATGTAACGGGGGTGTCATTTAAAGGGGGTCTGATGTAACGGAGATGTGATGTAACGGGGGTCTGATTTAAAGGGGGTCTGATGTAACGGAGATGTGATGTAACGGGGGTCTGATGTATCGGAGGTGTGATGTAACGTAGGTGTGATGTAACGTAGGTGTGATGTAACGGAGGTGTGATGTAACGGAGGTGTGATGTAACGGAGGTGCGATGTAACGGAGGTGCGATGTAACGTAGGTGTGATATAATGGAGGTGTGATGTAACGGAGGTGTGATGTAACGGAGATGTGATGTAACGGGGGTCTGATGTAACGGAGGTGTGATGTAACGGGGGTGTGATGTAACGGAGATGTGATGTAACGGGGGTCTGATGTAACGGAGGTGTGATGTAACGGAGGTGCGATGTAACGGAGGTGTGATGTAACGGAGGTGTGATGTAAAGGGAGTCTGATGTAACGGAGGTGTGATGTAACGGAGGTGCGATGTAACGGAGGTGCGATGTAACGGAGGTGCGATGTAACGGAGGTGTGATGTAACGGAGGTGCGATGTAACGGGGGTTTGATGTAACGGAGGTGTGATGTAACGGAGGTGTGATGTAACGGAGGTGCGATGTAACGGAGGTGCGATGTAACGAGGGTTTGATGTAACGGAGGTGTGATGTAACGGAGGTGTGATGTAACGGGGGTCTGATGTTACGGAGGTGTGATGTAACGGAGGTGTGATGTAACGTAGGTGTGATGTAACGGAGGTGTGATGTAACGGAGGTGTGATGTAACGGGGGTCTGATGTAACGGATGTGTGATGTAACGGAGGTGTGATGTAACGGAGGTGTGATGTAACGGAGCTGCGATGTAACGGAGGTGTGATGTAACGGAGGTGTGAAGTAACGGAGGTGCGATGTAACGGAGGTGTGATGTAACGGAGGTGCGATGTAACGGAGGTGCGATGTAACGGGGATGTGATGTAACGGAGGTGTGATGTAACGGGGGTCTGATGTAACGGAGGTGTGATGTAACGGAGGTGTGATGTAACGGAGGTGCGATGTAACGGAGGTGTGATGTAACGGAGGTGTGATGTAACGGATGTATGATGTAACGGATGTATGATGTAACGGAGGTATGATGTAACGGGGGTGTCATTTAAAGGGGGTCTGATGTAACGGAGATGTGATGTAACGGGGGTCTGATTTAAAGGGGGTCTGATGTAACGGAGATGTGATGTAACGGGGGTCTGATGTATCGGAGGTGTGATGTAACGTAGGTGTGATGTAACGTAGGTGTGATGTAACGGAGGTGTGATGTCACGGAGGTGTGATGTAACGGAGGTGCGATGTAACGGAGGTGCGATGTAACGTAGGTGTGATGTAATGGAGGTGTGATGTAACGGAGGTGTGATGTAACGGAGATGTGATGTAACGGGGGTCTGATGTAACGGAGGTGTGATGTAACGGGGGTGTGATGTAACGGAGATGTGATGTAACGGGGGTCTGATGTAACGGAGGTGTGATGTAACGGAGGTGTGATGTAAAGGGAGTCTGATGTAACGGAGGTGTGATGTAACGGAGGTGCGATGTAACGGAGGTGCGATGTAACGGAGGTGCGATGTAACGGAGGTGTGATGTAACGGAGGTGCGATGTAACGGGGGTTTGATGTAACGGAGGTGTGATGTAACGGAGGTGTGATGTAACGGAGGTGCGATGTAACGGAGGTGCGATGTAACGGGGGTTTGATGTAACGGAGGTGTGATGTAACGGAGGTGTGATGTAACGGGGGTCTGATGTTACGGAGGTGTGATGTAACGGAGGTGTGATGTAACGTAGGTGTGATGTAACGGAGGTGCGATGTAACGGAGGTGTGATGTAACGGGGATGTGATGTAACGGGGATGTGATGTAACGGAGGTGCGATGTAACGGGGATGTGATGTAACGGAGGTGTGATGTAATGGAGGTGTGATGTAACGGAGATGCGATGTAACGGAGGTGCTATGTAACGGAGGTGCGATGTAACGGAGGTGCGATGTAACGGAGGTGCGATGTAACGGAGGTGTGATGTAACGTAGGTGTGATGTAACGGGGGTGTGATGTAACGGAGGTGCGATGTAACGGGGGTTTGATGTAACGGAGGGGTGATGTAACGTAGGTGTGATGTAACGGAGGTGTGATGTAACGGAGGTGTGATGTAACGGGGGTCTGATGTAACGGATGTGTGATGTAACGGAGGTGTGATGTAACGGAGGTGTGATGTAACGGAGCTGCGATGTAACGGAGGTGTGATGTAACGGAGGTGCGATGTAACGGAGGTGCGATGTAACGGAGGTGCGACGTAACGGAGGTGTGATGTAACGGAGGTGGGATGTAACGTAGGTGTGATGTAACGGTGGTGTGATGTAACGGAGGTGCGATGTAACGGGGGTTTGATGTAACGGAGGGGTGATGTAACGTAGGTGTGATGTAACGGAGGTGTGATGTAACGGAGGTGTGATGTAACGGGGGTCTGATGTAATGGAGGTGTGATGTAACGGAGGTGTGATGTAACGGAGGTGTGATGTAACGGAGGTGCGATGTAACGGAGGTGTGATGTAACGGAGGTGTGATGTAACGGAGGTGCGATGTAACGGAGGTGTGATGTAACGTAGGTGTGATGTAACGGAGGTGCGATGTAACGTAGGTGTGATGTAACGGAGGTGTGATGTAATGGAGGTGTGATGTAACGGGGGTCTGATGTAACGGAGGTGCGATGTAACGGAGGTGCGATGTAACGTAGGTGCGATGTAACGGAGGTGTGATGTAACGGGGGACTGATGTAACGGAGGTGTGATGTAACGGAGGTGCGATGTAACGGAGGTGCGATGTAACGTAGGTGCGATGTAACGGAGGTGTGATGTAACGGGGGACTGATGTAACGGAGGTGTGATGTAACGTAGGTGTGATGTAACGTAGGTGTGATGTAACGGAGATGCGATGTAACGGAGGTGCGATGTAACGGAGGTGTGATGTAATGGTGGTGTGATGTAACGGAGCCAACGACCGTCCGCTCTCCTGACAAACACTGTGTCCACTAGACCGCGGTGTTGGTAGAGACCAAGTTAATGCCTATTTAATAGATAGTAATGATACTGTTAGTTTTGAGTACTAACAAGGGAGTTAACCGACTGCAAAAGTCCTGTTTCCACTTTTGCCGAACTTGGCAGGATTTTCTGTGCCGATCGTAGCGTCACCAGTGGCTATTACGAGTTACGTCCCTTTTATGACCCTCCTACTGACCAATCAGATTCCATCTCTCGTACCACTTGCAATTGCTTCAAACAAAACTGCAAGGCCCAGTCAAGATGATCTAGTCGATAAACAAAATCTACACTGTAAGTACACTTTATTCGTGAAGTGCACATGTTTTGCATATCCTGCACGGCAATTAACGCGATTTTGATTGGACTATGCAGTGACTCGTTAGTCGAGCCAAAATGAAACTCCATAATTCCAATCTTGTTCGGCAAGGGTGGAAATAGGACGTTAAGTCAGTTAGCTCCCTTGCCTCGGGAATAGGGACTCCTAAGAGTGTCGAAGGCATTAGTCACGCCCCTTACTGAAGGAATGGTTACAAAACATATCTCCTTAGGGGTATGATGCTGTTCAACATGAGGCACACCAAGATCAGAGATCAGAAAATGTTGTGATTATTTTTGCTTGAGTACTAACAAGTGAGTGAGTGAGTGAGTGAGTGAGTGAGTGAGAGAGAGAGAGTGAGAGAGTGAGTGAGTGAGTGAGTGAGTGAGTGAGAGAGAGAGAGTGAGAGAGTGAGTGAGTGAGTGAGTGAGTGAGTGAGTGCGTGCGTGCGTGCGTGCGTGCGTGCGTGCGTGCGTGCGTGCGTGAGTGAGTGAGTGAGTGAGTGAGTGCGTGAGTGCGTGAGTGAGTGAGTGAGTGAGTGAGTGAGTGCGTGAGTGAGTGAGTGAGTGAGTGAGTGAGTGAGTGAGTGAGTGAGTGAGTGAGTGAGTGAGTGAGCGAGCGAGTGAGGTTTTACACAGCTTTTCCAATATTCAAGGAATATCACGGCGGGGGACACCTGAAATGGGTTTCACACATTGTACCCATGTCGGGAATCGAACCGGGTCTTCGGCATGACCAGCGAACGCTTTAACCGCTGGGCTACCCGACCGCCCCTGTGCTTTTGTACCAAATATTTGTTGAATATAAGTTGTTTTTTTTACTATATTTTTTCTATTTTGGAGAACAGCTGACGATGATACAAGAGAAAAACACCAGTTATTAATAAAAAGCTACCTCTACCTACAGCAGAGTCGACTGTGCAATGCCGACAATATCATGAGCATGCGTCCATGAATCACCGTTTTTTAGGAAATATTATATATGATTATTCTTGTCTTGTTATTATGGTTTGATTATTACTGAAGGAATGCTGGACTTTGTACGGGACCATGAAGCAAGGCTATATAGATAATCACACATGTTTATGTTTTTGTGCACAATATTTGATGAATATAGTTCTATTTCGCTGCATCGTCGTGTTTTGGTCTACAGATGACCAAGTAGACAGAGAAGGACCTGTTAAGCTGAAACACATGGACTAAATACCAGTTATAAAAAGTGGTTAGAACATTTTAAATTATGTGATTATTATTTGACTTCAAGACGTGATTATGATTGACTATTGCAGCACGAAATGCCACATAAGTGTTGCAGGGGCCAATAAGGCAAGCACGTAACGAATTATCAAAGGGAACCAAACCATGGTGTTGATGGCACATACTACCAGCACATACTACTAGCACTTACTACCAGCACAAACACACAGAGAACAACCAGGCAGCGAGTCTTCCATGTGTGACCTGTTCATTCATTCCTGGGTCATTCTACATTTGCTAGGACAATGGCTTGCAACAAAAACAACAAATTGCAAATTTAGTAATAGATGTTTATTTTTATATAAAAAAGAACCCCTTCACTACCAGTCTAATTACATATATACAGAGTGTAAGCCACATATAAAAAATACACGTATACCATCATACATGCTCATTTGATGGGTTATCTCCCTTAAATACACAAGTCAAAGAGCAGGCCATTCAGGATCCACATCAAGCAAAAGTTTGCCATCTTACATGCTCACGTCACTTGATGGACTGTCTCCTTTGAATGATCAACTTAAAGGGCGTTCTTTAAAGATCCACATCAAACAACAGTTTGCCATCTTACATGCAACGCCACTTGATGGATTGTCTCACTTCAATCAGACCCTCCCCATCCAACAGTTTACCCGAATAGCGAACCACTTAAATGAAGACTATCTGCATCTTTGCTCATGTAAGCAAATCGTCTGAAATATCCCTCACTCACTCACTCACACAATCAATACTGGTTAGTGTGCGAGAAGCATACATGAGCTGTGACGCCATTGGTCTGCTGGCCACATGCCACTACATTGGCTCGATACGTCACTACCATGGCTAGATACATCACTGCCGTGGCTAGATGGTTCTAGCGTCGAAGGCAGAAGTGTCACCAAAACAGTGTTCGTCTGTATCTATATCACTAGGTCCTTTCACTGCATCTTGTGTATGTCTCATAGAGTCCCATACACCAGTTCCCACACTGTCAGTGGAGATACACCCACCACTCATCATATCACGGTTATTGTCACACAGAACTTCCTCATCCAGATGCTTCAAGCAGATCAAGGTCACTGAGCAATGCTGCATTCACTGACGTCTTAGAGGCCAGTGTTCGTGGATGCAGAGTATAAAGACACGTGTGACACCCTCCTTGTGTTGTCTATAACATGCAGTTCTTCAAGGACTGGCGACCACTACAAGTACAAACGACAAGTGTGACACCCTCCTTGTGTTGTCTATAACATGCAGTTCTTCAAGAACTGACGACCACTAAATGTACAGGAGACAATTGTGACACCCGCCTTGTATTGTCTATAACATGCAGTTCTTCAAGGACTGACGACCACTAGAAGTACAAACGACAAGTTCGACACCCTCCTTGTCGTGTCTATAACATGCAGTTCTTCAAGGACTGACGAGCACTAAACGTACAGGAGACAATTGTGACACCCGCCTTGTATTGTCTATAATGTCTATAGAGTTACAAGTGTGACGTCTCATTGTATTGTCTTTCGTGTCAATGACCAACGTGCACTATAATGAGTTGCACTCGCATATAAGGAGAGGACATATCACATTCATGCAGTTCGTACTGCACCAGTCGTCAAAGCGCTTGAGTCCAGCATACCTGCCTGTGGCCCTGCAGAAGTACTTGCCCTTCTGGGCCCACACGTTCTGGGAGGGGCGCGAAGGCGTGGAGTGGGAGGGCGTCCGCTCGCGGGGAGGGGAGAAGATGGATCTTGAGGGCTGTTTGGGAGACTGGCTTCGCATTTGTGGCTGTCGTCGAGGTTGCTGTCTGTGAAGCTGCTGGCGAGTACGTTGTTGAGGACGTTGTTGAGGACGTTGTTGGGTACGTTGTTGGCTGTGTTGTTGGTTGTGTTGTTGGCTGTGTTGTTGGGTACGTTGTTGGCTGTGTTGTTGGCTGTGTTGTTGGGTACGTTGTTGGCTGTGTTGTTGGCTGTGTTGCTGGCTGTGTTGCTGGCTGTGCTGCTGAGGCTGTGACTGGGTACGGATGGAGTGTGGAACTGTCTGCTGTCTTGGTGCGAAGGGACTCAGACTCTGCGATGCCCGTGCCTGGGTGTATTCATTGAGTCGTGGTCTGTACGTGTTGGTCCAGGATTGTGTCTGGCCTGGGAACATGGAGAAGGCAGGGTACGAGGGCTCGTCCGGCTGGCACATGCACATTCCCCCGGGGCAGAAGTTGGCGTTACAGTTAGCGGTGCACCACTCGTCCATCCCACCACCTAGCGTGATAGTGGCACGGCACTTCAGAAGCGGAGTGACGGCGGGACGGTCCCAGAAGTAGTTGACGGGTCTCTGATACTGGTTCCACCACATGGTAGACATCTGGTTGTTGCCATAGGCGCCCTGGGATTGATGACTGGGCAGTGTCTGTCTGTGGTTGACCAAAGGCTGCTGAGGCACAGGTTGGAAGGAGATGACTCGCTGGTGGCCCAAGTTGCTGCTACGCTGGCTGTACTCCTGTTTGTCAGACTGACGAGGGTTGTTGTGGACAGGTTGTGTATCGTCCTGGCGAGGTGGTGGTGTCCTCATCGTCTTCTTCACTGCTTTAGTTTGTGGTTTCTCAGTCACGCAGTTGTGTGTGGTCATCTTTGTTGAAGTTACACCCTTCGGAATTAATCGTCCATTCTGCACAGGGGATCTTGGGATTTCCAAAACTGTTTGCTTTACTAATGGTCTGACCGTTTGTTTGACAGGTCTAGGTGTCTGTCTGATTGGTTTTGGTGTCTGTTTGACTGGTCGTATTGTGTGTTTGATTGGTCGAATTGTCTGCTTGACTGGCCGTGTTGGTTTTCTGAATGGACTTTGTTGGCGCTTATTGGAACTGATAAGCCATGATTTTGACGGTCCCCTAAGGACCTTCGCCCTTGGTGCCTGGGTGACAGTTCTGCGGGGCTGAGTTTTAGGTTTAGGCTTAGGTGTTGACTTGGGTCGAGGGGGTGTGGTTTTAGGTGTGGCAGGGGCAGTCTGTCTGACAGGCTTTCTGGACACTGGATGCTTAACCTCAACAGTCTTGGTTGTTGGCTTAGCTTTGGCCTGTTTAACATTTGGTTCATTTTCAACCTTGGGTGGATGAGGCTGTTGCTGTCTTCCCTTGCTGAGGTTGTTGTGACTCTTCATCTTCTGGGACAGCTGCTTCCTCCTCATCCCCAGCCTCCGCCTGCCCGCCATGTTCCTTCGCTGCATCAGCCAAGGCGTGGATGCCCTCCAGTTGTACTTCACATCCTGGGGGTGTTTTGGCTTCATCTTCCGTCGGCTGGTGGGGTTGGTTGCTATGGAGTTGCTCTGCTTCTTGACTGCGGGTTTCTTCGCCGTGGCTGCCTCAGCCGTCTTGTGGGCGATTTTGTTGATAAGGTTTTTCTTGTCCATGTCGTGTTTGGATTCCACTTGAACATTGATCTTGATTTTCTTTTCTTCGGGCGCCTGGGTGGTGGATGGCTTCATGTTCTGTTCCTTCGTCCACTTGGATTTCTTTCCTTTAGGGAGAATCTCAATGTCAGCACAGTTGTAGAACTCTTCCTGAGGACCACATCCGAGGCAGAACAGGCCAGACTTGTCATCCTTGTCCCACGTATTGCCTAGAAACCAAAAATAATTTTTATAACACACCTGAACACGCGTAGAGAAAGAAGTGCTTCTAGACGCGAACATTATTCAGCAGAATATTATTTTGGGGGGCCAGATTCTGTTGACACTATTATGAAGCCTGGTTTTAAGTTTAAGATGCTGGCTGAATTCAGAACAAAATTAAAACAAATATCTAAATATACATTGTCATACATTCTCTCATATTAAATGTTTTGTCGACAAAATTTCCTTCTGTTCGAAAGTCCAGTTTTCCATCAGTTAACACAAGTTGTGGTTCCAGTCCCCTATGTCTGTCGAGTGTCGCATGTCGAGTGTCGAGCGTCGAGTGTCGAGTGTCGCATGTCGAGTGTCTATGGTCGCATTTCGAGTGTCGTTTGTCGGGTATCGAATGTCACATGTCGAATGACGAGCGTCGAGTGTTGAGTGTTGAGCGTCGACGCTCGCATGTCGCATGTCGAGTGTCGCATGTCGCATGTCGAGCTTCGCGTGTCCCGAGTCGAGTGTCGAGTGTCGAGAGTCGAGAGTCGAGGGTCGCGTGTCGCGAGTCGAGTGTCGAGGGTCGCATGTCGAGAGTCGCATGTCAAAAGTCGAGAGTCGAGTGTCGAGTGTCGTATGTCGCATGTCGAGAGTCGAGTGTCGCATGTCGAGAGTCGAGTGTCGCGAGTCGAATATCGAGGGTCGCATGTCGAGAGGCGCATGTCAAAAGTCGAGAGTCGAGTGTCGAGTGTCGTATGTCACATGTCGAGGGTCGAGCACCACACGACGAGGGTCGAGTGTCGTTGCTGCATGCCGCTCCCAGACCCGACTGCAGTTAAACTATGTGAAAGACGCGTTCACCCCTGATACAAGTGGGTGCGTGGGTACCTTTAACTTTTTAAATTACAGACCAGTCATATCATAGCGTCAAACACAAGAAATATCCCTCACATTTTATTCAATTTTGTAGAATTGAACCCGGGTCGTTGTGACTAGCGGACGCTTTAACCGCTGGGCTATTCAAGCTTCCATCAATAAACTGCTGAATTCCAACTGGTCCTAGCTACCAAACTCGTGAAGATCAGGGGTAGAATAGGTCTTCAGCAACCCATGCTTGCCGTAAAAGGAGACTATGCTTGTCGTAAGAGGCGACTAACGGGATCGGGTGGTCAGGCTCGCTGACTTGGTTGATACATGTCATCGATCCCAATTGCGTGGATCGATTGTCATGACATTAATGACTGGATTGTCTGGTCCAGACTTGATTATTAACAGACCGCCGTCATATAGCTGGAATATTGCTGAGTGCGGCGTAAAACAACAAACCAACCACCCTCGTTACCCACCTGTCCTGTACTTCCACTGGATGACGCACTGCTTGCACGTGAGCCCCGGGGGTAGCTGGACTGTGTAGTTGAAGAAGGCGTTGTATTTCCCCTTGGGGACGAAGTACTTCATCCCCTTCCCGTCCGGCCGCTTCAGTTGATGCTTGTCCAGACATTTCTGTGTCACTCTCTTCTTGGGGTCGTTGACGGGACAGATCCTGAACTCGAACCAGCCCAAGTGGTTGGCAGTGAGGTGCACGGTCACGGGGATGGTGTCCCCCTCGTGGAAGCTGCGGGTGATGATGCCGTTGGCGTATTTACCGCCGGCTTCGTGGTCGTTCTTGCCGTGGTAGGCGTCGCCACAAACTCCGCACTTGCCGCTGTTTCGGAGCCATTGGACCTGGAAGTAGGAAGGGTGTTAAACATTGTGGCACAGTGCAACTGAGTGTGTGAGTGAGTGAGTTTAACGCTGCTTTCAATAGCATTCCAGTTATATCGTGGCGTGTCTGTTTGATGTGGGAGGAAAACCCGAAGTGATGCCGGTCTTAGACGTTTACTACTTTGGTGAGTGAGTGTGGTTTTACGCCGCTTTTAGCAATATTTCAGCAATATCACGGCGGGGGACAACAGAAATAGGCTTCACACATTGTACCCATGTAGGAAATCGAACCCAGGTCTTCGGCGTGACGAACGCTTTAACCACTAGACTCCCCGACCGCCCCCCTTCTTCGGTGAAACCCACGAGCATGGGTATTGTGCTGACAGACCTAGAAACTTAATCGTGGCGAACCGGGACTCGAACCTACAATCATATGTTTCTGGCGTGCCCAAGGGACGCAACCCTGCACAGCGAATTGCGGCGCCTTAGACGACCGGACCACCCGTTCTTTTCAGCAATATATCTTTAATTGTTTACTAGTTCAACGTATCGCACATAATTGATGATGCCGTCATTCATTGCCCCTGACGTCAGAGACATGTTCAATATGACGTTTTCCAACAATAGATGACGTAACAACCAGTTCAATAAATGCATACTATTACAAAACTCCCTAACAACATTGTATTTACGTGGCATTTGATTGGCTGAACAAGTATTGCGTGTCTATTCACATAACCCGAAAAGAACATTAGGCCATGACCGCTAACGGGCTACTGTTTCCTGATTGGCTGATAACGGAATGGGCGGGGCTTGTGTTGCATTACTGTACTGAACATTGCCACAGATTTCGTACTGTCTACGTTTTAGTGATTTATTAGTAATATATCTGAACCTGTTACTGTTGACGAATAATTTTATAAGAATTCACTTTAAAATGGTCTTGCCTTTGCATAAACTATTGAATTCAATTCTTAAATATGTTTTACAAGTTTTAGTGAACATGTGAACCTTTTTGAACTCTTGTGAACAAACATTAGGACACTCAACTGTGTTTGAGAAAATACATTATCGTCAAAAATAAAAGTCACGGCTTCGTTTATCACAAAGAACTTTAGTTAATCATTCAAAAGATAATCACATTCTTTGACAATCAGATGGTAGTATGATACATATTAAATACATTGCAAATGACAAAGATATCAGCATCTGTGTACGACTTACTTCTAGCAAACATGTAGGAAAATATGAACAGATAACGGCTCCGTTTTACGATAGGGATAATAACTGTTAACGTTGTTAAATTTAATACTGGTTTCGGGCTAGCATAAGTTACAAGCATAACGTTATGGGGAGAAATATCCCGCATATGTAACAGAGAAATGTTCGACATACGTAACAGAGACATTATCTCATTCATGTTACAGAGGACTATCCCATTCATGTTACAGAGGACTATCCCATTCATGTTACAGACATCATCTAAGACAGTACACTTGACTGCTTCAACTATTACAGAGACACCTGTCACATCCTCTAAGACAGTACACTTGACTGCTTTAACTATTACAGAGACACCTGTCACATCATCTAAGACAGTACACTTGACTGCTTCAACTATTACAAAGACACCTGTGACATCCCTATGGCAGTACACTTGACTGCTTCAACTATTACAAAGACACCTGTCACATCCCTATGGCAGTACACTTGACTGCTTCATCAACTACCCCCACTTGTATCCTGTTTACAAAGTAAAGAGGAATGATAAAAATCATGCGCTTATGGTAACCCGGCGTGTTTGATGTGAGGGCACCGGCCTTTGTTTGCAGTCGACTAACTTCCACGGGCTCCTCAATTGACTCGTACACATACAAACACGTCGGTATTTCCGCTGTAGCAAGCCCAAGTCTCGCTGTCACGAAGTTATCCGAGATTATGACATGACGTCACAACATGACTTTCATCCCGACAGCATTGTTACGTTGAATATGGATCAATATTGGTTTATACTATTCCTTCATCAGTTGTCTTCAAGGTAAAACTCCTGGCGCCACCTAGCGGGAAATTCTGCTCTCTGGCTGTGGATTGTGGATTTGTTTAGTTGTACTCTGAACGTATTTACAGCTTGTTTACTATTGTCCGAGGCTGGTGTGAGATATTGACCACAAGTCAACAGAACGTGACTACAGACAGGGGCGTTCTATTCTGACAAGGTTTTTTTGTGAAGTTGGTATTGATCAAGGTGACGCTGCTTCTCTGTCACTATCTTTAAGACAGGTACATTGGAAACTCACAGAGAAATATAAAACCCAAATCTTATTGTTTTACTTACACCTGCTCCCAGCCCACTAAGATCCCAAGGCAGGGAAAAGACACGTGCAGAGGTTTGAACATGTCTGTTTTGAAAGGGAGGTCACTCTCAGCAGCACGCTGCACAATTTAACACTGATTGTTTGTTTATTTTGTTTTAGCCGAGGTTAGTTAACAAACGAAGCAATTAAACGTGACTTATTTCAGGAAAAAAGACCTTCAGAAAGTTCCTAATGTTATTGTCTCCATTATTTGACGCAGATCAACAATGTCCACACTGGGAATTCCTTTGTTTAACTGGAACAACTTCGGTGTATGTTTCGGACAGTGGAATGATTATCAACGTAGTGCTTGAAAGACTTTTATCATAATGAGAGGTTATGATGAAATGAGAGGGAGATAATGAGAGAGGGAGAGCGAGAGAATGAGAGAGAGAGAGAGAGGGGGAGAGATAGAGAGAGAGGGAGGGAGAGAAAGAGAGAGCGAGAAGAGGGAGATAGAGAGCGAGAGAGTGGGAGGGAGAGAGAGGGGAGCAAGATAGCGAGTGAGAGGGAGAGAGAGAAAGTGAGGGGAGGGAGTGAGATAGAGGGAGAGAGAGGGAGAGAGAGAGACAGACAGACAGAGATAGAGGGACAGAAAGATGATTTTAACAAAGGATACGCTCACCTTTTCGCGAGCACCAGGTACCATCACAATGTCATAACGATTCACAAACACATGTTTCTCATATAGTCGGTATAGCACAATGATTATTGTCTTTGTCACTCTTCTTGCGGAACTTCTAAACACATCTATCTCTGGCAATGATGGTAAAACGTTTATAAGAATATTAAGTTGCAATTTATTCTACATCACATCACATCAAGGCGTGGACATCACACTGACGTTCTGCGGCCACATCTGTACACGCAGATAAGTCATCAACAATACAATCAGCGTAGGTCCCAGGCTTTCATGTCTGATTTTCCTTAACTAAACAAGGCCTTCCCATGAATCTCCTTGTTCAACCACACAATGTACCACTCTTGGAGTTAGTATTAAGCCAATATGATGACGTTATATTGGTGCTTAATGTCTCATCTGGAGGATATACATGTATATTGCGAACACAATATAACCAAAGCACTGACGTCAGGTCGAAGCTGGCCAGAACAGGGGCGTTTAAACCTGTCTTCATCATTTCATAATTCCTGTGGTAAAACACCCGGTGCTATCCTAAACCCCTATGATTTACTAAACCCCTTTCTGTCGTTATTTCTTAGTGAAAGTTTTGATTTCTAAACCACTTTCCCTCGATACGTCAATTGCTAAACCTTTTCCGTCATAACTCCCTCGATACATGTTCATTTACTAAAACCTTTTTCACTGGAAACAATTTCATTTACAAATCCTTTACAATTTTCTGTCGTAATTCCCCAGATACGGCATTTGCTAAACGCTTTCCCGTCGCAATCCTTGATACAAGTTCATTTACTAAACCTTTTCTGTCGTAATCCTAGATACAAGTTCATTTACTGAACCTTTTCTGTCGTAATCCTAGATACAAGTTCATTTACTGAACCCTTTTCCGTCGTTATTCCCTAGATACGTCATTTCCTAAACCTTTTTCTGTCGTAATTCCCAAGATACAATTTCATTTCCTAAACACCTCTTTGTCATAATTCCCCCGACACAATTTCCGGTGTTATCCTAAACTCTTTATGTCAAACTCCCTTTGATACAACTTCCAATGTCTTCCTAAATCCTAAAACTCCGATCTCCAGTGCTGTGTAATAATACCTACGATGGCCAAAATTGTGTGAAAGCGTTTTTGTCCCACAAACATTTCTAAATGCGTCCACAACATTTGTTGGAGAAATTACCCACCTATTGAAGTGTTTTTCCTCAGCCTTTGAAACCGATTCTTTAAACATTTCGTCAATTTGTGTGTGTGTGGCAATGTGTAACCTGGCTGTTAATTTATCAATGATGGACTCGTTGACGATGTTCAGAGGGTTCCCGACATACCACCTTGTAGGAAGAGGAAGTACTCCTCAAAGACAGACTCGCAGATCAATGCCACGCATCCTGTTTTGGCCACATATTTCGCCAGCCTCTGACAAAATCAATCAGTTTGAACTAAAGGCATGTTCAACATAGCCCAGCCTGATCAATGTGTCGGAACAAGGAAGTGATGAGTTAGTTATCGCGATGCTATTGTTTAGGGTTAAATGTTTAGTGGGTGTGTGGCTAGTTTATCTTTTGTATTTGTTCGCCTCAGTGTGGTCAGTGTCGCTGATGTAGAGACACACTGTGTTGTGTAACCTCCCATCCCCCCTCCCCCCCCCCCCCCCCCCCCCCCCACGGAGATTGGACGTGTATTGATCATGTATTACGTCCGTATGACGTTTGTCTTTACGTCGAGTACACACGCCAGGGACTGGCTTGCTAGGGGTGTTAATAAAAAGAGGTGAGGTGAGGTGAAATTGGGTTTAACGTCGCGTCCAAGATTATTGCACTTATATAGCGACGTGCATGCACGTGTATGTGTGTGTGTGGCTGCTTGTACTAGTCCGGACTGATGCCGATTTATAGTGCTAGCTCACTGAGATACCATGCCGCAGTTTAACATGAATACCCCACTCAGACACAGTATACTGACTCCGAGCCGACCAGTCCTTGTTTTAGCCCCTTAATGCCGAGCGCCAGACAGGGTAACAACAAGTACAATCTTTTAACGTCTTTTTGTATGACGCGGCCCGGGATCGAACCCTGGACCTTCCGCTCTCCGGGCGGACGCTCTACCACAAGACCACGGAGGCGGTCTGTTAATAAAAAGAAACAAGAATTTGAAGCAAATATGAATATTCGTTATGTGCTTACTGCATGTCTCATCTGGGTTCGACCCGGGGCCGGAAACAGATTCTCCCCCCCCCCCCCCCCCCCCCCCCCCCCCCCAGGGAAGCACCGGGTGGGGCGGGGGAGGGCGCGGTTGGGTTTGTTATGGGGCAGGCAGGGAACGGTGTGCTGTAATTTCCTTAATTCAATGAGTTAGAGTGTGTAGGGTGACACTTAATTCTTACAACAGTGGACTATCCTTAGTATGGACTTCGTTTGGAGTCGAACCCAGGACTTAGGCGTGATGAGCTAACGCTTTATTAACTACCCCCAACCCTCAGATCAACAGGTGCCAAAGACACTGTGTGGGTAAGGTGTAGACCCAGTGTTGGATTAAAATGAAAAGGCCTTGATGATATAGAATATATCATTGTGTACATCTTGCATCTAACACATGCATTGTTCAGCATTGCTCTTATGTCATTCAAATCTTTAATTTGTAAAGCTTAAGGTTGAAATGGGTTTAACGTCGGGTCTAAGATTATTGCACGTGTTGAGTATAGTGACGTGCACGCACCTGTGTGTGTCTGCTTGTACTAGTCCGGAATAATGCTGATATTATAGTGTAAGCGCATTAGATACCATGTCCCATTTTAACATGAATACCCCTCTCAGACACAGCTGCAGTATACTGACGCCGAGCCAACCAGTCATTGTGTTAGACCCTACATGCCAAACGCCAGACAGGGTAACAACAAGTACCATCTATTAACGTCTTTTCGTATGACGCCGGGGATCGAACCCCGGACCTTCCCGACTCCGAGCGGACGCTCTACCACAAGACCACGGAAGCGTCAATTAATCATGAAAATGGATTAGGAACAAAAGACCACATTTCGTCATAACTTGTGTCGTATGCTTGTTCATTCCACAGAAGACACGTGCATATTTTCTTAAAGGTTTGAGTTTGGTTGGGTTAACTCCCCTGGGAGTGTCAGGAGACGGTAAGGGGTTTCGAGGTAATGGATCATGCAAGCCAGCTTCACCAAGAGTGTGAGGACGTTTACCGGACTACCTGCGTCAGTTGGCTGCGATGTTCTTCATCTATCTGAGAAACAGGTAAAGTCTGGTTAATACATCACCGATGAAATCCCCAGGGACTGATGAGAATGTGAACAGAGCACGTAATCTGAGCTGGAAGTTCAGGCGTCTCAGGTCGCCTACAGCTGACAGCAGCAAACGCGAGACGGCGAAAGATGACATCCTGGGAAGGGTGACCACAAAGGCATGATTCGCATCGGCCACATGAGTCCAGCAGGTACGGCTCCGCGCCACTAAGTCTTCGAGTGCTCTGTATTACTCGAGGTAATGCCATGTTTGTCAATCGCCATGTTTTTGGCTGTTTTTATTACTGAACCAGATAAAAGAAACGTTTGCAATTCTGTTCGGGTTTTTTATAACTAAGAAGAGGATTATAATGTTTTGCATCACTTTCCTGCTAGAGAATAAAGCGTTGTACATTGGATTACGTTAAAAAATATAGATGGTGTTTTTTCTCACTCCAAGGAGAAACAACAGACATGACTTAACCAGATCGACACCTCCGCCCCGTTGACATACACCCCCCCCCCCCCCCCCCCCCCCCCCCCCTCCCCCCTCCCCTTTAGCCTGGTCCCTCTTCTTGCCGCAGCCCCCGGGGAGAATTGGAGACGGAGGCACAACATACGTAGCCTAACTGAATTGACACCTCCTCCTTCGTAACACAGAGACACTACCCCCCTCCCCCTCTCTTTCCCCGTTGTCAGCCACCTTGATCCCTTCTTCCAGCATAAAGACCCTCCATTGTCCCTACCTCGACAACAAATGATGACGTGGGTATCTACACCTACCTCGACCCCACTCCCTCTCTCCCTCTGATATCCGATCCCCTCCGTGGTCTAGTGGTAGAGCGTCCGCCCGGAGAGCGGAAGGTCCGGGGTTCGATCCCCGACCGCGTCATACCAAAAGACGTTAAAAGATGGTACTTGTTGTTACCCTGTCTGGCGCTCGGCATTAAGGGGCTAAAACAAGGACTGGTCGGCTCGGAGTCAGTATACTGTGTCTGAGTGGGGTATTCAACACAGAGACCCTACCCTGACCCCTACCTCGACGCCCCTCCCTCTCTCCCTATGTTATCCTGGCCAAGCTATCGTACATTTATGTACATTTATTAGTATACACATTAAAAAGGGGTGGGATATTTACTGAATGTGAAATGGTATTTCTGCCAAAACCAGTCTGAGCAGCGACTGAAACACTGAGCCAAACAAACTCGATCACTCCTTTATCATTACAGTGGATCCAGCTGTCATATTGCTAAATACTGCTAAAACCGTGGCAAAACGATACTTACTCATCTCAACGGTGAAGTACGGGATCGGCGTTAGGGATCCCGGCATAACTATGGAGACGATTGGTTAAAACTAAGTACAAGTCACGTGTTGGCACAAAGGGCTCATATTCGTATTGTATTTAACCATAACCTTTTTTTTATATTGGGAAAATCAGTCAATTTCTTATGCATCTTTGTGTGGACATTAGTGTACTGAAAGTTCGACATCTAAAATATAACCGTCTGTGTCAAAAACGTTACAGAAATACGAGACATGGCAGATAAAATATGAACGATATTACCGCCTTTCACGTGACAGATAAAGCACCACCTTTCACGTGACAGATAAAGTATCGCCTTTCACGTGACGGATAAAGTATCGCCTTTCACGTGACAGATAAAGTACCGCCTTTCACGTGACAGATAAAGTACCGCCTTTCACGTGACAGACAAAGTACCGCCTTTCACGTGACAGATAAAGTACCGCCTTCACGTGACAGATAAAGTACCGCCTTCACGTGACAGATAAAGTACCGCCTTTCACGTGACAGATAAAGCGGTGGCTTTCACGTGACAGATAAAGTATCGCCTTTCACGTGACAGATAAAGTACCGCCTTTCACGTGACAGATAAAGTACCGCCTTCACGTGACAGATAAAGTACCGCCTTTCACGTGACAGATAAAGTACCGCCTTCACGTGACAGATAAAGTACCGCCTTCCACGTGACAGATAAAGCGGTGGCTTTCACGTGACAGATAAAGTATCGCCTTTCACGTGACAGATAAAGTATCGCCTTTCACGTGACAGATAAAGTATCGCCTTTCACGTGACAGATAAAGTATCGCCTTTCACGTGACAGATAAAGTGGCACTCGACATACGGAAGAGTCACCTGTCCTCTGAGGGTTGGTCAAGCCAACACACATGTCCAGCGTTGACCACCAGCGTCCAAATAGACAAGCTGATTCCCCGGGGACAAATATTGATCAGTGGACAGGAGGAGGGCCGATGTTAATTGGAATTAAATTTACATTACGTTAAACAACCACGCTCCTTCAATACGTGCGCCCTGGGAATATACTCCCAGGTGGAACATGTTGGTGGCTTATCTCCCACCCCCGACCCCACCCCTCCCGACCCCACCCCTCCCGACCCCTTGCGTCCACGGCCGCTTCATCCTTCACCTACCCGTGCGACTTCCTCGACTCTACCACCTCTCCTCTGGTTCCAAGGCCACCGCGTCCCTACAATCCCCCCTCCATCCCTCCTCTTCGTGTGCGACATCCTCGGCCCTACCACCCCTAGTTCCACGAAAACCTCGTTCCTAATCCCCCCTCCCCTACTCGCCGACCCCCACCGCTGCGACCATGACATCCCCTCCCTCGTGCAACGACCACCCCTTTGCCACTTCTGCGTCTACAACATCCCCACATCTCCCCAGAGCAACATTTGTAAGCGTCGTGGCACTTATCCCTCCCAAAGTCCTCCCGCAATAGAGCAT
This sequence comes from Haliotis rufescens, assembly GCF_023055435.1. Classification (NCBI taxonomy): domain Eukaryota; kingdom Metazoa; phylum Mollusca; class Gastropoda; order Lepetellida; family Haliotidae; genus Haliotis; species Haliotis rufescens. The sequence continues at coordinate 3,492,895 of NW_025963824.1, forward strand.
GGAGCTCTAACAGTGCCTCACTCACTCACATGCATGGAATGGAAATGCAAGCATTCATCCTGAACAAGAATTAGATTGTAACTCGAGGTTACGTAATTAACAAATAATTACAGTAAACTACGGTTATAACGAACCCAAAGGGACTACTCATTTTAGTTCGTTATAACCGTTGTTCGTTCAACATAACTATTGCAAATTTTAGGGACAAAAAGTAAGTTCGTTATAACCGTAAGTTCGTTATAAACGCAGTTTACTGAACATGTCAACGACTTGACAATTACACGGAATTTGAAGCTTTGTCTTAACAAACCACACGACATGTCGCAGTCGCGCCATGAGGGAAATCATGTCTGTTCCGTTGGATATTGAGTCTCTTTTACATTTTTATTCTAAGGTACGTTATTTACATTTGATTACAAAACATTCAGACAATGATTACAGACAATTCGACAGTTCCCCGGCATTTGAAACGTTTGGCTTCAAGAGCGCGATGAGCAAGACAGAAGCCCAGGATCATCCCCCACAGGCGAGTCCCCCAGTACAGTCCGACCGTATGCTGCCACTGTTCTTGTAGTCGGGGTAGGCGTCATGGCCTGCGACAACCATGGCCACTCTACCCTCCAGCGCACATCATTCATTCAGCCATTCATCGTCTTGACTATCGGCCACGCCTCTTTATATCATACTCCTAATTGTTTCCTCCGTGTGGATGCCACGACATGATGATGAAGGTCGCGTGCTTAAACTGACGAATTTTTAAATGAAGTAACATTAGTGACGTGTTTCGGAAATGTGCGCGTTTCAGTTCCGTGACTAGCCATGACTTTCCCCACGGTAACGCTAGACCACACCCCAGAGGTTTGCCGGTAGGTGCCGCACTGATGACGGAACTAGACATCCATATTATTTGATTCGAGTATGCGTCATTAGAACAATCGTGTCCATTAGAACAAATGTCTCCTGTCAAGACTCAGAATATTCCAGTTTTTAAACATATCTATGCCGAACAACACAGTCAAACGAAAATTAAGCCCATTTAACGATAACTTCATTGGAAGGCACTTCAGTCATTACTGTGACTTAAGTATAGAGCTCAAGAAAGTATACACTTGAAAGGCGGATTTTACCAAACAATTACAAATGTTACCAAACCGTTACTAGGCTGAAAACAGCCCCCGAAACACTGCAAACTAAGGTCCAAAATACAACTATAATGCGTATCAAAGACATCACCATCAAATATCAATTTCTCGTTTGTTTCACTTTAAGCCATCATCAAACACGGCGTATACTTCTTTTGCCGGGCAGTTTAGCAACATTGGCGTTGATTTCTTCCTCCTCCCAGTACACCACTTAACCTGCCATAGGGACATTTCGGTTACTTTCGGTCAAATGTTGGTAAATATATATTTTTGTAATGAGGGTTATCTATATAGAGTTGTGAAGTCACTCCTTCTACCCTAGTCCCCGTACTGTCTGCTCGAGATCGACTAGCGGCAATGCTAAGTGCAATACATTGGACATAGATCACTCACCATTCTGCCGCCGCAGTAGAGTTCGTTGTCGTTGTAGTTGACGGGGTTGTTGAAGCCGAGACGCCACATGCTGTTCCGGGCTGGCGGGTCCATCAGCCGCCCATGAGCGTCACAGAGGGGTGGTAACACAGACAATGTCAACGTGGTCATTATGAGAGAGACAGCAACCATGGCAGCAGATGACATGCTTGGGTATTATGACGAAGAGGACAGATAGGGCAGGAAATACACACAGAAATACAGCTGAGATAGCGGAAGACCAACAGCCACACAGTCACAGAGCTTTTAAGAGCGAAATGGACAGAAACAGAATATACAGCTGAAATAACGGAGACCTATCGGTCAATCAGTCACAGATCTTCTATCACTTCAGACGGACGTCCATATTGGAGAAATATGTCAGAATGTCAACGGTGAAAGGAACACGTGAACTCTCTGATGCACAAACGATTGTTCCAGAGGTAGGTCCTTCAGAAGCCGTGGTAACGTCCAATAAGGTCTCAATACAAGTTCTGTATCCACGAATGCCGTATATGAAATGTTGGGCTGACAGGATGCAGGTGCTGTCCACGTACAGAACTGATTGCTCTCTCAAGTCACCTGCTTATATAGCTGCCACGGGCATGCGCAGAGAACACTGGCCTATTGTCTTGTGACCGACTATGGTGCGTCACAGGGCAAGGAATGACAAGACTCTCCGGCCTGCTGCTGGTGCTTGTGATGCTGATGCGAGCTCCTCACAGCGTCTTGGGTTGGTGTTTGTACAGTACCGTCAGCTCGGCTCCTTACAGCGTCTGGGGTTGGTGTTTGTACAGCACCGTCAGCTCGGCTCCTCACAGCGTCTGGGCTGGTGTTTGTTCAGCACTGTCAGCTCGGCTCCTTACAGCGTCTGGGCTGGTGTTTGTACAGCACTGTCAGCTCGGCTCCGTAGGAGGGTCAACATGGCAGGGCAGAGACGACAAGCTGCAAGTGTGTAGGACAAACGGATGGAAAGCAAAAACCGAGGTGGACAGTCAAGCCGCCATTGTTTAAAACTACACTTGTCCGCGGGGGGAGGGGAGGGTAGTGCACTTCACAAACCCGACAACAGCAATGATCAAATGTATTCGGGTTTTTCCGTTGGTTACTTTTCGGTTTTAGAAACATTCAGAATCACCCTAGTGCTAGTAATGAAGGAGACTCGGAGTGACAAATCGGGAAACCATGTTTCGTAACACTGCAGTGTTATGTTCAGGCAGAGAGGCATTGTTTACACTTGCTGCTGGAATTGGGAAACAATTAAGGATGTTCTGTAATATTTGTGCTTCTTTAATGACACACGTAATTTTCTTGCCTTAGCGGTTGCAGACAATTGTAAAAATGGGAACGCAGCGCCATTAGAGTGGAATGTGGGCTCGGTTTACAAAGCCACTACGTGTATATAACTACCATGCTGTCATCAACTGGCGTTGTGGATACCGGTGTAGAAACACAAGAAAGTGGCATTAACAAGTATTTAAAGATCCTAGGATATATTTCTAAAAAACAATCTATGTTTGTTTCAGGATGATGGACATGTATGCTACTCAAAAGAAGTTAAACAACACCCGATTGTTTCAAAAGTAGTTTAATCAGTCATACATTCCGTAACCGTTTTGTGTTAAACTTTAGAGGTTGCATGATTAGAAAACATCCGCTAACAATGTGAGATAATAATATGAATATTTCATTTTTCACTTTATCATAACGTGTTTGTATCGTTATGTATGGTGTAGTTGTCCGATTTTCGATCACGAACATTGATACTACTTAGTTTCGTTTATCCGACATACTCGTTAATCCGACATAATCATACGCAACCAACCATGTCGGATTACTTGTCGGGACTTGACTGTACTATACTTTATCTATATGTTCAGATGAACACTGGTAATATGAAAGAGTCGGGTTTTGTTTGACTTCTTTTGAGTACTATAATTCAGTACGTTTTGGATCAACACTATTTAATCATACTGAAAGATTGACTTATTTATTAATAATGAGGACATGAGATGTATTGCATTGCAGGTTACAGATGTCAATCATGGGATGATTGCGTGTTTGATACGCAATGTGGGGAAACCATTCTTCAAGTTTCACATTCAGTCCGTTGCCCACACATACTGGGTGATGAAGCACTTTTCTCAACAGCGTGTGAGGTTTAACATCGGCACTGTATACTTTATATGTAAAGTGGAAACTAGAAGGAATCTGTTTCATGTTCAGTACCCCAAAGTAAAAAAAGGAAAACAAAAGAAAAAATACTTCTGCCTTTGAATAAGACTAACATCTAGTCTCAGAAATGTACATATCTTACAGAAGAAAACGGTTGTTGAATTATCTTAATACAAATATAACAGAAATGAGCCCAGAGACTCTCTGAAGTAATCTTGCCATACATTATAGACTTGGTTGGGCTGTATTGTATGTTTATATTTTCCTCGCAGAAACAGCGATATTTACCCCAAATTGATGTCATCAACACAAAAACTATCTTAATAACAATAACAACTATCTTGATAAAAATAACAACTATCTTCATTACAAAAAATAACTATCTTGATAACAATAATAACTATCTTGATAACAATAATAACTATCTTGATAACAAAAAATAACTATCTTGATAACAATAATAACTATCTTCATAACAATAATAACTATCTTCATAACAATAACAACTATCTTGATATGAACGATAGCTATATAAATCTTACAAAAATGGAATCGAAATGAGGGAACAGGTTACAAAAGCCAATTGTTACAGTATATATTAGACGTAAACGCTGGAGACAAGTCTTGATTATCCGCCGAAACACATTCCATTGGACGTTAAAGGCAAAAAACTGTGAAAATTATATGATGCATCCCTTGATGACACCAGGTGTTAAAAAAGGGTCAATATATCCTGCACTATTTTGCACTTTGCATAAACAAGTAAGTGTTTTTTGCCTGACGTCACAGCAGTAAAACTATTTGTTAGAGCAAACGTGAAAACACAATTAGCATGGTATTAAATTAAGAATAATTACACACAAAGATCTGTTTCTGTGATTATTAATAGAGGCCAGCAGAAGACATGGTTGTGGTTAAAAACAGAAACACATGCACCGAAATCTTCAAGTTCAAAACAATAAACATTTCTCTTGAAAAACAATGCTTTCTTGAAATAGCATTAAAGAGACATTCTATTTGAAAATGCGAAATTGTAAACATGTAATTTTTCTAATTCAGAAACATTCTCCGGCTACGTCATTTTTTAAGTGTTTGATGGCCTTGAGGAGGTAGATTCCAAATTAATTGTCTAATCTCTAATATTGAATATTATTTTTGACGCAATCATCCCTGGAACGCTTCTCACATCACCTGACTGACGACCACAGGTTTTTATCTGAATTGACGAAACAAATATCAATTCCAGCATTTATGTTTCGTTTGTACCCCTATAAAGATTAACTCCGAGAATCTATTTTCAATTTGATCAGTCAACAGGGTTGTTAGTTTAACATTGAGTTTTGTGACTCTATGTTTCAATGGTTGCAAGGTCAGACCGCATCGCTACACATTACATTAATGTTTCCAGTTACCAACACAACTGGCCGTGTTTGGATTCCTGTAAAAACATATTAACTCAGTCCCGTCAGTCAATACTAGTCCACATTCACAAATGATATGTTAAGAGAATGTATTTGTTAATCTCAATGTAAACTCAACCTTGTGATATTTATATGTTTCAAGGAGAAGGATGCTGGAGGCAGAGGAGGAAGCATCCTCGATGGGGAAACTCTGTGAAATATGTGTCAATTATGTTCAAATGTGGGTAAAATATGAATAGCGACGTCACTGACGTCATGGCTGGAGATAGGTGCCTGGTTTCCGTGTAAGATCGCTCTGTGTGCATGTAACTGGTGGATGTTTGACTTGCTTTAGCTATGTGGACAATCATTGATTGGCTATTTGATGTGGATATTTTCTAGCCTAATGAAAACAGGTATAATACTGTATAAATATTCATGTGTGGCCTATCGATTGCACTAATAGTGAAAAAACAGGGAAATGTTTTAGAAAAATATGTTTTTTTTAAATTTCTTTGCTCAATCAATGTTTTGTCCTTTATTTAAACAGTTCAGTTGTTCTTTTTTTTGGATATGTCCTCAATTCAGGCACTCTCTGATTAATCATCAACCTCGAAACGGTCGGAGAACGTCAGCGAAGCTTTCAAAAATAGATGTAATTTGAAACAATACATTCTATCGCCCTGGGACGTTGTTTTCTAGCGTTTAGCTATATTGAACTCATGTCACGCCGGGGAGCATTCGATATAGACTTCACACACACTGCACCCGTGTGGGGACTCGAACCCCGTAATAAGGCGTGAGGCGAACGCTTAACCACTGGGCTCGCTCACCGCCCGTATTTCATGATTGTTAAGTGTCATATAATGTTATATGCCGCTCAGCTGTTGTTATGCTAGATGTCATATACCGTTACATACAGCACAGCTGTCGTTGGGCTGAGTGTCATACACCGTTATATACCGCACAGCTGTTGTTAAGTGTCAATTACCGTTATATGCCGCTCAGCTGTTGTTGGGCTAGATGTCATATACGGTTACATACAGCACAGCTGTCGTTGGGCTGAGTGTCATACACCGTTATATACCGCACAGCTGTTGTTAAGTGTCAATTACCGTTATATGCGGCTCAGCTGTTGTTGGGCTAGATGTCATATACCGTTACATACAGCACAGCTGTCGTTGGGCTGAGTGTCATACACCGTTATATACCGCACAGCTGTTGTTAAGTGTCAATTACCGTTATATACCGCACAGCTGTTGTTAAGTGTCAATTACCGTTAAAAGGAACTGTTCTCTAGTGTGTCAATTACCGTTATATACCGCACAGCTCTTGTTGGACTAAGTGTCATATACCGTTATATACCGCCCAGCTGTTGTTAAGTGTCAATATCCGTTAAATAGAGCTGTTCTCTAGTGGGGCACGAGGAATGGTCCTCAGTCACTGAACCCATAATGACAATCGGCCTGTTCTGGCTGACGAACCACCACTGTCCTTAATACCCCCACCCGTCTCCCCTCGAGAGATCACGACTGACCATCAGCGGTAAATACGTTCCATGTTGACACAACAGTACACGAAATAGTCCACACTCTCCACTAGCGTTCCAGTCTCATCTAGTCGTCTAATGCGCCGCACTTCGCTATTATCGTGGGTCGACTCCAAGATTCTCTACTGGTCATGTTTCTAGGTTTGTCAGCACCATGCCCGTGTTCTAGGGTTTCACCAACGTGTTAAATGTCTAAGACATGCATCACTTAGGCTTTCATCCCACGGGGCGGTCGGGTAGCCCAGTGGTTAAAGCGTTCGCTCGTCACGCCGAAGGCCCGGGTTCGGTTCCCGACATGGGTACAATGCGTGAAGCCCATTTCTGGTGTCCCCCGCCGTGCTGGAATATTGCTAAAAGCGGCGTAAAACCATACTCATTCACTCATTTTCATCCCACGTTAAGCTCACAAGCAGTGATATAACTGACAAGGGAGTTTAAATCTAACTCACTCGCTTACTCCTGTTAGAGTCTAACGTACAAGGGTCGCCATCATCCAACATTGGACTTGGAACACGGACATGTCATTTTTTATATGCTAAAGTGACGCCGAAAAATCAAAACAAAATGATTTATTGCCTTCTCTCCGATCAATGTCTGAAAGTAAATGACCCCGAGTGTGTCTGTTTTTGTTTTAGTGTTGTTTAACGCCGCACTCAGCAATATTACAGCTATATAACGGCGGTCTGTACATAATCGAGTCTAGACCAGACAATCCAGTGATTGACATCATGAGCATCGATTTACGAAATTGGGATACCATGTCATAGAAAACATCTTGCGTTACAATACACACTTGGTGATGTAACGCATTGTGTTTTCAACTACATGAACTACTCACAGACACGTTTTCAAATATTGCAGGAAAGCCAAGATAACTGACGCGTACCCCTTGAATATAGACTTAGGCTCTTTCTCATGTCTGTATTTCTGGGGTCACCAGCCCTGATATTGCGGGAATATTGCTAAAAGCGGCGTAAAACTATCCTCACTCACTCACTCTCATGTCTGGAACATATCACAAGCAACATGTGCTTGCCGTAAGAGGCGACTTTGTGGATCGGGTGGTCAATCTCCGCGACTTGGTGATTGGACGTCATCGTACTCGGGTGTCAGTTTTGGTGACTTGCTGACTGCGTGTCATTGTACTACAACATTGTAGATCGGGTGTCAGTCTTGGTGACTTGCTGATTGCGTGTCATCGTACTCCAACTTTGTGGATCGGGTGTCTCTCTTGGTGACTTGCTGATTGCGTGTCATCGTACTCCAACTTTGTGGATCGGGTGTCTATCTTGGCGACTTGCTAATTGCGTGTCATCGTACTCCAACTTTGTGGATCGGGTGTCTCTCTTGGCGACTTGCTGATTGCGTGTCATTGTACTCCAACTTTGTGGATCGGGTGTCTCTCTTGGTGACTTGCTGATTGCGTGCCATCGTACTCTGAAGTTGTGGATCGGATCGAATATGAACCACTGAAGTTTGCCAGGCTTGGATTAACACCTGGGCACCTTGATATAGCTAGAATGATGTAAAAAAACGTTTATAACGAACACGCTTACAACAAACTGACGCATATAAGGACCTGGTTTTTTTAGCCTCATCCATGTGTTGTATATAAGCTGTGTACATGCTTATAACGAGCTACGGTTATAACGAACTAAAAATGGAGTCCATTTGAGTTCGTAATAACCGTAGTTTAAGTTTAGTGTAGTAAATTCTATGTACGGATATACAAACAACATCTACCCTTGTAAGTTCGACACAAGCTGAGCGGATGTGCTTATGACACTGAATTGTGTATCAGTGAATACAATAGGCATTCAATAGGAACAGATAGGCATGTTGTGTTAAACAGAATGTTCCGCTTCTCAGCAATTTAAAACCGGGCTTTATTTCAGCATGAATTAGTGACTTTATTACCGACGCCCTTATCTCGTGTAATGAGTGGGAAACGTGACAACATGTTTCCGTGTTTACGTCTCAGCCATTGTATGTGTTTCCCCGCCACCAGGATTAAATCACCCTCCGTGATGTTTCAACACTTTCTGAAAAACTCAAATGTTTGTGTAACTGAAAATATCTTGCTTTTTCGTTGTTCTATTTTCAGTTTCGGTTTATGCTATATTTCAAAAACAGTTTTACACAGTGAAAATAAATTAATTTTGAATATTGTTCTGGTGTTGCGATAACTTGCAGCGACCTATTTCCCTCAAGTAAATATGTATGTCTCATTTTTTTATTCTATATTATCAAAATGTAAAACGATCTCAGGGTATAACGGACATGTAAGTCTATAATGGATTCAGTCTCTTCCCTGGAACACATTTAATTTTTAACTATAAAAATAAAAATATTTTGAATAATTGAAATAGAAACTTTCCAAGATATAACTGACAAGTAAGAGGTAAATTTGATGAAGTATTACACTCCCCGTAGATATGTTTAATTGATAAATATGGGACGCATCAAACCACACGTACACCGAGGTATACTGCTACAATGAATTTATCTTACCGACATGTTTTTATCTGCCATTGTGACGGAATTGAAACAGATTTAAAATTGATAGAAAAAAGCTGTTCGATTGAGCTGAGGTCAAATTGTGCTATGTCACGTGACTTCCACTGTTTGCTTCGAAGCTGATATAAGGGATTTATTCTCCCGCTCATAAATCCACGTGCAGCCTGTATTCTTTGTGGCGGGGTATAAGGGATTTATTCTCCCGTCTAAAATGTATTTCCCTCCCAGGTTGGATACATATTATTTTATCAAAATCACGTAAACCAATCAGATCTCTTCATTCTGACATGGAGGTATGATAACAGTATTTATTGTAGAAATGTAGAAACTGCATCAGGTTATGATAGACTTGAATCTCAATTGTGGCATGAGGGCGAGTCCAGGTGTACTCTACACTTGCGCCTGTATCAAAGATCGCGCAATCTTCTTCAACATTAACGACACATAACAGACATGACACGCGCAGAATACCTAACAGTAATTGTGTTAAACATCGGTATGTCCTCCTCCGAGTGTCCACACAGGAAGTAGGACCAGGGGGTTGGTCGACAAATCACCTCCTGCCTGCAATAACTAGCGTTTCTCCCCCCTCACCTCAACACACATATACGTGAGGAGGGATGGCGGAGTGTGTTCAGTGTTGTGACGTCACTCCGGTACTATTGCCGGAATTACAAAAAATGCGGAAACGGATTTGGAGTAAATATGTTTGTATCGGGAACCTGCGGGTGAGGTGTGCAGGACGGGTGAGCTAAAGCAACATGCCGTGAAGGGCTGTGTGCTAATTGTTGGGGGTAGTAAACTGTGGGGAGGGGCTGGAGACTGATGTTTGTGGGGGGTAAACTCTGGGAGGAGTGGGGGATGGTTTGAGGTAACTGTAGGGGACTAACAATGTCCCAAAATGAGGACAAGAGAAATCATCTTCGGAATTTAGTTGAAAATGCGAAATTGCCACTTCCTGACAAGATTCCGCTTTAACTGACAAGCCTGCACTGCGTATTATTTCCCAAAGCGAGATTATATTTGTGTTTTTTAAACCATATTGCAGCAATATCATTACAGTTGACACCAGAAACAGCTTTCACGCAATTGAAATCGAACCCGGGTTTCGACGTGACGAGCGAACGTTTAACCACTAAGCTAACCCACCGCCATTATGTTAGTAAAGCACCCATTGTCTTAAAATATGAACAATATGCTAACGTATACATACAGATTATATATCACATAAATATTATCGTAACATGCTGTTTTAATCAACATAATGTCATATTTGCGTGATTGTTAAACTACCAGGAGCCCCTAGCACAAAGCAGTTGTAGCGCAACGAGTAAAACACGAAAATACGACTTTTTGAGATAAACTTGACATAACGAGAATATTTTTTGAAGTAACGAGAAAGAACTCGAATTTCCGAGAAAATAATTGAAAAAAACTCGTTATTTCGAGAAAATAATTGAAATAACGAGATAAAAATCAAAATAACGAGAAAGAACTCGAAATTTCAAAATGATAATTGAAAAAAACGAGAAAGTTCGATTTAAAGAAAATTAATGCTTCCAAAGTGGCATCATTAGGCTTGTGTATGTTAGGCCTGTGTATGTTCGTGTGCCAATGTGAGTAAGATCGTGATAGTGAATACAATAACGTACAACTATTTATTCCACGTATAAATAGAGGATATTTAATGTGTTTTCTCAAATACCACTTTTATCTCATCGAGTGAAGTCCCCACTTCACGAGATGAGATAAAAGTGGTATTTGAGAAAACACATTGAATTTTCTATTTATTATATACATGTTTTATTTTTATTTCTTGCAATTTCTAATTTTTTTTGAAAAAAGTGTCTGATAAATTACTAAGTTCTCCCTATCGCCCCTTAACCACCGCCGTGTAAAGGGGGTTTGCGAAAAGAATATAGTTAGTGAATACAACTAGCCCTGTTAATATATGTTATGCGACATATATTATTTTATATCGAGTATTAAGTTCCGTGGACATTTTCTGTTTGTCATAATTAAACATTCCTGTTTAAAATGAAAACAGAAATCATTTTCAAACAGCGATTATTTTATTGGCGTAGGAATACAAAAACAGTTAGTACTGTGACCATGTCGAACGATCAGCTGAGCGCTCTCCAGGCTTACAAAATCCGCCAAATTTGATCAAATTTTCTCACAGATAAGTATGATAGTTGACATAAACACATTTATAGAACCCCGAATATTTGAACTGAAACATTGTTGCTTGCTGTCATGAATTAAATTAGTGTTATAACCTAGCCCTCAGACTAATGACAAAACCAGAGGCGTTGGGGAGAGACTTTATTTGCCAGCCACATGGCCGGTCAATACGTCATAGCCGAGTGACAGCACGTGCGGACTACCTTCACAGGCACGTGAGGTATCCATACGCGTTACTCTCACAGTACATAGCTCTAGGGTACGTCGGGTAATATAGTACTTATCAAGATATTACAATTAGGAAAGTTCAATTCTCGGAAAATTCAAGCGGGCGCTTCTCGCATCGGCGGTACGTCTCGCTGTCGCCAGTTGTGCCTAATGTCTGGCGAAGCATGTCCGGCGCAAGAGTGATATTAACATTGCCATAGATGTTATTTCCAGACATCAGACCCGTCAAAACGTTCCTGTGGTCTGTTGAAGAGAAGCTATGCACCTGCGGTTGAGACAGACGGCATCTGACGTAAACGTAATGTTTTGATTCAGGAGAAAGTAGTTCCGGCACCTTGTACATATCAGTTACTAGTGACTGATAACTTGATCTATCGTCACTGATAAATTCCAGTATTTCATTCATATGTATATTATAAACACGGATACTACACCCGTTGTGTGGGACTAGCTGGACGTCAATACGGAGATGTCTTTGGGTGTGAAGTGAGTCAACAGTAGATGATAGTCGTGGTTCACCTTCAGAAGGAGAGAAATGTAAAACTAAAATTAGTACAGCTTGTTCACTGATCATCATCATCATCATCATCATCATCATCATGAGCATCATCATCATCAGCATCATCATCGCCACCACATAGTGAACGTTTGGTCTGTGCTGATGTAAACCTTTGACCCATGTTAATAATGTCGTGATAGTGAAGAAGAGCATTCACTCCCTCACTCACTTAACGATGTAACGAGATAAATATCGAGGCAACGAGAAAATAATCGAAATGACGGCAAAATTATCGAAGCAAGGAGAAAATAGAGTTTAGAGTTTTTGCGATAACACAGAAACTGGCGTGTTTTACGCACCAAACTCAGCAAAACACGCAAAAGATATTTTGCATGTGAGTTTTGCACGCAAAGCATTTGTCTACTTATATCCGTACACCACAAAAACATAAGAAACACATAAACGTTTACAGACGAAACTTAATCGAAATGTGTAATTCTCAATTGTTAAAAATAGATCTCAGTTAGATGGCGCTCACAACTTCGAACAGTGAATGGCTGGTCACGTGTCCGTCGTCTGCACCGTAGACTAGTCTCGTCACCAAACCGAAGAAACAGCAAAAAATATTACTTAAGAAAACTAAATTCGTGACCGCCCAGTTGTCGTAGTCTATATTATTGAGATCCCGGGATACAACTCGAATTGCTTCCCACCAACGGTTTCCATTATAATTCCACGATTTCCAGTTATGTGATATGTACGCTAGCTGTGATCTACATTAAGGTTAATCTACCATTTACCATTAAAATTGTACTTCATGTTCTGCTTGGCATTTTTTTAAATGCAGTGATTAAGAATACCCGGTGTATTTTCTCGTAAACTAAGATGAAATAGCAATTAGCTCATTTTCTCCCAGATCTACCGGTGATTCAGTTGTAAACATACTGAAAAATATAAGTTGTTGTTTTTTGTATGCAATGATCACAATAATCTCATTAAAATCAGATCTCAGTTCCCGCTATAGCCAAACAAAGATTGTATCCGAAATTATATTTTATCAGGAACATTATTCCAATTTGTGTGAATTTTTAAAGCTTTTACTATTATTTCCAACACTAACAACCATTAGCAAAGCATGTTCGTGCTCTGATTGTTACAGCCGGATATTTTTTACGTGTGGACCAGTTTGACAAGTCACCATGAAGACTACAACCATATATACAATGAACACTAGTGTGAAGTACAGTACGGATTTGTTCACATGAAAAGTAACTTCATAAAAGGATTTTGAACGCACTGGCGAAAACCCAACCGCAAACACTGGTTTGGCCTTGCTACATACTTCAAACGTTCGTACAGTCTAGGATTATGGTCAGAATTCGGTTGGGTACCGGGCTATGGTGGGAAGCATGTGCTTGTGACGTTAGGTACCGGCTATTACAGGAGGCGGGTTTTTGTGACATCACTTAATGAAGTTGTATTTGTTGACGTGTCTCACGTGTCTTTCGGAATATATTGACACAAAGAGTCGTTGTTGTCATGACGTCACCCCTCCTAAAAATTCAAGTGCGAGTTACGTCCCTTACAAAAGTCAAGGGCAATGTCATCACATGAAACACACGTTGCACACTGTACAGATGGACTTGGAAAGACATCCAGACACAATTGCTACTGAAATGGATTGATATTACCTATGTGTTTAAGTCATACTAAGGCTACCGGAGCTGCTGATGAGGATGACCTCTTGAGGATGCGGAGTAGGATTTCCCGTTGCACGACATTGATAAGTAGTGAGTGAGTGAGTGAGTTTGGTTTAACGCCGCTTTTAACAGTATTCCAGTTATATCACGGTGTGTCAGCTTAATGTGGGAGGAAAGCCCGAAGTGATGCAGGTCTCAGACGTTTACCACTTCGGTGAAACCCACGAGCACGGGTATGGTGCTGACAAACCTAGAAACATAATTGGGGCGAACCGGGATTCGAACCCACAATCATAGGTTTCCGGCGTGCCCAAGAGACGCAACTCTGCACAGCGAATCGCGGCGCCTTAGACGACTGGGCCAGCCTTGCCCCCATTGATCAGTAGAACATTATCTGTTGTTACTCCGAGACCCGACAGGTAGATAATAATTATATACACAAAAATGTCTAAATCTCAATGAAATTAACGTATGTCCCACAGTTATTTTTAGACATTGGGGAATTCCCCTAACGTAGTTCTGTATCTCTCTGCTCGATTGATAACGTAATCAGGTGACATACTGACATTCATCTGGAAATGAACGACAGTTAGCTTTGCAGTGTTCATCCAGGCTAGATCAGCGCCATTGTCAATATTGAGAGGTACCATGACAGTAGACAGGTGGTTGTGACGTCAGTTGTGTTCACTGGCTGTGACAGGTGCAGATGCTTGTAACGTCAGGTGTATGCACTGATAATGACAAGAGGCGATTATGTGACGTCAGTGGCGACAGCAGCACGGCAGTCAAGGAGTACACTATCATTTAATCACTGAGACCGCGGCTCTAAATCTCACACCTTCCAACCATTGCAGAGCATTTTTCGAGACGGCCAAAAATACCAGGCAAGCAAATAGATTGAAATATTCCTCACTGAGAGATTATGAGATTTTCAGCTTTAAGATATGATGTGCGAGTAGCTGGATCCACCTGATGGCGGGATCGTCGGTCTATTACAAACAAAACCAACAAAACATCCGGCATTTACTGCAGAAGTCCGAATTACCTTTCGCTATTAATAGATGCAGCTGCGGTATTTTTGCTTGAAATATGCGGTGTAAAAACTAGCTTATTAAATGTTGTAGGCAGTAGGGACATTCCAAGACAACATGTAAAAACGGCAGACATTTATAATGCGACAAAAATAATCATATTTCGTATTTGACACTGCGTTTTGTGTTCGTGGTTTTGTAGTATTTGCATGAACCTCGGTAGATGGCGCTGCGATCACAGTCAATCAGAACGTTCTACTCGTTAAAGATGAATTCAGGCTCCAGCTGTAAAATTAGACAATTTGTAAAATGATTGAAAGTTTCACTTAGTTTCAAAACGCCAAAACGCCAAACTTTACAATTATTTTTCGATGTATTGATAGAAATTCCAAATATTTTAAAGTCCTATTTCATCACCCAGTGACAAAAAAATAATGGGATTAAAAGAAACGAAAATCATTCTTTAGTTTTGGGGCTTCTAATCCAAGTAAAATCAGTCAATTGTGATGTTTTAGTCCCTTTGAACTTGTTAATAGCTTTTTTAACTGAAGGAAAAATAACTGTGAAGTGCCTGAAATATTACGGCGTTTCCTAAGTGAAAATTGTGAAAATTTCAGTCATTTCACACATTGACTGACTTTACACACTGGCTCTAACATATACTACTCAAAGGAAGTTAAAGAACATCCAATTCTTTGATATGACTATACTTAATCTGTCATGCATTGAAAGAGTCGGGTGTTCTTTAACTTCTTTTGAGGAGTATATATGTCATAAGCCAGTGAGCTGAACAGCGAGGAAGGTGCGGGTGACGATGGGTGAATCGGTTACTGCTGCATTCGGGTATCACCACAAGATTATATAACCCATAGAGAAACTAGTAAATCGAATCGGAAGAAAATACGTAAGTTGTTGATGGTGACAAAAATTACTTTGCTACGGTGATTTGGGAAATTGCTGTGTTTTGACTTCTACGGCCGATGGAATCTGTGTGGTTGGAAGTTCAAGACTGGTTATCATCTGGTTTTGACGTTCTATATCTATAGTCTTTGTGGAAGATACTCAAATATTTTTTTCAGATATCATATTTTGTGAGTTAGGAATGATAAGTTCGCGGTTTGAAATATTTCGTTCATGATGCGATGAACACTGTAATAGACACGCCAGATTTCCGTCTAGTATATGCTTTGTTTCATGATTGTACAGTACAAATTGTTCACGTTGCCGATGCTCCCCGGTACAGACCCCTGAACAAGGCAAAGGATTTCTGTCTCACTGAAAATGACTTTATAATAGTTAAAGGAAAATTACTTATTTTCTGAACGAGCGCCATACAATTTTATGACATTCCATTATCTTCAGATATTAACACAGTCATATTCTGACATGTAAGAGGGAAGGATGGGCAGGAGACCTATTGAAAAAAATTAATTCAAAAACATGTTATGGAGTCTTACAAATTACATATTACACCCCAAAAATGAGACATATTTTGTTTCATTATTATCTAAGAAACGACAAACAATTGCCCTGATCCCACAACCAGGGCATATGCATATTGAAATCCCAGCTAGAGGCCGCACTGTAGCTGTGACGTCATAGTAGAGAGACGTTTGCCATTTTGTTTCGTTTACAGTGCATTAATCAACATGACAATGAAGTGATTTTCAGTGATTCTCAGCGTATTAAAGACGCAAAATTGGGTTGTGTGTGGGCGTGGGGTGTACTAGTTCATAAAACAAAAATACCAAATGTCATTTCATGAAACTTCCAAGCGAAAAGGCCGATGTAGGGAGGAGGAAAGTTTGGATAAAGCGATGTCAACGAGGAGGAAAGTTTGGATAAAGCGATGTCAGCGAGGAGGAAAGTTTGGATAAAGCGATGTCAGGGAGGAGGAAAGTTTGGATAAAGTCATATCAGCGAGGAGGAAAGCTTGGATAAAGCGATGTCAGCGAGGAAGAAAGTCTGGATAAAACGATGTCAGCGAGGAGGCAAATGGAAACCGACTCGACATGCCGTTCTGAGTTTCTTGCATGTTGAGGCTTCTGGCTATGAGAGAGATCCACACACACTAAGCGAACTTGGTCATAAGTTTAGCGTTCATTGTTACAAAGAATGAATGACTGACAACCCTCGTACAACAAGTACAGAGGATCATGCACATTGATCAGATTACATACTAAGGTTATATATTTAGCACAATTGTGGTGTACATAAATTCACATACTCAGCTCATGCACACTTGAACCGTGCGATTTCAAGTAAAATTACTGAAAAAAATTCGAAAAAAGTACATTTTTGTGTACACCATTAAATTTTGTAAATGGTGAATCATCATACATTAAAGTACGGTTATAACGAACTCAAAGGGACTACTAATTTTAGTTAGTATAAGCATAAGCATAAGTTCGTTATAAGCATATATACAGCATAACTACAGCAAATAGTCGGGACCAAAAAGTGAGTTCGTTATATCCGTCAGTTCGTTATAAGCGTGTTCGTTATAACCGTATTTTACTGTAAAATATACAAGTCCCGCGTACCACATCGCTCAGTACCGCATACCCTCCGAACAGACCCCGGTACTAAAGGGGGTCGGCACCTCCTCTTTTGGATGTCTTTAATTAACTATACCTGAAGTTGAGTATCTTTAACTCCCTGAACCGACCTCTGGATCCACCACCGACGATTACTTCTGTAATTTTCTGTCTAAACCACAGATAAGTGATTGTTTGATAAAAAGCTGTTTCAGGTTAAATAAATGTGAATTTCGTGTACATTAAGAGATACATTATAATGTGACAAGTATGTTTAGTGTGATATTGTCAGTTTTAGTTCATGGATTTGTTGTTAATTCAGTTTCTCTCTAATAAATGGGCGTCAAGGTTATAATGACGGATGTTTTACCAGGACGAGCAGAGTCACTGTGCATTCACTATGTTAAATGTATAACTTCTTTTAGAGACATCACGAAGTTGGAGTACTAAGTAAGGATAAGATATATGGATGAACAACTTTATTACAATTAGGAGCGACGTTTCGGTGTAGGTTCTGACACCGTTATCAAGTAAATTATAAATCTTATCCA
The DNA here is from genome assembly GCF_023055435.1 of Haliotis rufescens. NCBI lineage: Eukaryota > Metazoa > Mollusca > Gastropoda > Lepetellida > Haliotidae > Haliotis > Haliotis rufescens. Next base: position 3,510,819 of record NW_025963824.1, read on the forward strand.
TACTTAGCTAAATCCCTGACACTAATATCTCTCTTTTGATCAATGAAGTATATATTATTATAATTGTTTACACGGCAGTATTAACTGAACCAACCACCACTAGATGTTTACTTAAAGCTCCTTTAAAGAGTTAAAGTGTTCGCTCGATTCGCAACATGAATACAATGTCCCTACCATACAGTGCAGGAATATTGCAAAAAGCGACATTTAAGTACTACTTATTAAATATCAAGAATCAAACTGATATCGTTATATATTTGTCATACAATACATATACTCAAATGCAAAAATAACGAACATGTTCATATTAAACAATCTTCAAAAGCACATATCTCGGCATTTTCTTTGAAGTTATTTTTGTTTTCGAGGATACATAATTTCAAACGTCATGAGAGGATCGTTGGTAATCACACACTGGAGACAGGCCTTGACCTTGAGAATGGTACCTGTTCCAAAATAGATTGCACGAGGTCAATGATAGTCTGAGACCCGCGATGGTGGAAAATGGACCCGGAATGCAGGCGATGGGTGCATGGAAATATCGTTGTTTAATAAAATCACGTTGCACGGGTGAAATATGCTCCATATTTAGTACCACACAAGGGGCTTTGTATCAAAGCATTCCAAGTCGGCGGCGTCACAGCCGCTACCATATCCTCCACATACCTAATAAGGTCAGGTTCTGGAAAGAAATGTCGTTTGATGGCAAAAATAAATTCTCGCTTGTTTAAAACAGATTTTTTTCGAAGTTGTGAATTCTGATTTGGAAGTGGATTGTCAACAACCTGTAGGATATCGTTCTATCAGACAAAACAAGAACATATTATCTGTTATTAGAAGGTTGTTTTTGTTTCTATAAGGTCATTTCTAATTCGACAAGTTGCCCATTGACATCAGATCAATCATTTCCAACGAATGCTTTTCACATTTCCCAAACTGTAAAGCGAACTTAATTGTGTTCATGTCACTAGATTGATAAATTAAAGCAAATATGTGCATGATCATTTGAGCTACATGATTAACACATGGGCCAATAATCTACAAGACATTTTAATGTTTAATGTTGTTTGGGGAATTAAAGGAATGGATGTTAAAATGTATATTATTTTAAATGTGGTATTTCTTGTTTTATTTGGGGAGGAAACCATCAATACATCCTGCTCAGGAATTAATCACACATCAAATTAATTTTCGAAACATTTTTTTTTACTTTGAAAAAATCAATACCTTTATAAACACATCTTTGGTCTCGTGATGCCATCATCTGCCTACAGACATAAACTGTTTATCATCCAAAACTGGCTCCCACAGGAAATATCGTTTGGGTGAGATCAAGCGATATCTACACTGTAGATATCGCTGCAATGAAATTACATCACAATGCTTTGCAGACCATTGTGACGTCACTGGTTACAATGACGTCACGATCAAATGACATCACTAATGGCTCTGCTACTGAAGCTGTTAGCAGTACCTTTTTCACTAAAGACACTGCTAATTACTGTGTACAAATTCAAAAAAGTTGAAAGAAGGATGTTGGATGATAAATAAAATCTCACCCTCGTGTCTTTTCATATCAAATATATCAACACTCGTTGATAAAAGTGGCAAAAATCCTCGGCAAGCCTCGAAATTTTTCCACTTTTATCAACTCGTGTTGATATATTTGATATCAAAAGACACTTGGGTGAGATTCTCTATTTATATACTCTTCACCGAGATGGGTACATCTCGATCAGACCAAACACAATATGATAAATACGAATAATGTTAGAGTTGCGTTCACCTTCAAAACATATCCCACACGGAGACAACAGCAAGAGTTTGGTATGTCTGGAGGACACATTATTCCACGTGGGTCAAACAACTGGACGTGTCATCAACTTGGTCAGCCCGTCCCAGAATAGAGGATTCACGCACCAACTTGGTAAAAATACCAGTTACCTTCTAATTCACGCTTATAAAAGTGTCCTATTTCCGAGCGTAAAGTGCCAGCGGCTTGTTTCAGGGTCTGTTTAGCGCCGGGGCCATAGAGGTCAGAGGTCAGGGGACCCGGGCTAGAAAGGCCGCAATAAACACATTCCTTGTCGAAAGAGGCGACTAGGGGTCCGGGGATTTGTATGTCATGGTAACCCATGAACGTTGTTCCTGATGTGTCACTGGTCTTGTCCAGACTAGATTACATGCTGACCGTCCTGTCGCTGGAATGATGTTGAATGCGGGGTAAAACAACAGTCAGTTGGGTTTAACTCAGTCATTTCATTTACATGTATATCACGGCGTGTCAAGAGAGTCTGAAATAACCGCATACCCGCCGGCTCGTGGCTGGTAACTTTTCTGTCGGGCTGCATGAAATATTCCACCACCTGCCCGACTGCCTGGCAGATAATTGTTCAGTTTTATTATAAACCCTTGTAGATTCTCAGTAATTGTTTGCATTAGTTATGTCTTATTTTTGTGATTTTTCAATATTTATTATGTCTGAATGTGGGCAGGAATCTTTGAAGATGGACAGGCAACCCTTATTAATAACCTGTCCGGCTGTCTTGTTGGTTTTTAAATTATTTCAAACGCTGCGCGTCAGCTTCATGTGGATGGAAAGCCCGAAGTGATGTAGGTCTCAGACGTTTACCACTTTGGTGGAACCAACGAGCACGGGTATGGTGCTGACAAACCTAGAAGCATAACTGGGGCTGGATTCGAACCCACGATCATGAGTTTCTGGCGTGCTAAAGGAAGGCAATTCTTCACAGCGAGTAGAAACGACTTAGACGACAGGGCCACACTAGGACCCCTCAAACACTAAGCCATGTGGACGTTGATGAAAATAGATTTAAATAAAAATAAACGATCAATAGTGGTAGTAGTGTTCACTGTCCTTGTGGAAATTTTCCGTGAAATGGTAAAAACAGCAATATGTTTTAAATATTTAAATTCTTAACAAGACCGTTGGTTCATGGAAACCGATAACATGTTTTAATATTTATCTTTGTCCAGTGTATTAAGAATGAAAATGTCGACTTTGTTGCTTTTAAGAACACAATAAGAAGTATCTATGACGTTGAATATCATATTGCACGTAGAAAAAATCACTTCTCTGCCTTTCACAGATAATGGGCCTTGTTTACTCAAATTGTAAAATAACGTATTCACTTGATGTTGCAACATAATTTGATGTACCATAAATACCGCACCTTCTTAAATGTATACATAAATATGCCTACATCAGTACCATGCTGTGGATTATGCCTGAGGCCTGCTCCGTACCACATCCTTTTGCGAATTACCGTTATACATGAATTTGTACTGTTATTCGACTATATATGTATCCTGTCGTACATGACTGAATAAAAAAAACGAAAAAAACACCAAAAATCATGTTGTAATAAAATTAAGATTAATCTATTTATCATAAGAGGAAGAACATAGTCTGTGTGAAAGTGCCCTGTTTGGTGTCTTGATAGGAACATATCTCCCAGTCACATCCCCGGTTTGTCCGTGTAACGGTAATCCCCGTAACAACAGACGTGATGGGCGACGATGTATGGAAATCATATCTGTTAAAAAACTACCTGGGAACAGCCTCTACTTGTAGTTCAAGTCAACCAACATATGCAAAATGATATGTTTTATACAGCCTAGCTTGGAATCAATATTAGCACATATAACTTCCTGTGTTGTGTGTGTGAGGGGGGAGAGGCCGGACACGCACCTGTCAATATTGATAGGCCACCGCAGGCCACAACAAAGGGCAGGCAGTATATTTGTACACGCCATCACTTCCTACTTACACTATCACCTATGTCTTTTGTCCTCGTGTCAACCCAGCTTCTGGACCACTGTACGTTCAGGCTTACATTGCCTTACACGTATTTGCTGGAGACTGACTTTCAGTGCTTTAAGTTGTCACTGACATTTACTTCTACTCTGCGTCCATTAGGTCGATCAAGTTTTATTTGCTCTTTTCATTCCTTGGCGCAGAACGGGGCCGTGGAAGGACAGGGTGTGAAATATTTAACGGATAGTTCGTGAAGAGCATGAGATGTGGTTATACGTCTCTGAGGTGTTCAATCCTGCATTCCCATACACACATTTTTGTTCCATATTTACATTGATGTTGACTTCCCCCTGTAATACTGCACTCATTAGCTCAATCAAGTAACATGCAAATTTGCCCTGTGTTTTTCTTTCGTTGAAATCGTGGTCGGATCACGCTGAGACATAAATTCAAGCGATAATATTTATGAGGGAAGAATTTAAATTTTAAAGGCCATGGTTTAAATATTTGACAGTTACGACTTAATGTATGGAGGCCATTGTTTAACATTTGATAGTCACGACTTAATGTAAGAAGTCCATTGTTTAACATTTGATAGTTACGACTTGATGTATGTTGGTCATTGTTTAACATTTGATAGTGACGACTTAATGTATTGAGGACATTGTTTAACATTTGATAGTTACGACTTAATGTATGGAGGCCATTGTTTAACATTTGATTGTTACGACTTAATGTATGGAGGCCATTGTTTAACATTTGATTGTTACGACTTAATGTATTGAGGACATAGTTTAACATTTAATAGTCACGACTTAATGTATTGAGGACATAGTTTAAAATTTAATAGTCACGACTTAATGTATTGAGGCCATTGTTTAACATTTGATAGTCACGACTTAATGTATTGAGGCCATTGTTTAACATTTGATAGTCACGACTTAATGTATTGAGGCCATTGTTTAACATTTAATAGTCACGACTTAATGTATTGAGGACATAGTTTAACATTTAATAGTCACGACTTAATGTATTGAGGACATAGTTTAACATTTAATAGTCACGACTTAATGTATTGAGGCCATTGTTTAACATTTGATAGTCACGACTTAATGTATTGAGGCCATTGTTTAACATTTGATAGTCACGACTTAATGTATTGAGGACATAGTTTAACATTTAATAGTCACGACTTAATGTATTGAGGACATAGTTTAACATTTAATAGTCACGACTTAATGTATTGAGGACATAGTTTAACATTTAATAGTCACGACTTAATGTATTGAGGACATTGTTTAACATTTGATAGTTACGACTTTATGTATGAAGGCCATTGTTTAACATGTGATAGTTACGACTTAATGTATTGAGGCCATTGTTTAACATGTGATAGTCACGAATTAATGTATTCGGCCATTGTTTTGTAAAATGGGAACCATCAACCGCGTCCCGTCAATTGATACTTCCCAAAGTCCCCTCCTTGTATTGAACCCATACGTATATAACTTCGTCTTAACAAATACATATCCAATAACCAGTAATTAAGATTTTTTTCAAAAGCAAATTACGCGTCTAACTCTTGGTAGCCGGTGGGGATCACTGGATTGTCTGGTCCAGACACAATCATTTGCAGGCCACCGTCATATAACTTGAACATATTGGTCTCGTCCGGCAACGATATGGAAGTTCTGCTCGTAGTTACAGCTATCAGCTGGACATCGGGGAATATTGTTCCCGTTAATATCTACCTTATCTTAAAAAAGTAGTTCCTCGTGACCTGTGCATGTTTATCGGATGGGGACACCAAGTCTGTGAGATTGATGTTTCTCATCGTTAACACAATCATCCTTCCTGTGAAAATTGTATTTCAGGGTGACCCGAACTTGATTCCAAACATGGCAATCCTAGCTTTTGTTCGAAGTTCACTTAATTTAATTGATATGAATAGTATGACAGAGCTTTGTATTCACTCGTCACTGTGTTCCGTGTCTCTGGAAGGGTTGGTGACGAATGTACTATGACATCACTCTCCTAAGATATTGATGATCCGTTGTCGTATCATACCACCAGCGTCTATTGACATATCGACGGCGTCTAGTGTCTTATCACCAGCGTCTAGTGTCATATCATCAGCGTCTAGTGTCATATCATCAGCATTTAATGTCATATCATCAGCGTCTAATGTCATATCATCAGCGTCTAGTGTCATATCAGCGTCTAATGTCTTATCAGCGTCTAGTGTCGTATCATTAGCGTCTAGTGTCATATCATCAGCGTCTAGTGTCATATCGTCAGCGTCTAATGTCACATCATCAGCGTCTCATGTCATATCATCAGCGTCTAGTGTCATATCATCAGCGTCTAGTGTCATATCATCAGCGTCTAATGTCACATCATCAGCGTCTAGTGTCGTATCATCAGCGTCTAGTGTCATATCATCAGCGTCTCGTGTCATATCATCAGTGTCTAATGTCATATCATCAGCGTCTAATGTCATATCATCAGCGTCTAATGTCATATCATCAGCGTCTCATGTCATATCATCAGCGTCTAGTGTCATATCATCAGCGTCTAGTGTCATATCATCAGCGTCTCGTGTCATGTCATCAGCGTCTAGTGTCACATCATCAGCGTCTAGTGTCATATCATCAGCGTCTAGTGTCACATCATCAGCGTCTATTGTCATATCATCAGCGTCGAGTGTCATATCATCAGCGTCGAGTGTCATATCATCAGCGTCTAGTGTCATATCATCAGCGTCTAGTGTCATATCATCAGCGTCTAGTGTCATATCATCAGCCCCTCATGACATATCACCAGCATCTACCGCATATCACAAGCGTCTATTGTCATTTTATCCTGTAAAAACACTAGCGCCCCGCAAAACTAGCATCTAAAATTAACAGTACCTAGTCTACTTATACTTTAGCAACAGATCTTATGAAATCATTCAGAGTGTATTTTCACATCGTGTTCATTTAACCTGTAACTTCTCTGGGGACACGCTGACCATCACAATACAGCTGGAAGATAGTTTACAGGGAAAAAAAGGGTTCAAAGATTCTTTTCATAACAGATACCTGGGAAATCTAACCTTTTTTTAAAGGGAACAGAGTCGGCTGCTGTATTTGCGCTTTTAATGTTTCGGAATATTCCGTGTGTCGCCTTCAAGCATTGCGTCGCATGAAGATAAAAGTGTTGCAAGGAGCTCGGAGATTCCTGGTGGAAGCGGGCGCGGCCATGGGTGTTTACCCCCAGACAACACAACACTGCGCTCCGACAAACACCTAGCTGCTGGCCTCACCACAACGACACGACAACGCAAACACTCTGGCCGGTAGCCTTCAGTTGCATCAGGAGCCCAGTCCGGCCGAGAAGACACGGGCCGCAAGGTGCGCTGTTTGTGGTCAACATGGCGGCTGTACATACTGTAACGTTGTGTTGGTGCTGGGTGTGTGTGGAAGTAATAACCGGTCAACAAGCCAGCGGTTTTCGCGTTTCCTTGTTAATAGTTTCAAGGTCAGGGCGAAATTGGTCAGTTGTTGTTGTTGGTGATTACATTAACAAATAGCCAGGAGGCTGGACAAAGCATGGTTTTTTTGTCTGTTGTTTAACGCCGCTCTCGGCAATATTTCAGCTTTATGACGGCGGTCTTTGAACAATTGAATCTGGACCAGACAATCGAGTGATTGGTATCATGAGCATCGGTCCACGAAGTTAGGATACGATGACATGCATCAACCAAGTCACCCGATCCCGTTAGTCACCTTTTACGACAAGCACAGTCGCCTTTTACGGCAAGCATGGGTTGCTGAAGACATATTCTACCCCAGAGCTTCACGGGTCTCATTGTAGCAGGATAGTGGATTTATGCGTCCAATATTTATCAATTAAACATATCTACGGGGAGGGGTGGGAGTGTAATACTTCATCAAAATTACCAGCGAGACTGACCACTCGATGCTCTTACGGCAAGCGTAGTCATAGCATGGGTTGGTGGAGACCTATTTACCCCGGGTCTTCACGGGGCGTGTGGTCAGAGGGTACACGGTTTTCAGGAACTAACCCCATCATCATCTACATTTTCATAGTTGTTGTTTTCACATGGCTTTCTCGTGTTATAAAATTTGACAATGATTAGAGAAATGGTGTGAGTGTGAGTGAGTGAGTTGGGTTTGACGCCGCTCTTATCAGTATTCCGGTATTCGCGGCGTGTCAGCTTAATGCATGAGGAAAGCCCGAAGTGATGCAGGTCTCAGACGTTTACCACTTCGGTGAAACCCACGAGCACGGGTATGGTGCTGACACACCTAGAAACATAATCGGGGCAAAACGGGATTCGAACCCACAATCATAGGTTTCTGGCGTGCCCAAGGGACGCAACTCTGCACAGCGAATCGCGGCGCCTTAGACGACTGGGCCACCTGTTTATGTAGAAACCTTATCAGAAATATGCTGCACGCATCGGATATATACACCAATTATACGATCTACACGTATACACTAATTTTTCGATAGGCATTACTTAGAAGTTGACGGGTGACAAAGCAAACACACTTTATGGACAACAACTTCTTTAATATTGTAAGGCGACGTTTCGGTATAGATCTTTATTCCGTTGTCAAGCGAGACTGGGTATAGATGGTGTTGATTGCCACGTCTCCGTGTAGACGACGGATGCTTGACATCGGTAAAAGGATCTATACCGAAACGTCGCCTTTACAGTATTAAAGAAGTTGTTATCCATAAATTGTGTCTCCTTTGACGTATCCGTAGTTCTCCGTATACAACACGTGTGAGATTAATACAACATGTATCGAATGAACACATCTACATTATACAAAACGCATCGGAGAAATATATCACGCATCATATATACATCTGTGCACCCCGTTTCGGGTGCACACAATATAAACGACATGGCATGCACCCCATATTGTAACAGGATATTTTATATAAAGCTTTCAGGATTAAGGTTTTTCGTTTCAAGCAGTTTTTTTTATCTTTATAAGTTGTAGCATATATCGTCAGGGCTTGTCCATTTTATTAAGGGTAGACAGGTTATTCTATTCCTGTTCCTCTGTCTCAAATCTTCCTTCCGATTCTCAATACAATAACTGTCCTTTGAAGAACCGGGGTAGAATAGGTCTTCAGCAACCCATGCTTGCCGTAAAAGGCGACTGTGCTTGTCGTAAGAGGCGACTAACGGGATCGGGTGGTCAGGCTCGCTGACTTGGTTGATGCATGTCTTCGATCCCAAATGCGTGGATCGATGCTCATGATATTAATCATGGATTGTCTGGTCCAGACTCGATTATTTACAGACCGCCGTCATATAGCTGGAATATTGCTGAGTGTGGACGACAAAGTAGACACAAAACATGGATAACAATAAGTTTACCATTATAAAAAAACAACTTTCTCTCCTCGCGTTTTCACACTGTTTGGTCAAACTACTTAGATCTCCGTACAGACAAGACATTGACAACATGCAGTTCAGGAATGTCATAATCTTGCAGTTATGATGTGGGTTTTTAGACACAGTGCACATCCATGACAGTGTATAACTCCTATATCGCCGGGGTGGGGACAGTCGGTGTTGTGTTTGCTGTCATAGACCGGTCCCTGTTGACGTCACAGCCACAGTTAGGCTACAGAGGTGGGCCGACTGACAGGGTGTGCTCGGCGTTTTGAGCTAATATTGGTAGAGAGGACTTATCATATTCATATTGACTCTGTATTTCCCCTTCCGTTATTGACTGGTGAGATAGAGCTGGTGTGTCTGTGTGTATACACACTGTATCTCCTGTTCTCACTGGCGGCCACACCAGTGTAACAAGGAGAGAGAGAGAGAGGGGAAGAGATTCAAATAAAACTGTTTTCTATAAAATTCGACTCCCCCCCCCCCCCCCCCCCCTTCCCGGCTGACTTCGGCACTGGATCACTGGATAGAGAGGAGAGAGAGCGAGACAGAGAACGACACAGAGAGATGGGGAAAGAAAAAGACGGCAGAGAGACAGTGATAGAGATTAAGAGAGACAGCGATAGATCGAGTGGTAGCGAGACAGTGAGAGTGAGAGCGATAGACAGTGAGTGAGTGAGTGAGAGAAAGAGGATAGAGAACGATAGAGAAAGAAAGAGAGCGAAAAAGAGAGAGAGAGACATTGAGTGAGTACTGGGAGAGAGAGAGGAAGAGGAAAAGAGAGCGAAAGCGAGAGAGAGCGACTCAGAGAGAGAGAGAGAGAGAGAGAGAGAGAGAGAGAGAGAGAGAGAGAGACTCTCGTTCGTGTTTAGTATGTTAACACTGGTCTATAACACCACCCCCAGTCTTGTATCTGTATACACCGTACACACTAGACTCATGTCACTACTATAATTGTGTCCACACTGTGAGTGTCCGATTTCTTGATGGAAGTGGTCAAACACATCTTGTGTGATCTTCGCTGTGGCCCAAACGTTATAAACATCGCCCAGCGCTCGAGTAAAAATTAAAGTTTGAACAAGATTCAAAGTTTTTTTACTTTTTGTTTGCCACGGTTTATCCAGGGAAACCAACTTTTGTTAACATGTATACAAATATTGGGGCACTCATTTAATGGGAAAACTTCCGCTTAAATAGAATGCGTTTTTTCGTACTTCTTTTGTGTTTAACAAATGTTACTTAGCTAAAATTAAACATGGTGCTTTAACCAGGTACTTCCTGCTCCGACGTCATAAACACAACATTAAATTGAACTCTAGAACGTTTTGTGAGATTGATATATTTCTTGATTTTATTTCGTTTATTTTAATGATGTTTATTTATTTATAACCCCGCAACTAATCGTCAGTAAAGTGTTTGAAGAGATGGGCTTGTTATAGTGTATTACGTTGTCACTATAAAACGCCTTGGGACACGTAGAAATACATATATACCACCTAGGGACACGTATATATATAGATATATAACACCTGGGGACACGTATATATACATATATACCAATTAAAGACACGTATATATACATGTGTACCTTTTAGGGACACGTATATATACATTTGTACCACTTAGGGACACGTACATATAAAAATATAACACATGGAGACACGTATATATACATATGTACCACTTAGGGATACGTATATATAGAATCTTAACACCTGGGGACACGTATATATATATATATATATATATATATATATATATATATATATATATATATATATATATATATATATACCACTTAGGGACACGTTTATATACATATGTACCACTTAGGGACACGTATATATAGATATATAACACCTGGGGACACGTATATATACATATGTACCACTTAGGGACACGTATATTTTAGAAGTAAACGACGAGAGGAAGTTGTTTATCGAACAAAAAACACTGCAGGGAGAATAAACCATGAGGGGCGCAGCGACCAGGGGTCATATCTCTACCATTTTGGTGCGACCGTTTGGCCATGGGGAAAAACTCACTAGACAACCCCTTTCAAAAATAACGTCGTCCAATTTACGACGTCGTCAAATTGCGAGCGCATGTTCGAATTTCCAGAAATGAAGTCATAATAGAACAATGTTTTATCGTGAAATAAACCACGCTTCGTTCTTCATTGCTCTTTGCGATTTATCGCGGAGCTATCTTATATATACATATACAACGCTAACATACACGAGTATATTAGTATATAACACTAAGGGACACGTATATATACATATATAACACTAACAGACACGTATATATACATATATAACACTAAGGGACACGTATATATAGATATATAACACTAAGGGACACGTATATATACATATATAACACTAATAGACACGTATATATACATATATAACACTAAGGGACACGAGTATATAAATAACACTAAGGGACTTGGGGAAAATATTTGAAGTTAACGTCACAGAATGATTAACGTGACGTCGGGCTATCCCCATCAACAGACTGTCTCATCTAGAGTCGCCATTTCTAAACAGATATCACACATTTCACATGATAACAAGGCAATGAGTAATAAATACGAGAATAAACAACTCGCAACATGGGATTTCTGTACCTTGAGAAATAATATTGCAAGTTAATTTTATGTTACAAAATTAGTTCGATCGAGACAGACTATCCTACAGTCAGATTACCTCGTAGCTCGTCGAGTATTCACAAAATGGCATCCAGGCTCTTCATCATGTGACACATTACCTTAATCCTTGGCCTAATTGCGTAAAGCAGTCTTAGAGCTAAGATCATCGTAGCTCCCATACTTTAACATTGGCTAAGATCTCTGTGTGCTGTTGGCCCTTGTGTCACAATAGCCAGATCCCTGTCATCACTACATCCTCAGTGTACTAATCTCCTGTTAATCCCATTCGCCTTCGACATAAAAATATTATCTTAATCTTATTCCATCGGCTTCGTCATTATATGATTACCTTTGTTTGTTTGTTGTTTAACGCCACACGCAATATTCCAGCTATATGGCGGCGGTCTGTAAATAATCGAGTCTGAACCAGACAATCCAGTGACTGACATCATGAACATCGACCACCGCAATTGCTATCGGTGACATGCATCAACCAAGTCAGCGAACCTGACCGCCCGATCCCGTAGTCGCCTCTTACAAGCATAGTCGCCTTTTACGGTAAGCATGGGTTGCTGAAGACCCATTCTACCCCGGATTTTCACAGGCCGATTATATTTGTACATTCATCCCACCTTGTGTCATGATTTATATATAGTGAGTGAGTGAGTTTTACGCCGCTTTTAGCAATATTCCAGCGATACACGGCGGGGGACACCAGAAATTGGCTTCACACATTGTACCCATTTTAGGAATCGAACCCGGGTCTTCGGCGTGACGAGCGAACGCTTTAACCACTAGGCTAACCGACCGCCCGAATTATGCATAGTACTCATTTACTAGGCAGCCACCTGATGAAAGAGCAAGCAGTAGCTCTGAAACGCCGTACAAAGAATAAAATAAGTTGCAATCAATACAAAAGTGTCAGGTATCCACGTATGATTTGTTTTCTCTCTACAAACGACACTGTTTGTTGTCATGTATACGTTTCCGGCCGTGCATCGTCGCCTGTATTGTATTTCTGCTACATATTTTGTGAATATGTTTATATTATTCAAAGTGCAGTTGTTTCCAGACAAATATTCAAATAAAATTATTTTTAAACTGAAACTCTAAGTAAGGAACGCAGCACGCGCCGGGACAGCAGGCATTAGAGAAGATGCTCCAGATCTCGCGAGATGATGCGGTCAATTTGTGGACATGCGCAGATCGATGAGGGTGGAGGAGGAAGGACGACGGCAGTCGGGACAAACACACAGGTCGAACATCGTGTACGGGGATGATCTCGTCAAGCGACCATATTTCGGTCAGCGATGAGCATTCTGTCCTCAAAACACGCTGATTGTCAATACTTTCATCTTTCCCACACCGCCGGTGTCAGAGGCATGCTGGCGTTAATATACACACACACGCCGGACTGAATATACACACACTGTAGGGTGAGTGAGTATATTCTTATGCCGCTTTTAGAAATATTCCAACAATATCACGGCGGGGGACACTAGAAATGGGCTTCACACATTGTACCAGTGTCGGGAATCGAACCTGGGTCTTCGGCGTGACGAGCGAACGCTTTAACCACTAGGCTAACCGACCGTCCCTATACACACACTAGACTGAATATACACACACCTGAGTAAGTATAAGCACAGAGGAATCAATATACACCATGTGACCTAATCATGCCCCATTTGTCAGATACCCTAGTTGTTAGACAGTGGAGTAGAGATGGTTTGTCAAACAATATGAGATTTTCATGTTGCTTTTATGAACCAGTCCCAATAAACTTAATGATATGAATAACATCAAGTAAATAAAAACGTTTCTGGTAACGTAACTGATCTTCTGAGATACAATCGGATTATATGGTTTTACTTTCTACCCATATAGATTTAATTAATCAACCCATGCTTGCCGTTACAAGCGACAACGGAATCGGGTGGTCAGACTCACTGACTTGGTTGATGTTTATCGTATCCCAGTTTCGTAGACATATGCTCATGATGTCAATCACTGGATTTCTGGTCGAGATTCGATTATTTACAGACTGCCGCCATATAGCTGGAATATTGATAAATGCGACGTTAGACAATAAACAAACAAACACACAAGGACTATTTAAGCCTAGGCAACTCAATGAAAGTCTTATTATGCTCATGAGGTGTCTGTCAAATAGAGACTGATCGGGACTAATCCTTTCACCACATGGGTAACACACACTGGATCGTGGGAGAACTCAGCCGTGGTATATGTGATTTTAAGGCGACAAATGGTGTGAGACCCCGTTAGTAATAAAACTGCTCCCTGACTTAAAACGTACCCTGCACTCTAAACCTTGCCCCAAGGCTTAAAGTACACCAAACGCCTTGACCAAAATACACCCTGCACACAACACCTTGCGCCCAGGCTTGAAGTACACAATACACCTTGACGTAAATACGCCCTGCTCCCTATTTCAAATTACACCCTGCACACAACACCTTGCGCCCAGGCTTAAAGTACACAATAAGCCTTGACGTAAATACACCCTGCGCCCTGACACAAAATACACCCTGCACACAACACCTTGCACCCGGGCTTGAAGTACAAAATACACCTTGACTTAAATACGCCCTGCTCCCTGACACATATTACACCCTGCACACAACACCTTGCGCCCAGGCTTAAAGTACACAATAAGCCTTGACTTAAATACTCCCTGCTCCCTGACACATATTACACCCTGCACACAACACCTTGCGCCCAGGCTTAAAGTACACAATAAGCCTTGACTTAAATACGCCCTGCTCCCTGACACATATTACACCCTGCACACAACACCTTGCGCCCAGGCTTAAAGTACACAATAAGCCTTGACGTAAATACACCCTGCGCCCTGACACAAAATACACCCTGCACACAACACCTTGCACCCAGGCTTGAAGTACAAAATACACCTTGACTTAAATACGCCCTGCTCCCTGACACATATTACACCCTGCACACAACACCTTGCGCCCAGGCTTAAAGTACACAATAAGCCTTGACTTAAATACTCCCTGCTCCCTGACACATATTACACCCTGCACACAACACCTTGCGCCCAGGCTTAAAGTACACAATAAGCCTTGACTTAAATACGCCCTGCTCCCTGACACATATTACACCCTGCACACAACACCTTGCGCCCAGGCTTAAAGTACACAATAAGCCTTGACTTAAATACGCCCTGCTCCCTGACACATATTACACCATGCACACAACACCTTGCGCCCAGGCTTAAAGTACACCATAAGCCTTGATTTAGATACGCCCTGCGCCCTGACACAAATTACACCCTGCACACAACACCTTGCGCCTAGGCTTAAAGTACACAATACACCTTGATGTAAATACGCCCTTCGCCCTGACACAAAATACACCCTGCACACAACACCTTGCACCCAGGCTTGAAGTACACAATACGCCTTGTTGTAAATACGCCCTGCGCCCTGACACAAAATACACCCTGCATACTACACGCCGCGCCCTGACTTCAACTCTGCCCTGGGCCCTGACTCAAAATACACCCTGTACCCTGGTTTAAAATATCCCCTGCACACTACATACATACAGCACAGTGTCTCCAGATTGCCACAACCAGGGTGAAGTATTATCGCCTTGATGAAACAAAAGTAACAACTGAAAGCTTCGTTTTACTATTGCCATGAAGGGGCGGTCGGGTAGCTTAATGGTTAAAGCGTTCGCGCGTCACGCCGAAGACCCGGGTTCGATTCCCCACATGGGTACAATGTGTGATATTGCTGGAATATTGCTAAAAGCGGCGTAAATCCATACTCACTCACCTACTCACTCATTGTTGCCATGGTTACATGATATAATCAATTCCGATTTTTGTATTTAATTATGCCAACAAAACCAAATGTGTTTCGGCAGAAAGGTATTACGGGATACGAATTAATAAAATGGCTAATCTATATGGATATATATCGTAAGCAGCGCTTAATTATTCTTCATGTGTATATTTCTTGACAGATGTACATAAGCTGTACTTGCCAAGACAATTAATTCCCGGAAGACATATTGACATGCAAACGTATGTGTATTTGTTAATTTGAGCAAACTCACACGCAGTGTTTGACATCAATAACGGAATCCTTCTTTTAACGCAGATAAACATTTGCCATGTTGCAGATCCTGACTGGATCCGCCCTTCCTTCTTCCCTGGCAGGGGGAGATTGATCACGTGACTGCATGGGGGGTCATTTGGGGGAACTAATTGTAAACGATGTAATGAGTTCTGGACCCGGTCCGAGTCATACTTGACGATTCATCTTTCAAACTTTGGTTTTTAAAGATGGAAAGCTTGAAAGCTCTACACTGCTTCCTACTTCTCACTTCCGAAATCTGTTTCGAAAAATAGAAACTTGAAGACTCTACACAGCTTCCCACTTACTTCCGTATAGCGTTTTAAAAGATGGAAAGCGCTGAAGCTCTGGCGCAACTCACTTCCCACTTCCGAGAACGCGTTTGAAGAGATAGAAACCTTACAAATTCAAATGTTCTGCCAATTTTCAACTTTTTAGTTCATAGTTAGGTAATCAAGGATTACGGAGGAGTTTGTTTCGCTTGTTTACTCGCGACTTTTAAAAACGAGAAAGGCGAGAGAGAGAGAGAGAGAGAGAGAGAGAGAGAGAGAGAGAGAGAGAGAGAGAGAGAGAGAGAGATTCTTATTTCCTCCGGAAGTTAATCCGAAGATTATACATAATTAATCAAAAGTATTCACACAAACTCATATTACCTGTACATATATACAATAAAAGACAGTAGCACCATTGTCATGCCATTCACACAGTACAAAAGGTTAGATCAGATGACATAATCAAGGTAAGGCTTTAGTGTAAGTACATAAGCAGAAAATATCAGTATAACAGATTCCCATGTAACTATATCAATACATTGTGAGAAGTGAGTATCAGCACCAAAGAATAATGACAACATATCTTCTTCATCTTGTAATTCCAACTGGACAAAGGTTTCAACTTCAACCAGATCAATAAAAGTTGAAAACAGTTCATTTCTTTCCTGCAGTAGAGCTTCACAATGTAATATGATGTGATTATCATAATCAAAGGCATGCTTGTTACACAATAAACATTCCCTGGAAGTTTTGTTTCGTGATGAAATTCTAACACAAAATGTTAAACTTGACCTCTGTTCTGGGAACATATATGCTAGTTGCCATAATATATGGTGAGTAAGCTTTGTGTGTATTAGCATGAAGCGTGAAAGACCTGTATCGACAGAAACTTTTCTGCGCCACATATTTTCTTCATATTCATGAATGGTTTTATTAACCAGTTGCTTCCAGTTTATCTTTGTAGGAAATACACAACAGCTTACAGTTTACTTAAAGCTTCATAACTGTCGTATTTCCAAAAATATTTACAAAAATAGTTATAAAGACAGTTGGAAAAGGAGACATGAAAGATTGAGATTCATTGTTTCAACTAAAAAATACATGTCCATAGTAGCCTGAATATTGGCAAAAAAACTGATTCTGATTTCAATAACCACAACCAACTCTGATACATTAGATTTTCTCTCCACGGAAATTAAAACTTTCAGAAAAGTTCTTCTTTCTCAGTCATTGTCAGTAGGCATTTTGAAAGCATGACATATACAACAACAGCAGAGTAGTGGAAACTGAATGAATGTAAGGTGTTCGCTGTGTTCATTTTGTGCAGACAAAACTCGATTAGAAGAGATTAAATTTAGGTACAACAGAAATTGAGAAATATCCGTCATACACGTCATAGACAAGACATTATTCTGTCAAGGCATACACACCAAATTTGTCCCTTTCTGTTTCAACTTAGCGCGATTTGATCTACAGGTAACCTATTTCTACATTGAAAATACAGTGTGTTTTCAGTGTAATTAATTTTAAAGTGCAACTGTAGAAGCTGGGAACTGTTTACTGAGCCAACACGTGTGTTTCTCGACCAGGTGTATTCATAATATCATAATAGCTCGGTGGACGTGATTCTTCTGATTGCACACATCTCTGTATGAGGCACATTCCACTTGAACGTGTAAATTCAGCCATTATTCTAATCACGCCGGCTCTATATATTTCTCGGTTACCTCGTCACGTTGTTTGACAAGCAACCGGAAGTGCAACAGCCTTCGTATCATACCCAGGGAACCAGGCTGAAGTGCAGCTGCTTGGTGCTCTTTGACCTCAAGGGAGACAACTCTAATCGTGTTTGTTCCCATAATCCCCGGGTCTACTGTACGCCATTTTCTAAATACCAGGACATGAAAGTCTGACAGGATGGAAGACGGCAGACGGCGATGTTCACGCATCTGGTGTGAACATGAGAACACAGTGTTGACAATGTATCGTCCAGTCGGTGCCGAATGCCACAACAATGCGCGGAGGTCAACACTCGCTGTATAATAGTTTGTATTAAGGAATCACGCATGCCGAGTATCAATAAATATATGATCAACATAACTGGACGGGGTCGTCGCCATAGCATACGGCTTCTATGTGAGGAATGCTCCTAAATTCTGGAATCACCGGCCACATCCGTCCGTGTAGATTGGATTGTCGATCTGACGGGCCTGTAATCTAGATTCACCCTTGTCCCAATGTTGCAGGTCTATACGGGTGACGTTGTCCCCTTCGTGAAGGGAATTCAACACATGTACAAACGTATTGACATATCTTTTAGCTTTTTTCTTCTTTTTTTAGATTAAGGAATTTGTTACAGATTGGAAGTGGATATTAGCAGGTGCTTCGTGTGGTAACACGTGTTCTGAATAGAGTGATTGTACCAAGACTCCCGACGTCGAAATCAGTCTTATGTACACATATGAATATGATATGCACTGTTCACTGAAGCAGAGTGGCATTTAGATGAAAAAAGAATGTTATAAAATTGTACGAAGATGTCAGAATTATTTGGACAGAGTTATACGTCCTTGTTAAAGCTTTCAAACGTTTTATGATAGAAATGTGGAGGACATTTCCAAATTTAGGCAGTGACCAAAGTTATGTCTGATGCAATTCCCCATTTTGCTTTTTACAGGTGACTTGCCTTTGCGTGTATTTGTGACGGGTACTGTTGGGGCAGAACACTTTCATTCTTCAGCGAACACTTGGTATCGGGGGCTGTAATCTATGTTCAGCCTTGTCCCAATGCTGCATGTCTATGCGGGTGACGTTGTCCCCTTCGTGAAGGGAATTCAACACATGTACAAACGTATTGACATATCTTTTAGCTTTTTTCTTCTTTTTTTAGATTAAGGAATTTGTTACAGATTGGAAGTGGATATTAGCAGGTGCTTCGTGTGGTAACACGTGTTCTGAATAGAGTGATTGTACCAAGACACCCGACGTCGAAATCAGTCTTATGTACACATATGAATATGATATGCACTGTTCACTGAAGCAGAGTGGCATTTAGATGAAAAACGGATGTAATAAAATTGTACAAAGAATTATTTGGACAGAGTTATACGTCCTTGTTAAAGCTTTCAAACCTTTTATGATAGAAATTTGGAGGACATTTCCAAATTTAGGCAGTGACCAAAGTTATGTCTGATGCAATTCCCCATTTTGCTTTTTACAGTTGACTTGCCTTTGCGTGTGTTTTTGGCGGATACTTTCATACTTTAGCGAACACCTGGTATCATCATTATTTTATAGTGATTCTTGAACACATGCGCATAATATGGTCGGAATCGTACAACGGGCTCTGCTTTTAGAGATTTCTGAATATTATGGAATATTATGGTCTGTTTTATCAACTGATATGAGATAGCTATGTAATAAATCGCAAAAAGCAATGAAGAACGAAGCGAGGTTTATTTCACGATAAAACATTGTCCTATCACGACATCGTTTCTGTAGATTCGTATACCCTCGCAACTTGATGACGTCATATATTGGACGACGTTATGTTTGAGAGGGAAGTGCCTAGTTAGTTGTTCCACATAGATGTAGCTGGACGCCGCATCCAAAAAAAGGGAGAGATATGACAGTCGGTATTACCAGAAAAGGTACAGACAATTGATGGTAGGATTGTGAGAATTACAGGGAAATACCAATCTTAACCCACCTTTTCATAAAATGGACTTGTCCGACATTGTTGAGGTCGAATTCTATTCAGGGAGTCGTCATTATTGAAAATAAGGTAATTATTTTAAAAGCTTGCACATTCTATCAACAACATTGAAGAGGCTGTTGATATTGCATTTAAGGAATAACCGACTCGTGGTGGTGGTTTATCATACAATAAAACAGGGATAAGAAGCCCATGAGGGGCGAGTGGTTTATTCCCCCCTGCAGTGTATTATTGTACGATAAAAAAACTCCTACTTGTATATTTCTTAAGTATTAATTAATATTTGGAATTTTGTCAGGTCATTCTGTTTTCCCAGATTATCACAGTCGATCACATTACCAGGAATGGACCATTTCAATCTCATTAAAATCAGATTAATGGGATGTCCTCAGATCTTTGTTTAGCGATAGCGAGAGTTAAGATCTGATTTTAATGAGATTGGGAATATTTCAATTAATCGATGGTTCGATCAATCAACCAAATATGGAGGTATTGTAAATCTAACAGTATTACGAGTGTATGGACATATCAGACATACAATTCAGACCTTAAAGTCGCTGAGAGGATGCTACTGCAGCAACATCTCAGCAACTACAACGGGCCATACCGACCAGTGGCCATCAGTCTGTTAGGTGACTGATTGTAACGACAATACTACACAATTAGGGGTCGACCATTTAGTATTTCTGGGAATGGGCTGTAAAAAGGAAAGAGGCAAATCAATTTTTCCTCAGGTTCTCTCCCCTCCACTCACAAAAGTATAAAATAAATACAATCCTTCACTGGAATTACTAATGATATTGTCTTCTGGGTCTAACATATTGTTGAACTCAATCATCAGTGAAAAAACTATTAAGCTTTGAAGGGCTTACTGAAACATCAACACTGTCTCGAACAATTCCAAGACCCGACACACCCTCGAATATTAAATAGTGTCGATCCGCTATCATCAAAATAGATTCATCCCCTCCTCAGTAAGCGAAATTTGGGGGTTTGTAAAACAGCGTCGAAGTTAATGACCTTGAATTTGATCTTTATAAACAGTAAGATCTAGGTTTGAACGAGAAAAAAACATTGATGATGTATTCTTTTAGAAAGTAATAAAGCATTTGCTGAATAAATAGACACAAACACATTGGCATAAAACATATAGAAAGTGATTCAAGCCCCTGACTTTTGTCAGATCAATACAAGAGTGCACACATACAAATGACTGATTTGAAGATTGCTTTGAGTGGCCAGGTCCTTTTTCATAAAGTACACGTGTGAAAAGTCAACAATTGTTGTTATTGACAAGAACGACTACCGCGTTGTAAGTGTATGTTTTTCTGTATGGGTATTGTGACATTTCCGCGGCGCGCAGCTGACTTCACAGTAGGGTTATAAAACCACACAACCCCTAGAGACTTTATCCGCATTCGAAATGTACATTAAACATTGGAAACCTTGACAACTGGATCGCAGCTTCTGTGTGAAGAATAACAGTCCTCCAGCCACCGACTGGCCAATTTGTCTGCGCATGTCATCAGTTTATTATTTGTTATCACCCAGGTGGCGACTCTGCCCGCCTGCAGGGAGTGAGAGCAGGACACTGTGGGCGTTGTTTGTCGCCGTAATCTACCCGTGCTATGACCTTGACGCTGCTCCTCCTGGTGATAATGGCGGTGTTGGACCAGGAGCGTCCAGTAATCCCAGAGATACCTGCCCCTATTGTGTCTGCTGTCCTACGCATTACCTTCTGATAATGTCAACAATGAATAAGTGAAAAAACTCATTTTCTTTATCCAGGGAAATATGTTTTCCCCTCTGAAATCAACTGTTTCATCTACGGCATAGCAACGTCTTAAGTTTTTTAACATTGAGCGGAGTTGTGCAAGTGATGTTTATCCCTTGAGCTTAACAGAGGATTGAACAATTTGCTGATGAATAACAATCGTTCGTCCTTCAATTGAGCGAGATATTTACGACATATTAATGGAACGCGCTATGATAGTTCAACGCGACGCCCCACTTGGACTCCCACAGGCGATAGTTTACCGTTAGAGATTCAGCTATTTGTCTGATTCCTAATACCGACAAACTATTCTTACAAACTAATCCTTCCTGTGGAGAAAAACCTCCACGAGACGGATTAGAGATCTGTATTGGGGCTGATTTGAACCCGAGACATAGCACAGATGTACTTCAATGCAGAAAAATTAAACTTCAAAGTTTTATTTGAATTCAATCACTTGTAACTTGAAAGACAAACGCATAGCGATGTTGCAAAACCAGCAGTGCCATAGGGATACGCGTAGTTTGGGGTCCAACATTGTGAACTCGAGACATGATGGCATCTTGGGCTGTCAAACACCCCCCTCTGTCAAACACCCCCCTCTGTCAAACGGACACACGTATGATCTGATGGTATTTCTTTAAAAGTGAGATTGAGAGATCAGGGCTTTTCTTGCTGAGCAATCATGAACGATTACTTGGGTCATTCGAAAAGGAAATTATTAAAAGTTGTTTAAAAAAATATATAATGTCTTGTGATGTGGTACGCCTGTCCTCATACAGCGAACCCCGTTTATTCGGACTGTCAATTCCCATTGGAAGCGTTCTGATGAACAAATGTATGGGTTACCGAATCAGTGGTACGGGGAACATGTAGATGATGAAAAGATACAGCAATGATCGCAATACAAGCAGGTGTCTGGATGAGCGTGCTCCAG
Organism: Haliotis rufescens; assembly: GCF_023055435.1. Classification (NCBI taxonomy): domain Eukaryota; kingdom Metazoa; phylum Mollusca; class Gastropoda; order Lepetellida; family Haliotidae; genus Haliotis; species Haliotis rufescens. The sequence goes on from NW_025963824.1 coordinate 3,533,497, forward strand.
TTGGGTTTAATTGATCGAAAACTAATTACATATCATCTCAGAGAAGGGGCGGTCGGGTAGCCTAGTGGTTAAAGCGTTCGCTCGTCACACCGAAGACCCGGGTTCGATTTCCGATATGGGTACAATGTGTTAAGCCTATTTCTGGTGTCCCCCGCCGTGATATTGCTGGTATTCCTTAGAGTAAAACCGTACTCACTCACTAAAACATCTACCACCGATAAAGTCATACATATAATCACTGGAATGTCTGGTGCATTGTTTATAGCCCTCTGTCATATAGAACGAATAATGTGGCGCTAAAACACAACGAAAACAACAAACAATCAATAAGAAAAAGTACAAAGCTGTGAGGATGAGAATTATCAATCTATCAATTAATGACAAATCAGTTATTCTACGCGTTTTGAATTAAATTCTGAATCAGACAAAAGTAATGGCTTTTAGCGATATTCCAGATACATCACGGGGGGTGGGGGACACCAGAAATGGGCTTCATACACTGTACCGGAGTCGAGAATCGAACCCCGGTCTTCGGCGTGACGAGCGAATGCTTTAACCACTAGGCTACCCGACCGCCCCTGAACTAGAAATAAAAGAAGTGAAACTGCCTCATATTTAGATGTATGTAAAAAGATTGCGTTACAGAAACTTTCTGCACGAAATAATCCTGCAGCTCCAGACATTGGCGTCTTCATTTCACAAGATTGCAATCTGGCGCAGTATTTCTACGAAAAGATCAACGAGCGTCATTCGACTTATGATGAGAACTTGTTTAATCTAATCAGAGCGACAGCATTCAGGGTCTTAGTGATACAGGGTCTAAGTAATACAGAGCCTTAGTAATACAGGCCTTAGTAATACAGGGTCTTAGAAATACAGGCCTTAGTAATACAGGGTCTTAGTAATACAGGCCTTAGTAATACAGGGTCTTAGTAATACATGCCTTAGTAATACAGGGTCTTAGTAATACAGGCCTTAGTAATACAGGCCTTAGTAATATAGGGTCTTAGTAATACAGGTTCTTAGTTATACAGGGTCTGAGTAATACAGAGCCTTAGTAATACAGGCCTTAGTAATACAGGGTCTTAGAAATACAGGCCTTAGTAATACAGGCCTTAGTAATACAGGCCTTAGTAATATAGGGTCTTAGTAATACAGGTTCTTAGTTATACAGGGTCTGAGTAATACAGGCCTTAGTTATACAGGTTCTTAGTAATACAGGGTCTTAGTAATACAGGCCTTAGTAATACAGGGTCTTAGTAATACAGGGTCTGAGTAATACAGGCCTTAGTAATACAGGTTCTTAGTAATACAGGGTCTTAGTAATACAGGCCTTAGTAATACAGGGTCTTAGTAATACATGCCTTAGTAATACATGCCTTGGTAATATAGGGTCTTAGTAATACAGGGCCTAAGTAATACAGGTCTTAGCAATACAGGGTCTTAGTAATACAGGTCTTAGTAATACAGGGTCTTAGTAATACAGGGCCTGAGTAATTCAGGGTCTTAGTAACACGGGCCTTAGCAATAGAGGGTCTTAGTAATACAGGCCTTAGTAATACAGGGCCTGAGTAATACAGGCCTTAGTTATACAGGCCTTAGTAATACAGGGTCTTAGTAATACAGACCGATGTGACGTGAATTTCTAGCTCATTCACTCACTCAACAAACTCATAAACGTACAAAGGCTTTATTCACATACATAGTCACGAGGTCTCCAGTTGGGTGATTCTGGAACATCTGAAACAACGAGGCCATTGATGAACTGCTGGGGCAGGTAGGCATTTGAATGCATAAACAAACAACGGCCAGCTGATGCCATGATGCAGCCTAAGTGTCCGCAGTCAGCCCTCTGTTGTCTGACAGATATCTGACATGCAAAAACATCTCCACAGTGTTTGCGTTGTGCATTACGTCTAACTCCAAACCAAACACTGCGCATGTGCTGGTGTGTTGACCTGGTTAGCACGTGCACATTGACGCGCTGTGACGTGGACAGGCTCTTCCAGAATGGCAGTTGGTATGTGTAGATTCCCCGACGGACTGACTAGAGCAAACTGCAGGCGAGTAAACGAAGCCCCCGCGGTTTTTCCCGACCCCCAGGGCATGCTCTGTCTACCAAAACCGAGGGAAAGTGTTTTTCCATACTTATAAACCGTCTAAATTGATTAAATGTTATAACGAGCATCTATAAATGAGGCGCTTCATTATAGCGCTTCCTTGAAGACGTGATATCATAACTTGCACGTGAAATTCGCTGACTTGCCAGGCGGTCAAGAGCACTTGGATGTGTCAACAACAAAACACAACTAAAATACTTACTTTTAAATGAAAGTTAAATCTTCAGTCTCTTAATGTTTGTGTTGCAACATTCCACTTCTTTTAAACTTTTCAAAACGAAAATTCGCAAATTTAAAAGGTGTCTTTTGCTTTACAAGATTTACGACTTTAAACAATCCAACTGTTTACACAGATGTAGTTGTGACGTAACGGCTAGCAGTTACTTCACGTGCAAATTGTGCAGCATTGATAAGCACTTGTTTAAAAGCACGTGTTTTGAAACCTCGCTGTCCTTTCACCAGAGACTCTGAAGTGGAAAGATGAGCGACGACAACTTTCATTTTGTTACCCAGTCTTCGTTCACTGTACACATGACATTCAATTTTAATTGAATTAAAATTTTGAATTGCTACTTGTAGTCATGTTTTCAGTTACTTGGTTACACCTGGGATTTGAGGTTTTACATTCAAAGTTAAACCTCCAGAACGAAAATAAAACATCTTAATAGGTTTTACTTTGAAAGTAAAACCTCACAATAGGTTTTAATGCCTATAGAAAGAACTCTCTTACTTAATAGAGATCCCAATGAATAGGTTTATAATGGATGAGAAAGGACTGTTGAGAGCTACCTCAGTAAGTCAGTCACAATGGCAGGGCGTCATAATACTTGTACATCAAGTGCAAGACGTCAAAATGGTCGACACGATAAACGCTATTGAATATGAACCTGTTGCGGTTGCATGTGTTGGTCATCATTGATTAACTGGCCGATCATTGAAAGGTGATTACAAAGATGTGTAAGGTAAATTCATAGATTGCTGTAGACGGTCATTGTCAGCCTAGACAGGGATCGAGTCGATACTACGATAGCTTGGATGTACACAATCATCCAATCAATGTGTCTGTCCTTTCTCAATGTATGCAGCAACGCTGAGTTCAAGATTTAAGGGTCTTATTGTTCAGAAACAACGCCCCTGTATGTATGAGAATTCCCACCTCTGTCTCTCTCTCTCTCCTTCCACCACCCACCTCTCTCTCTCTCATTCAAAAACCCAACTCTCTCTCTCTCTCTCTCTCTCTCTCTCTCTCTCTCTCTCCTTCAACAACACACCACTTCCTCTTTCTCACTCTCTAACTCCTTCAACAACCCACCTCTCTCTCTCTCTCTCTCCTTCAACAACCCACATCTCTCTCTCCTTCCACAACCCACCTCTCTCTCTCTCCTTCCACAACCCACCACCTCTCTCTCTCCTTCCACAACCCACCCACCTCTCTCTCTTTCCAAAACCCACCTCTCTCTCTCTCTCTCCTTCCACAACCCACCTCTCTCTCTCTCTCCTTCCACAACCCACCACCTCTCTCTCTCCTTCCACAACCCACCCACCTCTCTCTCTCTTTCCAAAACCCACCTCTCTCTCTCCTTTCACAACCCACTAACCTCTCTATCTCTTTCAACAAACCCCCCCCCCCTCTCTCTCCCCTTCAACAACCCCCCTCACTCTTTTCTTCAACAACCCACCTCTCTCTCTCCTTCCACAACCCACCCACCTCTCTCTCTCCTTCAACAACCCCCCTCTCTTTTCTTCAACAACCCACCTCTCTCTCCTTCAACAACCCACCCCCCTCTCTCTCTCTCTCTCTTTCAACATCCCACCTCTCTCTCTTCTTCCTTCAACAACCCACCCCTCTCTCTCTCAGATGTTAAACAGTTGATGTTGAATGTGTATGATTTCTTTAGAAGTGAAGCAGAAAGAGCAAAGCCTTTTTATGCAATTAATAAATTCTTGAAACGAGCTTCAAAAGCTCTTGGTATGTCCCCTCAGAAACTTAAAACTGTTCTTAGTCGCCGAAATACAAATAGTCAGGCCAAGGAGGTAGGGAACATGTCAAAACCACGCAAGGTTGATAAATTAGACAGTTTTCAGAGGGATCAAGTCAGACGTGCAATTGTTAAACTGCACACAGAAAATAAGTACCTGTCCCTTAGAATTTTGAAGAAACACCTTGAAACTGAACGTGATTTACGTGTTACAAAGTACAAACTATGGCAGCTGTTGCATACATTTAGTTACAAATACAAAAAGATAACTGGAGAAAAAAGGGCTGTGTTGTGTGAACGGTCAGACATTGTTCGTCTCCGAAATCATAACCTTCGTACCATCAAGCAGAAACGTGAAGAAGGATATGAGCCCGTCTTTTAGATGAGACATGGGTAAATGCGTCACACACAGCCAGCAGTCAGTGGGTACCCAGTGGTGACTGTAAGGAGTCTGGTAGAAAGTTACCAATGGGAAAGGGTGAAAGACTCATAGTTCTCCATGCCGGTTCTGCTAGTCAGGGTTTTCTCCCAGACTGTGACCTCGTCTTTAGAGCCAAGGCCAAAGACAACAGGGACTACCACACAGAAATGAACGGCAATGTATTTCTGGAGTGGGTGAAAGATAAATTAGTCCCTGCTTTGCCTACAAAGTCTCTCAGTGTCATGGACAATGCACCGTATCATAGTGTGCAGGATCCAGAAAGCAAGACTCCAACCTCTAATAACCGTAAAGGAGACATGGTTACTTGGCTGCGACGGAGGAACATTACCTTTCCTTCTCGAGCGACGAAACCACAGCTCTATGAAATCATCAAAACTATGAAACGTGACCCCGTGTATAAAGTTGACAGTTACATTATGGGTCAGGGTCACGCTGTCTTACGACTGCCACCTTATCACTGCGACCCGAATCCAATCGAGTTGGTATGGGGCATCGTCAAGGGTGACGTTGGACGATCGAACACAACGTTCAAATTACGAGACGTTGAACAACTCGTAAAGGAATCCCTTGGTCGTGTAACAGTAGAAACATGGAGGCGTTGTGTGGCCACAGTCGTTGACGAGATAGAGCCACGTTATTGGTCACGAGATGGACTACGGCCAGCAACAGTCCAACCTATAATAGTGGCAGTCGGTTCAGGCACCAGCAGTTCCGACGACGAGATCTATGGCATGAGCGAGTCAGATTGCCACTGAAAATATCATGAGACGGCCCCTCTAACGCTTTGTCATTTCCCCTACCACAGAACGTGCAGTACATGCGTGCTTGCGCTGTTCCTTCCACGGTTTGTCCCCCTACGTGTCATGTACACATTTCTATACAAAATTACATGATAGTTTCTTAAAGAACTTCATCCGTCATGGGTCTTAAAATAAACAAAATTCAGATTTTGTTGGGTACAGGGTATTTATGGTCAAGTACCGTATTGATGTTTCATACACTTTTCTGGATTTGGAGTTATTTTGCAATTCATCGTTCTCATTTGGAGTCAAACGGACTGCAGATGGTCATTATTTTTTGGAATATATTATGTTAATTCAGACAAAGGTTTTGACGAATACTTCGCTTTGATGCATTATTCTTTGTAGGTGGCCCAGTCGTCTAAGGCGCCGCGATTAGCTGTGCAGAGTTGCGACCCTTGGGCACGCCAGAAACCTATGATTGTGGGTTCGAATCCCGGTTCGCCCTGATTATGTTTCTAGGTTTGTCAGCACAATACCCGTGCTCGTTGGTTTCACCGAAGTGGTAAACGTCTGAGACCTGCATCACTTCGGGCTTTCCTCCCACATTAGGCTGACACGCCGTGATATGAATGGAAAAGTGTTAAAAGCGGCGTTAAACCCAACTCACTCACTCACTCACTATTCTGTGTACATATACATGTTCGCCAAAGGTTTTATTTATTCCGTATTATATGGACACGTACACGTTTTTAAAGTGATTTTAAACCTTTAATGCCGTTAATGGTGGAAATAAAAGTTCAGTTCAGTTCAAGAAAATACCATTGTTTTGAAACTGGGCCTTTAGCTCAACGAAGATGGCCGCGAAATGGTTGGTAAAAGTCGAGGGACATTAGAAATGTATCAGCAGGACATCAGGTATTTTATGACGCTTCATCGAATTTCCTATTTTGTAGCGTGTGTCCTGTCACGCCGTTTCAATCGGAAGTCAGATGTATGACGTCAGCCTGAAGTTGCACAGCTACCCCCTGGAACAAAAAGCAAGTGCTTACCAAAAAAAGAATAAAAAGTACTTTAGTGTGTTCTTCTTTCAGTCGTTTGTTATAGTTACATGGTGTTTTGTTAATTTACATTGGGCACGGGTGGCCCAGTCGTCTAAGGAGCCGCAATTCGCCGTGCAGAGTGGCGTCCCTTGGCTATGCCAGAAACCTATGATTGTGGATTCGAATCCCGGTTCACCCCGATTATGTTTCTAGGTTTGTCAGCACCATACCCGTGCTCGTGGGTTTCACGTAAACGTCTGAGACCTGCATCACTTCGGGCTTTCCTCCCATATTAAGCCTCGATATAACTGGAATATTGTTAAAAGCAGGCTAAATCTCTCTACCCTTTACCTGGTGTCATAACTGATTTTCATGGTTAGGGTAAGGGTTAGGGTTAAGGGTAGGGTTCAGTGGCCCATCTATATTTTTTTCCCAGCTTACACACTCTGGGTTTGATCACAATAATCAAACTATTTCATACTTAAGATGTGTAAGGTACACAACATGATCAGGGTATTTCCTGATATCTTTATTTAGATATGTTGCACAGGCCTGCTTGTTTTTGTGTTTGATAAAGCGTGAGTGTTTGAGAAAAGTAAGTACTGCAATACCATGGCTTACATTTTAATTCCCCCTTTGCTGAAACCAGCCAGCATGAGTATGGTGCAGTCAAATCAAGCTTTTTTCAGGGCGAATCTCTGATTCGAATCAACGATCTTGATATCTTGCACGTTAAGAAGACGGAAAGTTGGTCAGGACAGACGTTCGAATCCCCCACTCAGACACAGTAGACTGACTCCGAGCCGAGTCTTTCTTATCGCCGCTCAACGCTGAGCGTCAGGCAGGGAAACAACAAGTACCACCTTTTAACGTCAATTGGCATGGCGCGACAGCGGATCGATCCACGGCCTTCCGCTCTCAGGGTGGGCCTGACCACGGAGGCTGTCCAGTCGGATCCAGAAAAGACTGAATACCGCAAGCTCCATGTTGCCCCAAAAACTTGAACTGTACGCTCTTACTGGATCTTAATCGTGATCTCTACTAATACTGTATATTGCCAGTGAGACCACCGTCATACATACTCTGAATATTGTAGCAACGGGACTGTGTTTCTAAACAAGATAGCTACGATTAAAAAAAAGAACAATTAAGAACGAAGCCTGGTTCATTTCACGATAAAACACTGTTTTATTATGACGTCATTTCTTGAAATTCGAACATGCGCCGCAACTTCGTGACGTTGTATATATGACGATGTTATTTTTGAAGGGGGAGTGTCTATTGTGTTGTTCCCCATAGATATAGCTGGGCAACGCAGATACACGCGTTGCATGAACGGTCGAGCCCCTAAGCGGGAAAAGATCGCCTCCGTGGTCTAGTGGTAGAGCGTCTGCCCGGAGAGCGGAAGGTCCGGGGTTCGATCCCCGACCGCGTCATACCAAAAGACGTTAAAAGATGGTACTTGTTACCTTGTCTGGCGCTCGGCATTAAGGGGCTAAAACAAGGACTGGTCGGCTCGGAGTGAGTATACTGTGTCTGAGTGGTGTATTCATGTTAAACTGCGGCATGGTATCTCAGTGAGCTGGCACTATAAATCGGCAACAGTCCGGACTAGTACAAGCAGCCACACACACACGTATATGCACGTCGCTATATAAGTGCAATAATCTTTGACGCGACGTTAAACCCAATTTCACTTCACCTCACCTCACCAAAGCAGGAAAGATGTGACAATCGGTATTGGGAGAAAAGGTACAGGCAATCGATTGTGAGGACATGCAGGAAATACCCACCTGTGCATAAAATGCCGAAGTCGGTGTCATCATTATTTAAATACAGGTAAATACATCTAAAAGCTTGTACATTTTCTCATCATCCTTAAAGACTTCTTTGATAGGCATTTAGAAGTTGGAGTTCTTAGTAAGGATAAGAATACATGGATGAACAACTTCTTTATTACAATTAAATGCGACATTTCGGCGTAGGCTCTATCACCCTTATCAAGCTCTGTATCAGCTGGGGCGGTCGGGTAGCCTAGTGGTTAAAGCGTTCGATCGTCACGCCGAAGACCCGGGTTCGATTCCCGACATGGGTACAATGTGTGAAGCCCATTTCCGGTGTCCCCCGCCGTGCTATTGCTGGAATATTGCTAAAAGCGGCGTAAAACTATACTCACGCTCTCACTCTTTATCAGCTCTATCCTTGACAACCGACGCCACAGCATTCAGTGGGATAAAGTCAAAGCCCTAACCACCAACATCAAAGACTTCAAAATAAGAAAACTACAAGAAGCCATCAACATCAAAAGACTCCAACCGTCAATCAACCGTGGCCAAGGCTATTACACACCCCCGGCGTACCATCAACTCATCAAAGACCCAAATCAGCCGTAGTCCTGTTGTTTATATTACTGGCTTCATTCTTTGTTTATGTCACTGACATCACCGATGATTGTCATCACTACCCTTGTGTGAACATAACAGGCTTCTCTACTCCAGTATAGCAATATCTACTCTAGTGTATAAGCATTGCCTCCTACTGGTATATATCAGTTGCAGTTTGTACTCCAAGCGAGCCAATCAAATTTCAAAAACAAACCAAATTCTTAGGACTTATTTTCGATGAACATCTCACCTGGGATGCTCACATCCAAAACCTAACAACTAAATGCAGTAAAGACCTAAACACCCTAAGATGCCTAACTGGCTCTAACTGGGGAGCATCCAAAGATACCCTCCTCTCTCTCTACATATCACTAATTAGATCAAAACTAGACTACGGCTGCGCCATATACAACACCCTAAACAACTCTCTATCTAAAAAACTTGACTCAATACAATATCAGGCTCTCAAACTAATTACACGCACCCAACATGGCACCTCCTACACCTCACTTCAGGCCTTAACAGGAGAAATGCCACTAAGTCTACGCAGGGAACAGTTAAGCTTAAATTTCTGGGCAGCGTCCCAATCAAACCCTCTCATCCAAAACTTAATAAACCAAAACATCAGCCCCAAAAACCAAGCTCTAGCTCGTAAACACCCCTTACTTACCCCAATATCCCAAAGAATAACAAACTACCTAAATGAACACCAAATTAAAAATCTTAAACAAAACTGCAAACAATCAAATATCTTCACCCCTAAACTTAAAATACCCAAAATAGACACAACACTAGCTAGCCAAATAAATAAACAAACCGACCCAAACATAGCTAAAACTACCACACTAGCATACATACACGACAATTGGCCAAATTGGTGTCACATTTACACGGACGGATCCTCAGATCCGACCTCCAAACACAGGTTTCGGAGTCCATACCACACAACCAACTAAAACCACACAATCCTTCCGACTCCCAAACAACCAATCAATATTCACGGCAGAACTAATGGACATGGCCTCAGCCCTCCATAATCAAGAATCCAAAAACCACAAAAAAATCCTAATACTTACCGACTCCCTAAGTGGACTGCAAGCCCTCCAAAACAAAAATACCAAAAACCGACCTAAATTAATAAATCAAATACTTAAAAGCTCCAACGACCTAACTAAGGCAGGCAAACAAATAACCTTCTTGTGGATACCCGCCCACGTAGGAATATACGGTAATGAAAACGCCGATAAAGCAGCTAAACTATCCCTCAAAATCCCAGAAATAAGCTTAAACTTACCCATCTCAAAATCAGAAATTAAAAGTGTAAACAAGCAAAAAATCACAAAAAAATGGCATAACCTATATCTAAACTCAAATAGCCAAATCAAAAAAGTGCTCAGCAAACCACTAACCAAACCAAAAATTCTCCATCCATCCAAAAAAATCGACAGAGTAATCACTAAACTCCAAACAGGACACACCAACCTAAATAACCACCTAAATTTTTAAAAAAAACACACTACAGGTAACTGCCCACACTGCAAACAACCAGAAACCCCAGAACACGCACTCATCCACTGCACACACTACCTAACACATCGAACCGCATTACAAACCACCCTCAATCTAAACAAGGCTCTAACTCTAGAAGCAATACTAAACCCACAAAATAAACTAGAAAACTTCAAGGCCTTAGGCGTATTCTTAATAAAAACGGAACTAATAAAACGCATCTAAAAACACAATAACCTACCAAATCAAAATCACATAAACAAACAAACATCGACCATACCCAGCTCCCTTAGTTCTCCTCCCCAATCCCATCGGCATCTATTCCAAATCTCAAAATTCCCAAATTCTATATAAGCAACCCCTAAAACCCCCCTCTTGGGTTGCACAGACCACCTTCGCCCCTTTCGGAAACACATTAAATGGCCTGGCCGGGCCCGTGTGCGAAATACGCATCAGTCGGAAAGCGCACGTTAAATCTCCAAAGTAAGTAAGTAAGTAAGTCCAAGCGAGCAACACTTCCCAAGCCAGCACAGAGCATTGCCTGATAGCAAGCCAAGGAAACTCCATCATCGGTAATTATCATGTTATCCTTTCATCCTTATTCACATACATCACTCTCACCGAATTAATCACAAAACCCCTAAATCCTTAAAAACAACAACACTCAACTCTTATAAATAACCAACACCTTATCCTCCCCCATCTCCCTAACACAGCTCGCACTCATTTCTACTCACTACCCACGCCCACCACTCAAACACAACCTTTGACCCAACTCCTAAAAACAAAAAAAACACCTAATCCCCCCTTCTCCTTAACACAACGCACGCTCTTTCCTACTCACCACCCACGCCCACCACTCACATACCTCCACTCCTTCGACTAAATATCTCTTAATCCCCGCTTTCCACTTGTCTCACCTAATCCCAGCCTTCCAGCAACAAAATAAATCTTTAATAATTAATCCATTTCACAAACCCTCCTACTAAAACCAACAACAAATAACCACCGCAACCTCCTCCGCCTCCTAAACACAACTCACCTAGTAAAAACAACAAACCAACTCACCTCCCCAAAACACCACTCCCACTCCACCACCACTTACCCCAACACACGCTCTCCAACTCTCCAACACAACACCCAAACAACATGACTGACACCCGCAACGCCACACTCGCAGACATTCCAGCTCCTTACTCACCCACGCCTGCGGAAGCGCACAACACTTCCGGGAGGTCACTCGAAAACATCGTCCCGACCGAGTATGGCGAAAACACGACACACACCACCCCCACCAAACCAGCTAACTCGCCACCTCAAAACACCAAAAAACGCAAACTCGACGCATCCACTCAACCTCCATCGCCCACACCCTCCCCGGCCGCCTTCCTCACCACCTTCGCCCTCTACTTCTTCTCAGCAGGCTCAGGCACCACTCTCTCACTAGAACTTTCGGCAGATAAAATAGGACTTTGGTTTAAAAGAGAAAAAATAAATTACAACAATATTAAAAAAGCCAACAAAGGATACCAGATAATCTTCCCTAACCGAGAATCTTACAAGGCAGGAAATAAAATAACTCAAATATTCCACGTCACGGTTATCAAACAAACACCTAATTGGCAACAATATACACGAGGCGTAATTAGGGTTAACCCAAGGGAAACAACTGAGGACTTACAATTATACTCTCTAGAAGCTAACCTAAACCAAGACCAAAACCCTCAACCCCTAATCACCAGCACGCGTAGAATAACCTCAACTAGAAACGGAAAAACGGTCCCAACCTCCATTGTCATAAATAAACTTCAAAAAGACCGCTAAATTCCCTGAAGCCCCCAAACACATATCCTTCGGAGCCCACACCAACTTAAAAGTCAAACCCTATATAAAGCAGGTTAAGCAATGTACAAAGTGCCTCAAATACAACCACACTGCCTCCCAATACACATACCGTAAAACTAAATGTAAAAAATGCGCACAAACAGACTGCCCAGGCACATGCACACCCTGGTGCATCCACTGCAAATCCACCCAACACACTTCACTTTCAAACCAATGCCCATACAGACACACACTCACCCAGCAGGCCAACAAACAAATAAACATAGACACGGCTAAAATCCAAACACGAAAATTTGCTACACCTGCATCTAAACCACTCCTCCCTACACCACACCCAAACACCATCCCACAAACAAACGCCACACCCATAACCGACAGCTCTGTCTGGGCCCCCTACCGAGAAACCGCACCCACCTCACACACACAAGCAGCCACTCAACCAACCACGAACCCTCCCACATCTCACATAGCCAAAACATCAACCCCCGCATGCAAAACAAACCTCAAAATGACCACCACAACACGACCCTCATCCAAGCACCCTACAGCCCATATGGTAACAACACTCTCCCACAAGCAAGCACAACAACAAAACACAAACACTAAGAAATCATCAGCTACACCCATCCCACAAACACCTTCACAATCCTCCACATCACATGCCTCCCCCATGGAAACTCAATCAGCTAAACCTAATCTAACCGATGACGAAGATTTCTCCACTAGGAGAGAGAGGAAACAATAGAACTACTCCAACTAAAACAAACCAAACTCCCCAACCAGCCAACACCCAAAACCTAAATAACCTCACCTTACTCCTAGCATACATGCATAGTCAAAACTCACCAAAAGCTAGCATGAAATCCTTCCACAAAGTAGCTTTCAATCTAAAATTAACCGATCTTCCCTTCTTCCTCTTTAACCTCCATCTAAAAGAACTCACCGAATAAAATAAAAACTAAAAACTTAAAACTAAATCACCAATCACCCGAACCCAATATTCGAAGGACTAAATATTTTTCAGTGGAACGCCAACGGACTCACCTCCCACGGCCATGAACTAAAAACTAAATTTAAACTAAATAAAGGCCCTCACATTGCTTGTATATAGGAAATCAAATTCTAAAAAAAATCCAAATTCACACTACCTAACTACAACTCAGTTAGAACTGACAGAGCTAAACCGAAAACAAGAAGAGCCGCAGGAGGACTAATCATATTTGTCAGGGAAGATATAAATTACGAAGAAATAAAAATAGACACGCCAAACTTGAAGCCAACGGCATTAAAATCACATTAAATAACCGAAACATAAACATCATAAATATTTACCACTGAGCGGAACAAAAAGTCCAACCTGAGGATCTAAACAAACTACTCCAAATAAGCGATAAATCTACTATATTCCTAGGAGACTTTAACGCTCACCATCCTACATGGAGCATAGATGATATAATAGATAATCATGGCAAATTAATCTCCGAATGGATAGAAACAAACGACCTAGTACTCCTTAATAGCAACCAACCCACAAGGTACGATAAGATAAACCAAAACATGTCGGTTATCGACCTAACCATATGCACCGCAGATCTAGCCCAAAGTACTCAATGGGAAGTGCACGACGTCCCGCTAGGTAGTGACCACTTCCCCATAAACATAACCATAGGAAATACAAACGTACCAATCCAAACAGAAAACCAAGAACCAAAATTTCATTACAATAAAGCTAATTGGGACCATTTCCAAGATATCTGCAACGAAGCTAACTTAAACGAAATAGAAAATAATGATCCAGAAACCTATTGTAAAAACAGCCTATATAATAAACGCTGCCAAAACCTCCATCCCCTTCAAAACATCTAAGACAGGCAAACCGACGGTACCATGGTGGAATGAGGAAAAAGAACAGACTAGACGAAAACGTAAATCAGCCTTCAATAAAGCAAAACGCGACTACAAATATTTAAACAAAGCCCACGAACCAAACCACCAGGTTCAAAAACTAGTCCAAATAGCCAAAAGTAGAGACTGGAAAGAATTCTGCGAAGGTATAAATAACCGTACAGATGCCAGAATGGTCTGGCGCAAAATCCACGACATCAGAGGCTTAAAACGACATAAAAAAACCCCCTAACATTGACAACTCAACCAACCCCGCCCAAAAAGCAAATAATCTCGCCAACCTCTTTTCGGCCGTTAGCAGTAACACCAACTTAAGTAAAAAATTCCAAGATAAACTTAAAACAGAAAACAAACCCACAAAAGAACCAAACAATAACAATCTAGAAAGAAATCAACCCTACACAATGGAGGAGCTCCTCTACGTAATCCAAAACAGGAAAAAGGGCACAGCCCCAGGATTAGGCCTAACTTCTTACCAAATAATTAAAAAACTCCCCCTAAAACTACTCCAGGCACTACTCAAACTATACAATCTCATCTACCTAAACGGACAGGTTCCTACTCCCTGGAAGCAGGCCCTAGTCACACCAATCCCTAAACCTAATAAACCAGCTAATCAAGCTAACTCATATAGACCAATATCCCTAACTTTAAACTTATGTAAAGTAATGGAATCAATGGCTAAAAATAGATTACAACATTACTTAACCCAAAATAACATCATAAACCCAGATCAAAGCGGTTTCACTCCTGGCCGCTCAACCCTAGATAACCTCGCCCGACTAGAACAAGATATTAAGACAGGACAACTAAATAAACAATATACCACAGGCATCTTCTTAGACTTCTCTAAAGCTTTCGACATGGTATGGCACGATGGGCTAAAACAAAAACTTAAAAAAATAGGACTCAAAGGTCAGATAATAAACTACATCTAGGACTTCCTAAACAATCGTGAAATAACCGTGGGTATAGACCAAACTCTATCGGACCAATGTCCCCTAGAAAATGGTACTCCACAGGGCAGTTTCCTGAGCCCCACCCTCTTCAATATAATGATAAACGATCTATTCGAGGGCCTATCCCCTAAAGTAAACACATCAAAATTCGCGGATGATGGAGCCATCTGGATCCGCACTAAAAGCATGAACATGGTCCAAAATTTACTCCAAAAATCTCTTAATAAAATACAACAATGGGCTGACAAATGGGGCTTCTCCCTTAACTCAGAAAAAAACAACACGAATAGTATTCAAACGTAAAAACATGAAACCCGCCTCCCCAATCCTCCAGCTAAACAATCAAACAATCAAATTTCAAAAACAAACCAAATTCTTTGGACTTATTTTCGATGAACATCTCACCTGGGATGCTCACATCCAATCCAACACCTAACAACTAAATGCAGTAAAGACCTAAACACCCTAAGATGCCTAACTGGCTCTAACTGGGGAGCATCCAAAGATACCCTCCTCTCTCTCTACATATCACTAATTAGATCAAAACTAGACTACGGCTGCGCCATATACAACACCCTAAACAACTCTCTATCTAAAAAACTTGACTCAATACAATATCAGGCTCTCAAACTAATTACACGCACCCAACATGGCACCTCCTACACCTCACTTCAGGCCTTAACAGGAGAAATGCCACTAATTCTACGCAGGGAACAGTTAAGCTTAAATTTCTGGGCCGCATCCCAATCAAACCCTCTCATCCAAAACTTAATAAACCAAAACATCAGCCCCAAAAACCAAGCTCTAGCTCGTAAACACCCCTTACTTACCCCAATATCCCAAAGAATAACAAACTACCTAAATGAACACCAAATTAAAAATCTTAAACAAAACTGCAAACAATCAAATATCTTCACCCCTAAACTTAAAATACCCAAAATAGACACAACACTAGCTAGCCAAATAAATAAACAAACCGACCCAAACATAGCTAAAACTACCACACTAGCATACATACACGACAATTGGCCAAATTGGTGTCACATTTACACGGACGGATCCTCAGATCCGACCTCCAAACACACAGGTTTCGTTGTCCATACCACACAACCAACTAAAACCACACAATCCTTCCGACTCCCAAACAACCAATCAATATTCACGACAGAACTTTTGGGCATGGCCCCAGCCCTCCATAATCAAGAATCCAAAAAACACAAAAAATCCTAATACTTACCGACTCCCTAAGTGGACTGCAAGCCCTCCAAAACAAAAATACCAAAAACCGACCTAAATTAATAAATCAAATACTTAAAAGCTCCAACGACCTAACTAAGGCAGGCAAACAAATAACCTTCTTGTGGATACCCGCCCACGTAGGAATATACGGTAATGAAAACGCCGATAAAGCAGCTAAACTATCCCTCAAAATCCCAGAATTAAGCTTAAACTTACCCATCTCAAAATCAGAAATTAAAAGTGTAAACAAGCAAAAAATCACAAAAAATGGCATAACCTATATCTAAACTCAAATAGCCAAATCAAAAAAGTGCTCAGCAAACCACTAACCAAACCAAAAATTCTCCATCCATCCAAAAAAATCGACAGAGTAATCACTAAACTCCAAACAGGACACACCAACCTAAATAACCACCTACAAAAATTTAAAAAAAACACACTACAGGTAAACTGCCCACACTGCAAACAACCAGAAACTCCAGCACACGCACTCGTCCACTGCACACACTACCTAACACATCGAACCGCATTACAAACCACCCTCAATCTAAACAAGGCTCTAACTCTAGAAGCAATACTAAACCCACAAAATAAACTAGAAAACTTCAAGGCCTTAGGCGTATTCTTAATAAAAACGGAACTAATAAAACGCATCTAAAAACACAATAACCTACCAAATCAAAATCACATAAACAAACAAACATCGACCATACCCAGCTCCCTTAGTTCTCCTCCCCAATCCCATCGGCATCTATTCCAAATCTCAAAATTCCCAAATTCTATATAAGCAACCCCTAAAACCCCCCTCTTGGGTTGCACAGACCACTTTCGCCCCTTTCGGAAACACATTAAATGGCCTGGCCGGGCCGTGTGCGAAATACGCATCAGTCGGAAAGCGCACGTCAAATCTCCAAAGTAAGTAAGTAAGTTGTATATATACTTGTCAACCACACTCTGTATATCACTTGCTTGATAACGGTGTGAGAACCTCGCTCTTAATTGTAATAAAGAAGTTGTTCATCCATGAATTCGTATCCTTACTTGATCCTTAAAGACACTGTACATAATGTTGATGTCTCACATAAGAAAAAAAACAACGCCACACGATGTATGCTACGAAGAGAGCAGCTAAAGATCAGTGTAGGGGAGGTAACTCCTTCCTTGTATATGTGGCGAGTTGGATGTGTGACACGAGGAGAGTAGCTAAAGATCATTGTAGGGGAGGTAACTCCTGCCTTGTATATGTTGCGAGTTGGATGTGTGACACGAGGAGAGTAGCTAAAGATCAGTGTAGGGGAGGTAACTCCTGCCTTGTATATGTTGCGAGTTGGATGTGTGACACGAGGAGAGTAGCTAAAGATCCGATATCCAGTTCGCTGAGCTCCCTATACTATCGCTGCCACCAGTCACAACTCCCCACTGTGACAGGTGGCCACAACCATGCTTGGAGTTCAGCTCGCAACAGAATGACTGTTATGCTTACAAACAAGTGACGACTGTCGCGACGCCGAATTCACTAACCGCTGTTAAAATTCTTTCTTTGTTTGTCAATTCGAATTTCTATTTAATTAAAATCATGTAATTGATATAGTAAGAAAATGAGGGGGAGTTGGTTGATTTTCTGTTAGTCTGCAATCTCGAACTAATCTAATTATACAAACAACAAAGTAAATTCATCTTGAAAACATGGTCAGTCGTAAACCTTTTCAAAATGAAATATGGTGGCATTCCCAAAGACATAAACAAAAGTATGATTGGACTATATTTGGGGTTAGAGGCCAAATTTCATGATTCTTGTAATGGCCGCGCCCACACTGGTGGCAGCGATGTTACCGAGAGTGTAGCGAAGGTGTCACGCGCTGGGAAGGAGCTTGATCAAGATCAGTGTAGGGGAGGTAACTCCTGTATTGTATATGTGGCGAGGAAGATGTATACACGAGGAGAGCATCTCACGATCAGTGAAGGGGAGGTAACTCCTGTCTTGTATATGTGGCGAGGTAGATGTATGACACAAGGAGAGTGAGTGAGTGAGTGAGAACGGTTTTACGCCGCTTTTAGCAATATTCCAGCAATATCATGGCGGGGGACACAAGAAATTGGCTTCACACATTGTACCCATGTCGGGAATCGAACCCGGGTCTTCGGCGTGACGAGCGAACGCTTCAACCACTAGGCTACCCGACCGCCCCCACACAAAGAGAGCAGCTCAAGATCAGTGTAGGGGAGGTAACTCCTGTCTTGTATATGTGGCGAGGTAGATGTGTGACACGAGGAGAGTAGCTAAATATCAGTGTAAGGGAGGTAACTCCCGTGTTGTATATGTGGCGAGGTAGATGTATGACACAAGGAGAGTAGCTCAAGATCAGTGTAGGGGAGGTAACTCCTGTCTTGTATATGTGGCGAGGTAGATGTGTGACACAAGGAGAGTAGCTCAAGATCAGTGTAGGGGAGGTAACTCCTGTCTTGTATATGTGGCGAGGTAGATGTATGACGCGAGGAGAGTAGCTCAAGATCAGTGTAGGGGAGGTAACTCCTGTCTTGTATATGTGGCGAGGTAGATGTATGACACGAGGAGAGCAGCTCAAGATCAGTGTAGGGGAGGTAACTCCTGCCTTGTTTATGTGGCGAGTTGGATGTTTGATACGAGGAGAGTAGCTAAAGATCAGTGTAAGGGAGGTGACTCCTGCCTTGTATATGTGGCGAGGTAGATGTATAACACAAGGAGAGTAGCTCAAGATCAGTGTAGGGGAGGTAACTCCTGTATTGTATCTGTGGCGAGATAGATGTGTGACACAAGGAGAGTAGCTCAAGATCAGTGTAGGGGAGGTAACTCCTGTCTTGTATATGTGGCGAGGTAGATGTATGACGCGAGGAGAGTAGCTCAAGATCAGTGTAGGGGAGGTAACTCCTGTATTGTATATGTGGCGAGGTAGATGTATGACACAAGGAGAGTAGCTCAAGATCAGTGTAGGGGAGGTAACTCCTGTCTTGTATATGTGGCGAGGTAGATGTATGACACAAGGAGAGTAGCTCAAGATCAGTGTAGGGGAGGTAACTCCTGTATTGTATCTGTGGCGAGATAGATGTGTGACACAAGGAGAGTAGCTCAAGATCAGTGTAGGGGAGGTAACTCCTGTCTTGTATATGTGGCGAGGTAGATGTATGACGCGAGGAGAGTAGCTCAAGATCAGTGTAGGGGAGGTAACTCCTGCCTTGTTTATGTGGCGAGTTGGATGTGTGATACGAGGAGAGTAGCTAAAGATCAGTGTAAGGGAGGTGACTCCTGCCTTGTATATGTGGCGAGGTAGATGTATAACACAAGGAGAGTAGCTCAAGATCAGTGTAGGGGAGGTAACTCCTGTATTGTATCTGTGGCGAGATAGATGTGTGACACAAGGAGAGTAGCTCAAGATCAGTGTAGGGGAGGTAACTCCTGTCTTGTATATGTGGCGAGGTAGATGTATGACGCGAGGAGAGTAGCTCAAGATCAGTGTAGGGGAGGTAACTCCTGTATTGTATATGTGGCGAGGTAGATGTATGACACAAGGAGAGTAGCTCAAGATCAGTGTAGGGGAGGTAACTCCTGTCTTGTATATGTGGCGAGGTAGATGTATGACACAAGGAGAGTAGCTCAAGATCAGTGTAGGGGAGGTGACTCCTGCCTTGTATATGTGGCGAGGAAGATGTATGACACGAGGAGAGTAGCTCAAGATCAGTGTAGGGGAGGTAACTCCTGCCTGGTTTATGTGGCGAGTTGGATGTTTGATACGACGAGAGTAGCTAAAGATCAGTGTAAGGGAGGTGACTCCTGTCTTGTATATGTGGCGAGGTAGATGTATGACACAAGGAGAGTAGCTCAAGATCAGTGTAGGGGAGGTAACTCCTGCCTGGTTTATGTGGCGAGTTGGATGTTTGATACGACGAGAGTAGCTAAAGATCAGTGTAAGGGAGGTGACTCCTGTCTTGTATATGTGGCGAGATAGATGTGTGACACAAGGAGAGTAGCTAAAGATCAGTGTGGGGGAGGTAACTCCTGTCTTGTATATGTGGCGAGGTAGATGTATGACACGAGGAGAGTAGCTCAAGATCAGTGTAGGGGAGGTAACTCCTGCCTTGTATATGTGGCGAGTTGGATGTGTGACACGAGGAGAGTAACGAAAGATCAGTGTAGGGGAGGTAACTCCTGTCTTGTATATGTGGCGAGTTGGATGTGTGACACGAGGAGAGTAGCTAAAGATCAGTGTAGGGGAGGTAACTCCTGTCTTGTATATGTGGCGAGTTGGATGTGTGACACGAGGAGAGCAGCTCAAGATCAGAGTAGGGGAGGTAACTCCTGCCTTGTATATGTGGCGAGGTAGATGTATGACACGAGGAGAGCAGCTCAAGATCAGTGTAGGGGAGGTAACTCTTGTCTTGTATATGTGGCGAGTTGGATGTGTGACACCAGCAGAGCAGCTAAAGATCAGTGTAGGGGAGGTAACTCCTGTCTTGTATATGTGGCGAGGTAGATGTATGACACGAGGAGAGTAGCTCAAGATCAGTGTAGGGGAGGTAACTCCTGTCTTGTATATGTGGCGAGGTAGATGTATGACACGAGGAGAGTAGCTTAAGATCAGTGTAAGGGAGATAACTCTTCCTGTCTTTTAGAAAGAGGTCAAATGTTATAAATGTAATGTTTAGGATAACATTTTCTGAGTAAAGTATGGATTCGTGTACTATTTTGGGTTTAGTCCCGTTCGGGATTCAAACCCGTACTGCCAGAGTTAGGCAACATCTCACCGAGGCTTCCACCTAAATGAAAGTCTGACAACTGGTAGTCTGCATCACGTACTTTGTGTATGTACCCATCTGCCATATGTAAGAAAGTGTAATCCCAAATATAACATAAAATATTTGCTACATTTGATCACTTTCTAAATGGCAGTGTGTGTTCAGCACCCTGTAAATACTCGAAATATGTTGGCGTTTTATAAATTGCCAAAGTGAAAATTTCAGTTATTTTACACATTGCACGGGTGAAATCACCAGTTTGTGTTGCCTATCTGTTTCTTAGTGCACATGAATCAGGATTTCTGCTCGGATTGGGAAATTCAAAACAAGGTCATTTGGCCAAGAAGTTCAACTTAAGCTTCAGGTATATCGATGGTCTTGTACGTTCCAGTAGTCAACTTTCCCTTTATGTCGAGCAATATACCTGTAGTTCCAGCCCTCGGTGTCTACATTTCACAACTTTTGAGGTACAATCATGCATGCTCTTCCTTCCAAGATTTCAAAAAGCGTCATAGGACTCTTGCCCAGTTGCTGTTAGTCAAGGTTACAACATCCAAGACCTCAGTAAAGCTTTCAAGGCGTATTTTGGTTGACACAAATTTGACTTAAAAATGATGTATGATCCCGTGATCTTTCAGGTGAACAATTGACTAGACTTTGCACGTGTTTGTGATGTGTGCCAACGGTGGGGCAGGATACGCCCCCCTTTTTCCCGAACACCTGGTATCATCACTATTTGATAGTGATTCATAAACACATCTTACAATGAAGTCTGTTTTGGGCAGATATTTCTTCTGAATATGGAAGGTTTTTTTTCGCTTTGGTGAAAGTGAAAATAGTGTAAACGAAAATCACAGAATACAAAGCAAGTGACTTATCAAATCTTCGTCACCATTACCGATGCTACCCAAAAAGATCCTTCCCTACATGTCCTTGTTAGTTCCAAGACAAAACAGAACTATATTTTGTTATCAATGTGATGAGGTGCCTGTATACTATCAATAAATGTTTAAAAGTTGAAGCAAAACTCAGTATATTATATTGTTATCACCTCTCAATACCTAGGACAAATGTGTTTTATAGCATAAACTACGTTTAAGGAAGAAACAAACGCCATGCAATGTGGTTTAGTTTGTTTTCATTTGAATCGATTGATTGGCTATATTTTTCTCACATTTAGGTACATTGCAATCTCGAACATTACGCGTCGTCATCCGGGAAACTAATACTTCCTTTACCTGCAAACACATCGATAGGCCTGGTCCGTTAAACTGCACTCAGGAGCATCCCTCAGGACACAACTTCCACCAGCATGGCCGAGGTCTTTACAGCGGTCGTTGCAAGATCTCCAGAGGTAGCCAGTCATCGACGAGCTCCAGCCGCTGCATCTGCTCCAGGTTCTGTAGCAATTGCCTTCCCCTTCGGGAAGAACCATCAGAGCTGCCAGCACGACGACAGTGAGGAACATTGTTGCTGAAACATGATGAACATTGTTACTTTAATACATCACACATGGAGGTTGAGCAAACATAAAGTTTAATACATCACACATAGGGGTTGAGCAAACATCTACTTAAATGCACTACACATGGTATCAAAGTATGAGATTACTCAATCCCCATGTGTGATGTATTAAAGTATATGTTTGCTCAATCCCCATGTGTGATGTATTAAAGTAGAAGTTTGCTCAAATCCCATGTGTGATGTATTAAAGTAGAAGTTAGCTCAAATCCCATGTGCGATGTATTAAAGTAGAAGTTAGCTCAAATCCCATGTGTGATGTATTAAAGTAGAAGTTAGCTCAAATCCCATGTGTGATGTATTAAAGTAGAAGTTAGCTCAAATCCCATGTGTGATGTATTAAAGTAGAAGTTAGCTCAAATCCCATGTGTGATGTATTAAAGTAGAAGTTAGCTCAATGCCAATGTGTGATGTATTAAAGTATATGTTTGCTCAATCCCCATGTGTGATGTATTAAAGTAGAAGTTAGCTCAAATCCCATGTGTGATGTATTAAAGTAGAAGTTAGCTCAATCCCCATGTGTGATGTATTAAAGTAGAAGTTAGCTCAAATCCCATGTACATGTATGATCACTGGACAAAATATCATCCATTCCAAAAAATCCAAAACTTGGAAATACCACCATTCCAATTGGAAATATGACCATTCCAATATTTGGCAAGGTCATATTTCCAAGCTTGGATTTGTTTGGATTTGTTTGGATTTGTTTGGAAATGTTTGGAAATATTTGGATACAACATGTCATAATCATATATGTTAAACGTTTTACAACTTTTGACCTTATGTGAGATTAGTATTGACATGAAAGCAAATAATTAAGAGTATTTGGGCATTATGTACCACGAAAAGACCAAATCATGAGCAAATTTAACCTTAAAGAATTTCTGTCATTTAAAGTGGTTACTCTTTATATTTAAATTCTTATCTTCCTTGTCTATAAGCATATGACATTGACTATGAACTTTCAACAATTAAACAAATATTTTGTTTTCCCATACCGACTTACGGTTGTCTGTCGTAGAACAAAGACCGTTTCGAGAATATAGAGGGCCTCATTATTATAATTTGAACTAATATACATATGTACATAATAGTACTAGGTATAAATGAATTTTGATAAGTGTTCGTACAAGAATATGAACTTCGAATTATCTCGGATTTATGCGCAACACATAGGGCACGAAATTTTATAATTGGTCTGGAACTATCTGACGGTAATTCAAAACAGGGAACAAGATTTCGTCAAATGAATCATTGAGCCAGGAATGCAACGATTTAAATGCTGACAAAATGAATAAACATATCTGGAACCGAGTAGACTGTTCATGCGGACAATTATATGCTACGTCTATTGCCAATGAAGTTTATCACCCCATGTTATAGCATTTGTTTCATATGAAAGATAGAAGCCAAATAAATGGGACAATTAGTTGTTATGAATAAGCTTTACCTCTGTGACATATCACGCAACTAAATGTGAATATGTTTATCAAATAATCCATTACAGTAATTAACCTAGTGTCCTTATATATACATAATTTAATTACGTATTGGGGTACAATATATAATACACGTATACACAGAATGATTTCTTATTTTGTCAATTTAATCATAACACAAATCATACAAATCAAAATGTGAAAGTAGTGACTAACTTTATGATCAAGGGTATAAATACTCAATTGTATCTATTAATCCTAATAGTATAACAATAAACCCTGTGTATATACTGAGCATATTTAGATACATCCGGATCTACGACCGCAGCCATATTATCAATCAAGGAAAGTATATTAGATTGAATTACAAATGCGCTATCACTTAAACAACATTTTCCGTTATCCACGTTAGCCTAAACCTGTGAGAAATAAAGTTCTGTTCTGTTCCGAAGACGCCGTCATGCACAGGACCAAGGAGCGTCCATTCCAATTTGGAATGAACGTTGGATTGCTTTGGAAAGATCGCTCATTCCAAACTTTCCAAAGCTTGGAAGGATCGATCTTTCCAGAAAATCCAAAATTGATATGGCAACATTTCCAAACATATTTCCAACACAGGAAATGTTTGGAATGACTTGGAATGGTTTGTAATTGTTTGGAAATATGGTTAGAAGGAACAAGTTAAAATATGTTTTATTAGTAATTTGAACAATAAAAAGACTATGAATTATTTTTTGAGTTTAAACTATATATAATAAATATTAAATTTATCTCAAACATTCACTGCTTGTCTGTCTAGCGAGGGGCTTTTCCCTAAGGTCGCATTCTCCCTAAGGTGAGAGAGAGACCCGCACTTGACTCGACAAGACACTAATAGGTCTCAAGATTAAGTATTCGGCTGCATGGCAGCTGCCATTTAATAACAAAAACAGACAGTCGTCAAGACGGCTCACTTGTAAGTGCGCCGACATGTGCCTAAGATCATAAAATGGACAATCTTTGGTAACATCTAATTTATTGTTGTCTCACTCCAGAGCTGTGAATAATTCTGTTCATTGAACTATTGGAATTCAGGAAGTTATTAATAATTGTTTTACTTAACATAAGATAAGATAAGTTGTTTACAACATAATATTATGATGTCAGGACGTACTACAGTCAAAACCATATATTTTAAAATCAATTTAATGACAGACTATGATTTCCAAGTCCCGATGATCAAATCAATGAGGTATCAGTTTCACCACATGTGCACAGACCGCCTATACTTATATATATATTTTTCATAACTATTCTCCAGTTAAAGTCCTATCCTCTGTGAGAGTGATCATCATTAACGAAACTCATTCTCATCAAAGAATACAGAACAAATGAAGAAACAGATGCATACATTTGTTGCCATGCTTCATTCATCACGAAGTAGATTTACATACATTTGCAAATAGCACTTAAACTGTGATAATGAATTTTACCATTGTCCATATTAACTTAATAATATATACATATATACAAAACAGGAAATGCATTTAATAAATAATTACCATAATATGGATTTCCGAATATATAAATGACTTCAACGTTGATATTTCAGACAAAAACAAAGTTTCCTGTCTTTTAACGTTCAGGGGAAAGGGGTTTGCTTTCACAATTGAACATTTGTTTTCAACAAAGGACAATCAAATCAAGCCAAAAACACGAAAAATACATATATATATATGGTTAGCAACCGTCATTATACAGCGAGGGGGGAAATTCGTCTGCTCTAACTGCCTTCACAAAAACATTCCCGCCCTCAATTACCGAGGCAGCTGTGACGTAGTAGCATTACATTCGCTGCGTTTGCAGCATATAAGATGTGTAATCTGTGGAGTAACTCAAGTAATATTACGGCTGAAATCTTACTTGCATGGTTGTTTTAATAGAAAACTTACGGTTTAAAAACACAATTGTTCTTATATAATGTTTTTAGGTTTGGTTTATAAATACAAGAGAAGATTTTTTATACATATAAAACTGGTCGAAAATACAGCTGAACTATAGAAAAATAATAATACGAGTTGTGAATAGTGACAAATTTTAATTACATCCCCGTGTCAATAATTATTGATTGATTCCGTCAAACAACTGTCAAACCATTTATTGCTATGTACGTACATGTACACAGGAAGTCGGCGCTGTCGGAGGCTCCAGGTAGATAAACATCGTGGTTTTATGACGGGAGATCAGACGAACCGTGAACCAGGGGCATGCGACGTAATTACACCTAAAGGTGGTAGAACCAGGGAATTGTCTCTTGGACTGGCTAATTGACCGTACGTATAATTGGTAAATATATTCGTTTTGACACCCGTGTTTCATGCGCATCCCCGCTCATAAGCAGAATACAGACAAATGAGGCCCCGCGATCAGCGGAGCGTGAACAACATGGATGCCGCCTTTCGGCCGTAACAGTCAAGCTGCGACCTCGGAACTGCTCGCCCGGTTGAATCCAATTGCAAGCGGAGACAAGATTTACTTCCCTTACCCAAACATGATCGTTGCTCAGAAATGTTCAAATCTATCTTCAGTAAATCATGAAATTAATGCGAGCATGACATTTATGCGAAAAATGCGAACGACAGCCTCCGTGGTCCAGTGGTAGAAGGTCCGCCCGGAGAGAGGAAGGTCGGTGGTTCGATCCCCGGCCTCGTCATACCAGAATACGTTAAAAGGTGGTACTTTTTGTTATCCTGCCTGACGCTCGGCATTAAGGGGCTAAAATAAAGACTGGTCCGCTCGGAGTACACTGTTTTTGAGTGGGGCATTCATGATGTGACATGGTATCTCAGTCGACTGGCACTCTAAAATCTCCGGACTATACAAGCAGCCACACACACACATGCACGTGCGGCATGCAGGTCGCTATATAAGAGCAATAATCTTGAAGGCCACGTTAACTCTCACCTCACCTTTCGCCATGGTAGAATAGTTTTGTTTTATTTTGCTTGTTGAATTATCAACAAATAATGAGAGCTACACTGTAAACACCAACCTGGAGATATACAAAACCACTACTGAAGCGCATATCTGATCAAGAGGACACATCCGCTAATATTTCCTTCTTTAGCAATGCCCGTTCCAGGCATTCGAATCATTATATTATACCAGAGACCATAAAATATAGTCTATTCTATTCTCTGATTATACTATGTGTAGTTTAAATGTCGGAGGGTGTTGAATAATATTTTTTGTTTGATTGTTGTTGAACGCCACACTCAGCAATATTCCGGCTTTATGGTCTGTAAATAATCGAGTCTGGACCACACAATGCAGTGATTGACACCATGAGCATCGATTGGGATATGTATCAAGTCAGTGAGTCTGATCACCCGATCCCGTTAGTCGCCGATTATGACACGCATGGGTTGCTTGGAACGTATTCCAACCCGGACCTTAACAGGTATTTTCTTTAAATAATAAGGTATCAAATTTAGTATAAGTAAGTATAGTTGTTGTATATATTTAAATACGTTTGTCATGAACCCAACCTTGTTTAAATTATATGGGAAGATGAGCGGTAGTAATTTATGTCATTATTTCAAATCAGAATGATAGCATTGTTTGTAATAATCTGAAGGAATAACAATGACAATAATATCCTAATTATTTCAAGATATAATACTAATCCTTAACTGAAAACGTCCACTACAGTGTACACTCGGTGAAGGAGCTTATGAACATATGAACTTTTCACATACACTAATGGAAGTTAAGTTTGTGAAGATAGCAAATGATATTATTCGGTCGAACGTCAGCCAGAACTCCTTTATGGAATTCTGAGTCTACAGTCTGGGTGCTATGTACAAGGCTACTCTAATAAAGGTCCTGACGTATTTTAGGCCAGGGGTGGACACTCGCATTAATGTGGTGACTCATCATTGCAATAATTTTCTCAATTTACAGTATTCATGAAGAATATTTTGTATGGGACCAGACGCATGGTGGAATAGAGAAAATTGTGAGGATAGACTTACCAGTAAGTATTTTATGATATGCATGCCAGCTCAAAATAAACTTTGATTTATTTTTATGGTATCCACAAGATAAGCAGGATTAAACTAACATCTTAAGATGACATTAAACTGAATTATATTTGCTGTTCCGAAAATGTTTAACTTACCAATTGTTTAGCCACAGCAAGGCTATTCATTCGTGACATGTTTCATCTGATCTGCTGATTTATTTTCAACACTGTCAAATCTCCTTCCTTGTTTCGAGAGAAGTACTGCGCAGTAAGAGTTGTGAATAATCACTCGACCTTCCGGACATGGCACATTGAAACTTGGAGGTCAGGGATCACACATCCCCTTTCTCCCAAGGAGGGGTGGGGATGTATTCGGTTAGTCATCAACCTGGTGTGTGTCAAGAGTTATGTGCGGAAGATTCAATGTTTAACAACAGCGACGCAGATGGTCTAAATGCAACGGAAACAAATCATTGAAACGTTGCCAGAAAACGACTTAAGGGAAGTCCTGCTCGTCCATTGTGTTATAAATCCAGGGTGTCGAGGTGAGGCCTGTGTCTTGTATGTTTGTTGCATGTATTCATGTAGCAGGATGTTTGTTGTGTATTATTGTGAAATATTAAAAATTGAATTTTTGACAACTGTGACACATATATTCCTGAATATTGACGGAACTTCCGTTGAAACGTAGCCAGTAAACGACCAAAGGGACATTTCACCCTTGCTAAATCAGCCTTTTCGCTGAATATTTGAAGAAAAGACATTTGGAACTATTGCTTAGTACACCCGTACGCAACACAATATCTCATTTCGCGTCTTCAATACACCGGGAATAACGGAAAATCGCTTCATTGTCTTGTAGATTAATGCACTGTAAACGACGACTGATGGCTGGACACTATTATATTTGAACATAAATATCACTTAGATTGGCCTGATCAAGTTTCTATCAACAGATCGTCGCCATATAGCTGGACTATTGCAGGTTGTGGTTCAAAATGAAAACAAATTCAATCACTCACGTATTTCACATATTCAATGCAAGGTGGTGCTTCTACGCGGGTGGTGGGTAGAGGGGGAGAGGTAGGGTGGTTGTTGTTGTTGCGAGACTTGGTTGTGTAGCTGGGGGGAGGGTGGGGGGAGAGGTAGGGTTGTGGCGGTTGTTGCGAGACTTGGTCGTGTAGCCGGTGGGAGGGTGGGGGAGAGGTAGGGTGGTGGTGGTTGTTGTGAGATTTGGTTGTGTGGCTTGAGGGAGGGTAGGGGGATAAGGGGAGAGGTAGGGTGGTGGTGGTTGTTGCGTGACTTGGTTGTGTAGCCGGACGGAGGGTGGTGCGAGAAGGGGAGAGGTAGGGTGGTGGTGGTTGTTGCGAGACTTGGTTGTGTAGCCGGGGCGAGGTTTGGGGAGAAGGGGAGAGGTAGGGTGGTGGTGGTTGTTGCGAGACTTGGTTGTGTAGCTGGAGGGAGGGTTGGGGGTAGAGGGGGAGAGGTAGGGTGGTGGTGGTTGTTACATGACTTGGTTGTGTAGCCGGAGGGAGGGTGGGGGTAGAGGGGGAGAGGCAGAGTGGTGGTGGTTGTTGCGAGACTTGGTTATGTAGCTGGAGGGAGGGTTGGGGGTAGAGGGGAAGAGGTAGGGTGGTGGTGGTTGTTGCGCGACTTGGTTGTGTAGCCGGAGGGAGGGGGGGGGGGGGGGGTAGAGGGGGAGAGGTAGGGTGGTGGTGGTTGTTACAAGACTTGGTTGTGTAGCCGGAGGGAGGGTGGGGGGTAGAGGGTGAGAGGTAGGGTGGTGGTTGTTGTTGCGAGACTTGGTTGTGTAGCCGGAGGGAGGGGGGGGGGGGGGGGGGGGGGTAGAGGGTGAGAGGTAGGGTGGTGGTTGTTGTTGCGAGACTTGGTTGTGTAGCTGGAGGGTGGATGGTGGGTAGAGGGGGAGAGGTAGGGTGGTGGTGGTTGTTACAAGACTTGGTTGTGTAGCCGGAGGGAGGGTGGGGGGTAGAGGGGGAGAGGCAGGGTGGTGGTGGTTGTTGCGAGACTTGGTTATGTAGCTGGAGGGAGGGTTGGGGGTAGAGGGGAAGAGGTAGGGTGGTGGTGGTTGTTGCGCGACTTGGTTGTGTAGCCGGAGGGAGGGGGGGGGGGGGGGGGGGGGTAGAGGGTGAGAGGTAGGGTGGTGGTTGTTGTTGCGAGACTTGGTTGTGTAGCTGGAGGGTGGATGGTGGGTAGAGGGGGAGAGGTAGGGTGGTGGTGGTTGTTGCGAGACTTGGTTTGGTATCCGGAGGGAGGGTTGGGAGAGAGGTAGGGTGGTGGTGGTTGTTGCGAGACTTGGTTTTGTAGCTGGAGGGAGGGTGGTGGGTAGCGGGGGAGAGGTAGGATGGTGGTGGTTGTTGCGAGACTTGGTTGTGTAGCTGGAGGGAGGATGGTGGGTAGAGGGGGAGAGGTAGGGTGGTGGTGGTTGTTGCGAGACTTGGTTGTGTAGCCGGAGGGAGGGTTTGGGGAGAGGTAGGGTGGTGGTGGTTGTTGCGAGACTTGGTTGTGTAGCTGAAGGTTTGTTTCCGGTTACATCAGCTTGTATGTGGAAATGGACTAATCTGACTCTTAGTAAAACAACTGATGCATTCTATTTGGAAGGACATATGAGTGTTGACAGAAAAGTTTTGAGGTAAGGTGATGGGAAATAGGGTTAAATGTCGCGTTAAATAATTGCGTGTTTGTGTGTGTGGCTGTTCGTACAAGTCCTTATATTTTATAATGCTAACCCACCTATATACCATGCCACAGTTGAACATCAATACCCAACTCAGACACAGTATACTGACTCTGAGACGACCTGTCTTTGTTTTAGCCCCAAAGAGTAAGGCAGGGTAACAACAAGTACTATCTTATAATAACGTCTTTTGGTATGACGCGTCCGGGGATCGAACCCCGTCCCATCTGCTCTCCGGGCGGAAGCTCTACCAATAGACCACGGCAGCGATTAGAAACGTTTGGAGCCTCACAAGGAATTCAATAATCTTTTGCTGCGGACATCACATAACGACCAAGTTGCGTATCCTTGTCAATGAAGTGAATTGTTTGATGGTAATTTTATGGACGTTAAACGACTATTAAGTAGACACTTTAAAAGGTGAGGTGAAATAGGGTTTGCTTGCACGTCCAATATTATTGCACTTATATTGCGACGTGCTTGCACGTGTGTGTGTGGCTGCTTGTACTAGTCCGGACTGATGTCGCTTTATAGTGCTATCCCACTGAGATACCATGCCGCAGTTTAACATGAATACCCCACTCAGACACAATATACTCCTAGCCGACCAGTCCTTGTTTTAGACCCATAATGCCGAGCGCCAGACAGGGTAACAACAAGTATCATCTTTTAACGAAGTTTGATTTGACGCGGCTGGGAATCCCCGAACCGTCAGCTCTCTGGGCGAACGCTCTACCACTAGACCATGGAGGCGGTCCCAATTAAAAAAAATAATTGTTGTGAATAGTATACTCAACATCAAAAGTTCCTGTTACACCAATATATCAGTGTATTTTTCAAAACAAGTAAAGTTTGGTTTTCAATATTGTAGTACATGTATGGAATCAAGTCACAAAATCGCAACTGCTACAGAAAAGTATGCATTCCATGCAAAAGTTGACTTTTAAGCAAGCCCCATGCATTTCACTACCTAAGAATCGGTATGAAAACATGTGCGTGAACGGGATTCCATATGCATTGTTAAGCATCGTGCTGACAACCACTCAGAAAAACAACAAAATTACGCAATTATTCAACATTGCGAAATGCCACGCCTGTCCGAAAATGAGCGTCTTCGACCAATTGGAATTCTTGAAGCAGGATCAAGTCAACGCGATGTTGCAAAACACCTTAATCTTCACATCTGATCTGCACGGGTCTCAATAGTACGGATAATCTCTGTTATTTTTGTTGATATTTCAAACGTAGAACATTGGATAGCATACGTCGAGTGAGTGACCTACCCATAAATCTTCTGTTGGAGATCGTCTCACACGAAACTTTGAGTGTCAAGGACGAAGAACTATTGAAAGTTGTGCTGTCTCCTACACTAAAAAAAGAAGGCAGCAAAGACTTTGATATCCTATTCAACATCCAATACTCCGAGGCTCTTGCGGCGTCAACACACATGATCTTCGAAGGACAAGGTCAATCTAAAAATCTGACATTCAATAAAATAAAGTTCTTCAACTGCATCGAAGTTTGCTCAATCCCCATGTGTGATGTATTAAAGTAAATTTATGTTCAACCACTAGGTGTCATGTATTAAAATAAATGTTTGCTCAATCCCTATGTGTAATGCATTAAACTAAAGTTTACTCAATCCCCTTGTTTGATGTATAAAAGTAGAAGTTTGCTCAACTTCAATATGTAGTGTATGAAACTATAAGTTTACTCAACCCCCATGTGTGATGTATTAAAGTAGAGGTTTGCTCAACCCCCATGTGTGATGTATTAAAGTAGAAGTTTGCTCAACTTCAATATGTAGTGTATGAAACTATAAGTTTACTCAACCCCCATGTGTGATGTATTAAAGTAGAGGTTTGCTAAACCCCCATGTGTGATGTATTAAAGTAGAAGTTTGCTTAACCCCCGTATGTGATGTTTTAAAGTATAAGTTTGCTCAATCCCCATGTCTGATGTATTAATGTATAAGTTTCCTCAACCCCCATGTGTAGTGAAACTGAGTATAAGTTTGCCTAATATGTCGTGAAATTAAGGAAGCGCTTAATCTACCCCTATGTGTATATGAAATAAAGTAAATGATGTAATCATCCCATTTTTCCGCTTCGTTTCACGTTGATAGACTGTTATTGCCTCAGAAAGGCTTTCGAACTCGATTTCATTGTCTGCGGTTTTAATTCCATCTCTGAGTCTATTTCCATTTCTGACCCCATCGTTTACTTGAGTGACGTTAGCTGTGGTTGGTAGCTGTGATTAAGCCTTCTGGGGAGTTGACTGTGCCTGACCCTGACCCATCTGAATGGTGGACTGTGGCGATTCCTGACCGTTCTTATGTTTCGTTTTTTGTTTATCTTCTTTTCATAAGTTCTGCCCCAAATATTTCCATCAGTATGTGGATGGGGGATATGCTTTTATTATCAAGATATTGTCACACTTATATTATACTTGAGTATACTTCTTTACTTATTTTATTGGTATTGGTTAACAAGGAAGTTAAATGTCTCCTTCACAATAAATCTACTTGAATACACAGCAACCAGCTGTAGGTTTAAAAGCGCGGTTTGACAGTAATTTGCTTACCTTGAAGAAATAAGAACTTGGTGTCCTCAAAATCCACAGGTAAAGGTCAAGGAACCCTGTCTTTGTTTCACGTGAAACCTACTCGAGTAAACAAACCAAGGTGTGTTACTCCAGACGACAAACAAGATGGCTATATATCGTGACATCTCGTGACATCACGAGGTTTGACAAGTTGAACGTTTTCGATTGGATAGAAACTGTTGTACGTCGACGCCCTCACCATACTCATGTGAATCAAGGAAATAAATATTGGGACGCATGGCGTAATGCAGATGAACTTGTATTGTTTGAAAAGAAAAGAAAAGATAGCACTGTAGGACAAAAAGCGTTTTCTGTCAGAAACAAATGCATTAAAAACAGACATTTAGTATATAAATGATATGTTAAAGATCTTAACTATATTCTAAGATTATTTCACTATTTGAGCTATTTATTCAGAAACTGTTTTTTTTATGATTCATATGAATTTATTACGCTCAGATTTTGTCCTGTTTGCATCACCTTGATGGCGGTGCTGCTGGTGGGTCAGAACGTGTTACCCTTTTTCGAGCACCTGCTGTTATATCTGGTTCTCGGTGATTCGTTCTTATACTTGTCACTGCAGATTTATCTTCCGCATGAGGTTAAGTTTGTGTCGGCGGGCGGCCGGGACTACTTTGTTCTCTCGCGATGGCGTTCTTAGATCCTGTTTTCCCACTGCAGGGTGACCTACATATTTTGTTCACTGATTTTCAGTGTCCTTTTATATGGCCATGTTCAATGTGGTGATTGTATGTGTCCTGACAACTGACTGCTCCCTATGTAATGACAACTGACTGTTCCATGTGTACTGACAACTGACTGTTCCCTGTCTACTGACAACTGACTGTTCCCTGTCTACTGACAACTGACAGTCCCCTGTGTACTGACAACCGACTGTTTCCTGTGTAGTGACAACCGACTGTTCACTGTGTAATGACAACTGACAGCCCCCTGTGTCAGGACAACTGACTATTCCCTGTGTACTGACAACCGACTGTTCCCTGTGTACTGACAACCGACTGTTCACTGTGTACTGACAACTGACTGTTCCCTATGTACTGACAACTGACAGACCCCTGTGTACTGACAAGTGACTGTTCCCTGTGTACTGACAACCGACTGTTCACTGTGTACTGACAACTGACTGTTCCTGTGTCCTGACAACTGACTGTTCCCTGTGTACTGACAACCGACTGTTCACTGTGTACTGACAACTGACTGTTCCTGTGTCCTGACAACTGACTGTTCCCTGTGTACTGACAACTGACTGTTCCCTGTGTACTGACAACTGACTGTTCCCTGTGTACTGACAACTGACTGTTCCTGTGTCCTGACAACTGACTGTTCCCTGTGTACTCACAAATGACTGTTCCCTGTCTACTGACAACTGACTGTTCCCTGTGTCCTGACAACTACTGACTATTCCCTGTGTCCTGGCAACTGACTGTTCCCTGTGTACTGACAACTGACTGTTCCCTGTGTCCTGACAACTGACTGTTCCCTGTCTACTGACAACTGACTGTTCCCTGTCTACTGACAACTGACTGTTCCCTGTCTACTGGCAACCGAATTTTCCCTGTCTACTGACAACTGACTGTTCCCTGTCTACTGGCAACCGACTGTTCCCTGTCTACTGACAACTGACTGTTAACTGTGTACTGGCAACCGACTGTTCCCTCTGTACTGACAACTGACTGTTCCCTGTGTACTGACAACTGACTGTTCCCTGTCTACTGGCAACCGACTTTTCCCTGTCTACTGACAACTGACTGTTCCCTGTCTACTGGCAACCGACTGTTCCCTGTCTACTGACAACTGACTGTTCCCTGTGTACTGACAACCGACTGTTCCCTGTCTACTGACCACTGACTGTTCCCTGTCTTCTGACAACTGACTGTTCCCTGTCTACTGACAACCGACTGTTCCCTCTCTTATGACAACTCATTGTTCCCTGTGTACTAAGAACTGACTGTTCCCTGTGTACTGACAACTGACTGTTCCCTGTCTACTGACAACTGACTGTTTCCTGTGTACTGACAACTAACTGTTCCCCGTGTACTGACAACTGACTGTTCCCTGTGTACTGACAACTAACTGTTCCCTGTGTACTGACAACTGACTGTTCCCCGTGTACTGACAACTGATTGTTCCCTGTGTACTGAAAACTGACTGTTCCCTGTGTCCTGACAACTGACTGTTCCCTGCCTACTGACAACTGACTGTTCCCTGTCTACTGGCAACTGACTGTTCCCTGTCTACTGACAACTGACTGTTCCCTGTGTACTGACAACTGACTGTTCCCTGTCTACTGACAACTGACTGTTCCCTGTCTACTGACAGTAGAGTATATTGTGGATGTAGATAACCACACCCACAGCTCTGACGTCATACTGACGTCATCTGACCTTTCCTTGACCTATATTGAATAGGTATTGAATAGGTATTATCCTTACGTCAATAGTGGGTTGAATAGGTATTGTCTTTATGTCAACAGTGAGTTGAATAGCTATTTTATCCCATACTGACATCATCTGACCTGTATTGAAATAGGTATTGTCTCTATATCAACAGTGAGTTGAATAGCTTATTGTACCCACCGCACCTGCGTCAATAATGTATTGAGACCGAATTGAATAGCTATTGTACGACGACCCCATGTTGTACCTATCGCACCTGCGACAATAATGTATTGAGACCGAAATGAATAGCTATTGTACGACGACCCCATCTTGTACCTATCGCATTGGGACAATAATGTATTGAGACCGAAATGAATAGCTATTGAACGACGACCCAACCTTGTACCGAGAGTGTGATGAATGAACATTATATCTCATCCACACCTGTATCATTGAGACCAAATTGAATACCTATTGTACGACAACCCCCACCTTGCATCGATACAGTTTAGTTGAATGGGTAAGGTAGCCACCCTTCCCACCTGGTGGTATTGTTACTGATTTAAATAGATCACACCTACACATCAATAATGTATTGAGACTGTAAAGTGTATATTGAATAGACATTGTAATGGTTCCCACGTTGTACCCGACAGTGTGTTGAATGAATATTCTATTCCATCGCACCTGTGTCAATAATCTCTTGCGACCTGAATGGAATAGCTATTGTACAACGACCCTACCTTGCACCAACAGTGATTCGAATAGTTATTATAGCCCATCCCACATGTGTCAATAAGGTATTGATATTGATTTGAATAGATCACACCTGTGTCAATAATGTATTGAGACCCATTGGTATTTGTATCATGGTGACGCCTCACCGACCACTCCTCGTCTTTCATCAACAATGGGATTGAATAACTGGTCCCCGTCTTGTATCAACAGTGAGTTGAATAGACATTTGTCTTTGATATTTTGAAAAAGCTACCCCAAAATGGTATAAAATGGAGGGTTTCAGCAAAATCTTAACACTACTACTTCTCCTACTACTACCTCCACTACTACGACTACTACCACTACCCATCAACTTTGCTGAAGTCTCAGAAACATTCTTCCGAAGAAGTAAATGATAACATCGTGGAAAACAAAATTTTCAAACACAAAGTGACCAGTCTTTCCCGACATGACCTGATGAAGAATGTTGATGAGGATGGACAATCTTCCAGCTGTCGAGTGAGTGACCTACCCATAAATCTTCTGTTGGATATCGTCTCACACGAAACTTTGAGTGTCAAGGACGAAGAACTATTGAAAGTTGTGCTGTCTCCTACACTAAAAAAAGAAGGCAGCAAAGACTTTGATTTCCTCCTCAACATCCAATACTCCGAGGCTCTTGCGGCGTCAACACACATGACCAAAAGTTTACTCAATCCCCTTGTTTGATGTATAAAAGTAGAGGTTTGCTGAACCCCCATGTGTGATGTATTAAAGTAGAAGTTTGCTCAACTTCAATATGTAGTGTATGAAACTATAAGTTTCCTCAGGCCCCATGTGTGATATATTAAACTATAAGTTTGCTGAACCCCCATGTGTGATGTATTAAAGTAGAAGTTTGCTCAACTTCAATATGTAGTGTATGAAACTATAAGTTTCCTCAGGCCCCATGTGTGATATATTAAACTATAAGTTTGCTCAACCCCCATGTGTGATGTATTTAAGTAAAAGTTTGCTCAAGAAGGCAGCAAAGACTTTGATATCCTCCTCAACATCCAATACTCCGAGGCTCTTGCGGAGTCAACACACATGATCTTCGAAGGACAAGGTCAATCTAAAAATCTGACATTCAATAAAATAAAGTTCTTCAACTGCACCGAAGACAGCTTCAATGAAGAAGACAAGGAGGACGAGAAGAACGCATAACCGATGATGCAGAGTCTTAGGTGACTAGTACGAATCACATTGATTTTTCACTGATATGTATATCTCTTTTTTTCACCACAACCATGTGTGTGATGCAAGTGTAATGCATATATTTTGTTATGTTTTGTAAGCATTTTCGTTTAACATAAATATGACTAAACAATGACAAATATGTTAGAATATTTATCTTGTGTGAAAATCAGTTTTTCCTTGGTACAATTGCACATCAGATAATAAAATGTTAGAATAAAATTAATGTAATTTGCTAAGTTTAAACGAATCACTAATTATTTAACGACTTTGTTAGTGTAGAAAGAAAGTGTGTATTAACGATGTCATATGCAGCGAATTCTAAGCATTATTTTTCTAATACAGACTATAATCAAATCCTTGCGCGAGGTTTAACGCTCCCCGCCTCCTTTTAACATTAGAGCCCCTCGCTGAAAAAGTTATAGTCTGTTTCTACAAAGTGAATGCATTTTTTGTAAACTTACGTTATATTTATATCATATTCCAGGGACAAGTCTACGTGCACGCCTCATTGAAAAGTACAATGGGAAAACGATGAAGTGTACTTACTTAAGTCTTTATTAAAGTGAGATAAAGTAATGTTTTGTTGTGTTATTGCTATTTTCACAGCGGGAAGATGGTTAGGTTAGGTTAACCCACTCCCCAGGCAGCATTACACAATTGGGCTGAGCGTTACCAGTATCGCCAGTGCCGGTGTCACGAAATATATTCGCCCCCAGAATAAAATCTCTCCCCGGCGAATTTATACCGGTACAGTTCCGCCCCTCTCGAAATAAACTCGGTGGTATTTGTTTATTTTTAGTTTTTTTATTGATTTTGAGGGTGTGGAAGAGGGTTGGGGGGGGTCCAACCTCTCCTTTCGTTTTTCTTAATAATATATTTTTAAGTTGTATATAACGTATGAATCCCTTCTCAGATTACTTTATCTCAGTTCTATATGACGTACTATTTTACTTCTCTGTGTCGTTCTTGTTTTCTCTTCAGTGTGAGGTTAAGCTGTATCATTTTTACTATTTTGATATTTTGCAATATGTTGTGGGCATCAGTTATGCAAATCAGTTTCGGTGTGTCTTTTTAACAAGATGTTCTTCATTAATATTCAGCGCCAGCCCCATTGTAACTTTTACATGTACACTTTGCTTTGACGATGCCGGTTGATGTTGTTCAATACAGGTGTTTTTGAATCTATTCTACATGCTAATCATTTCGGGAAGATGATACACATTTATCTATATTTTGGGTTACTTTGCTTATAAAGATTATACATAAAAACGTACGCAGTCTTAGTAGATTTTAAAGATTTAGAGGATTAATAAGATTTCTGAAATCAGTTACATCAGTAGTTCCGGTGTCAGGAAATATATTCGCCCCCAGAATACCCACCCACCCCACCCCGGCGATTTTATACCGGTACAGTTCAGCCCCTCTCAAAATAAACTCTCCCCCACCCTACGAAATAAAATCTCCCCCCAGAATAACTACCGCAATATGTGACAATAAAGTGGTATATAGGTAGATATAATACTAGTCGTTAGATATAAAGAATGTTTATTAACTTTAGAAGTTCTAGCACAGTTATTAACACGTGTCATGTCAGCCCTATGATATTCGCGATTTTCCACTTCCAGAACACAACCTGTGTTGGTTTAACATTTACAGGTTAACTAAGGGATGCCCAACACGTTAATTAACGAAAGTAGAGTAGTCAAAACACTGTCATTTCCTGCCCAGGACATCACACCCCTACACGCTAAGGCCGGTGAGAAACATTCTCATCAAAGAAAACACACAGTCAAGACACTGACTTTTCTACGAGGACTCACGGAACATTTTCTCCCCCGAACTATATATTTATATAGACTTGTCATGCAATTCAACAATTGTAATTGTGTAAAACTGCTTTTGCTATGTGGTGTCTTTGTGGTATATTTTGATGGAGAATATCAGCTTCTGAACAAGTTTTACTTGCGTGCACGTATAAATTTAAGTGAGTTAGTTTCGGGTTCAGTGGATTTCTTGTTTTTGTAAGCAAAATCAGTATTGAGGCATTTGACTGGATCCTAAACTTAAAACGGTACTAACTAGAGGTATTAAAATTAAAATGGCAATTAAGGGAATGTAAGTGGTACAAAAGTGTTCTCCTATTTGTAGATTTTTAGCTACCAGCCAACCCCCCCCCCCCCCCCCCCCCCCCCCCCCGATTATTTATACAGACGTGTTATGCAGTTCAATAATTATAACCTAAAAACTAGATAAGGAAATGTATGTGGTAAGAATGTGTTCAGCTGTTTGTAGATTTCCGTCGTCTAGCTGCAAATCCTGTGATGTATTAATGGTTGAAGAATTATGAACTGAACTGTCCAAAAGTTTATATCTAACATTTTGGAATTGAAGACAGTGTTAAAGTCTTATATAAATATGTGGACTCATAAATATTGGTTTTATGTTTTAACGGAGATATAATATTTTCTGATGAAATATCGCGTAATAGTGTAATTTGCATGTTCTACCATTCATTGTACCATTCTAAACCATGTGAATGTTGTATGTCAGTCAATCGGGTGGGAAAACAAGCCTATCCTCGCTCTATAAAGGACTATGTCAATCATTTTGCAAGTTGAAATGACCCCTGATACTTTATGAATACTTTATGACAGTTTATAGAGTGAAATTCAATGCTGATTAGTCAAACCGCTATGTTGGGCTGACCATGCGGTTCAAGATAATCGAGCACTGTTCTACTTGTTTTTAGCCGAGCGGGTCTAACAGCGCCAATGGAAATACTACACCATAAATGAACTGTTTCGATTTGCCAATGGAAATACTACAACATAAATGAACTGTTTTGATATGCGCGGTTTCACCAACTGCTATCCCCTAGCAGTTTGCAGTTGGTGAAACCGCGCCTAACCGCGCACAATCGAAACTAAGTCGCCGAACTTTTAAGCATAGTTTTTGTATATGGCATTTCACCCGCCTTCCTAAACGTGACCCAAACCGCGTGGCAAACCGCGCACATGGAAACTCAGCCTAAAGGGCGGCGGCTTTTACATAAGCCAGTAAAGCTTGTTTGTCAATCCCCATTCATATATTTAAAAATCTGTTGAAACAAAATACATTGAAAAGTCTGGTTTGTTTGCATTAAAATCAAAACAACGTAATCTGTAATTAAAATGTGTAAGGTGTAAAAAGCTTTTACATAAAAGAGCATAATACATGGGGAGAATAAATACATAATTCTATATAATTTTCTTGAATGGAGCACATTTGAGAAAAAAAGATAATCCAAGCATATGCGATATTACCGTGTTGAAAGAATTTATATCAGTCATATATTTCTAACTTAGATCACCGGTATGTAACCCAGGTAAAGCATGCATATCGGGGAACATTGTAATGTTGTTACAGTTTATCATGTCTTCGGCTTTAGCATTACACATTGGCTTTTCATATTCCTCAAGATTTTAATGTTTATTTGTTTATGTACTTTTTATTAATTTTTTTTCTCTCCTTTAGTTTTTCTGGGTTAAATATTTATCTAAATATACATAGAGGTTATCACGCAATTGTGTTTGGGGATGGTAAATATCCTGCATTAGGAATAAACATTGTATTTAGCGAGCCTTGGCTCGCTAAATACAATGTTTATTCCTAATGCAGGAAATTTACCATCCCCAAACACACAAGCGTGATAACCTCTTTATCATATAATGTCATTCTTTAATTCTGTGCTTCAAAATCGCTTTCCCTCTCTCACAAACATTACTGAAACATTGCGAGTTTTACTGGAATGCGCGCATTAATATTTATTACGTCACAGGGTATAAGTGATGTGTCAGTCGGACAGTGACAGTAGCCAATATAATTCCAACTGATATCTGTTTCTTATACAGTGGCGAAGCAACATATACGCAAAACAACAATTGTTTTAATTGTCTTTCGCGGCAATCAATCGGTCTGTCCGCTAGAGTAACTGCCCCTTGTCAAAGGGAAGCTACTCTAACCCTAGTCTAGGAGATGTCACTGCCACGGTCAGGCGTTGTTGATAGTCGGTCTGTCCTGTCATAACGTTAAGAAGTGTAGTCAGATGTACACACAGCGACAAAACGAAACAAGGTAACAATTCAAACATATTTCGGCCAAATCCAACTATTTTAATTTGTGGAGAAGGTTTCAAGCCGCAGATGTCTACAAGCACAGATATGGCTTCTGATCCCACTTGGCAAGGCCTCGTGCCCTCGCAAAATTGTTTCCGAAATTTATATCTCCAAAGTTGCCAAAACTTATAAAATGCCTTAGCTACGTCACAGTTAGACACTGATTTTCAGTATATTAGACTGTTATTTTGATGATGATAGCAATTATTCCTGTAGTTTATCCAGATTCCCGATGGTTAATTGTGACTCGATCGCTGAATGACAAGGGCGACGCCATGTTTGTTATAAACAGTGAAAGTAGTCCCTACTTGACCTTTGAAATTTGCATCTCTATCCGCATATGACCCCAACGGATATCGTTTTTATCTGTTGGCTTTATCCTGCCGAGAAACCTACCCTTTGTATGATAAATTTAGTTACTTGTATGTGTTGGGGTTTTTAACAGAAACCTGGTTGCACCATGATATTTTAGCCACTGATACCATTTTTAAATCGTATAGCCTGTATTAAGGAATATACTTTAGAGCTTAAATCAGAGTATAACAGACAGCCTGAGCAGGAGGCGTGCATGGATATGTTGACAGTTTTTAAGTAGTTAGTGTTAAAACCGAATGTTTAATAACATTAAAAGGATTAATAAGATTTCTGAATTCAGTTACAACAGTAACCGTACGTACATGTATTTGTTACATTAAGTCATTTCATTCAAATTTGTTTGGTATGATATATATCTTATACTTATTTTAGGATGGAAGGTACAGTTACCAAATAAAATATACTGAAATATCAATTCATTATGACCATATTTCATAATCTATTTTTTAAAGCAACCCTCCTTACATTAAAGATATCTGTTTAAAGAATATAGTACTTAAAGACATTGCAACAAACCAAATAATCAGGGGGGAGACTTTATACTGAGGGGGGCGCGAAATATATCCGCCCCCGGGAGATATCATTTCAGAACAGATTCACCGGGGGAGAATCTGTACCGGTATAAACTCTCCGGGGGCGGAGGCGGTCCCAATTAAAAAATATAATTGTTGTGAATAGTATACTCAACATCAAAAGTTCCTGTTACACCAATATATCAGTGTTTTTTTCAAAACAAGTAAAGTTTGGTTTTCAATATTGTAGTACATGTATGGAATCAAGTCACAAAATCGCAACTGCTACAGAAAAGTATGCATTCCATGCAAAAGTCTACTTTTATGCAAGCCCCATGCATTTCACTACCAAAGAATGGGTATGAAAACATGTGCGTGAACGGGATTCCATATGCATTGTTTAGCACCGTGCTGACAACCACGCGATGTTGCAAAACACCTTAATCTTCACATCTGATCTTCACAGGTCTAGATAGTACGGATAATCTCTGTTATTTTTGTTGATATTTCAAACGTAGAACATGGGGTAGCATACGTCGAGTGAGTGACCTACCCATAAATCTTCTGTTGGAGATCGTCTCACACGAAACTTTGAGTGTCAAGGACGAAGAACTATTGAAAGTTGTGCTGTCTCATACACTAAAAACAGAAGGCAGCAAAGACTTTTATATGCTCCTCAACATCCAATACTCCAAGGCTCTTGCGGCGTCAACACACATGATCTTCGAAGGACATGGTCAATCCAAAAATCTGACATCCAATAAAATAAAATTCTTCAACTGCATCGAAGTTTGCTCAATCCCCATGTGTGACGTATTCAACTAAAAGTCTGCTCAGTCCACATGTGTGATGTATTAAAGTAAATTTAGGTTCAACCACTAGGTGTCATGTATTAAAGTAAATGTTTGCTCAATCCCTATGTGTAGTGCATTAAACCAAAAGTTTACTCAATCCCCTTGTTTGATGTATAAAAGTAGAGGTTTGCTGAACCCCCATGTGGGATATATTAAACTATAAGTTTGCTCAACCCCCATGTGTGATGTATTTAAGTAGAAGTTTGCTCAATCCCTATGCCTGGTGTATTAAAGTAGAAGTTTGCTCAACCCCCATGTGTGATGTATTAAACTGCAAGTTTACTCAACCGCCATGTGTGATGTATTAAAGTAGAGGTTTGCTAAACCCCCATGTGTAGTGTATTAAAGTAGAAGTTTGCTTAACCCCCGTATGTGATGTATCAAAGTAGAAGTTTGCTCAATCCCCATGTCTGATGTATTAAAGTATAAGTTTCCTCAACCCCCATGTGTAGTGAAACTGAGTATAAGTTTGCCTAACATGTCGTGAAATTAAGGAAGCAGTTAATCTACCCCCATGGGTAAATGAAATAAAGTAAATGATGTAATCATCTCATTTTTCCGCTTCGTTTCACGTTGATAGGCTGTTATTGCCTCAGAAAGGCTTTCGAACTCGATTTCATTGTCTACGGTTTTAATTCACTCTCTGAGTCTATTTCCATTTCTGACCCCATCGTTTACTTGAGTGACGTTAGCTGTGGTTGGTATCTGTGATTGAGCCTTCTGGGGAGTAGACTATGGCTGACCCTGACCCATCTGAATGGTGGACTGTGGCGATTCCTGACCGTTCTTATGTTTCGTTTTTTGTTTATCTTCTTTTCATAAGTTCTGCCCCAAATATTTCCATCAGTATGTGGATGGGGGATATGCTTTTATTATCAAGATATTGTCACGCTTATATTATACTTGAGTATACTTCTTTACTTATTTTATTGGTATTGGTTAACAAGTAAGTTAAATGTCTCCTTCACAATAAATCTACTTGAATACACAGCAACCAGCTGTAGGTTTAAAAGCGCAGTTTGACAATAATGCTTACCTTGAAGAAATAAGAACTTGGTGTCCTCAAAATCCACAGGTAAAGGTCAAGGAACCCTGTCTTTGTTTCACGTGAAACCTACTCGAGTAGACAAACCAAGGTGTGTTACTCCAGAAGACAAACAAGATGGCTATATCTCGTGACATCTCGTGACATCACGAGGTTTGACGAGTTGAACGTTTTCGAATGGATAGAAACTGTTGTACGTCGACGCCCTCAACATACTCATGTGAATCAAGAAAATAAATATTGGGACGCATGGCGTAATGCAGATGAACTTGTATTGTTTGAAAAGAAAAGAAAAGATAGCACTGTAGGACAAAAAGCGTTTTCTGTCAGAAACAAATGCATTCAAAACAGACATTTTGTGATGTATATAAATGATACGTGAAAGATCTAAACTGTATTCTAAGATTATTTCACTAT
Organism: Haliotis rufescens; assembly: GCF_023055435.1. Taxonomy (NCBI): domain Eukaryota; kingdom Metazoa; phylum Mollusca; class Gastropoda; order Lepetellida; family Haliotidae; genus Haliotis; species Haliotis rufescens. The sequence goes on from NW_025963824.1 coordinate 3,578,406, forward strand.
TTGAGCTATTTCTTCAGAAACCGTTTTTTTTTATGATTCCTATGAATTTATTACGCTCAGATTTTGTCCTGTTTGCATTTCATTGGTGACGGTGCTGCTGGTGGGTCAGAACGTGTTACCCTTTTTGCGAGCACCTGCTGTTATGTCTGGTTCTCGGTGATTCGTTCTTATACTTGTCACTGCAGATTTATCTTCAGCATAAGGTTGAGTTTGTGTCGGCGGGCGGCCGGGACTACTTTGTTCTCTCGCGATGGCGTTTTTAGATCCTGTTTTCCCACTGCAGGGTGACCTACATATTTTGTTCACTGATTTTCAGTGTCCTTTTATATGGCCATGTTCAATGTGGTGATTGTATGTGTCCTGACAACTGACTGCTCCCTATGTAATGACAACTGACAGCCCCCGGTGTCAGGACAACTGACTGTTCCCTGTGTACTGACAACCGACTGTTCCCTGTCTACTGACAACTGACAGTCCCCTCTGTCCTGACAACGGACTGTTCCCTGTGTACTGACAACCGACTGTTCCCTGTCTACTGACAACTGACAGCCCCCTGTGTCCTGACAACCGACTGTTCCCTGTCTACTGACAACTGACTGTTCCCTGTCTACTGACAACTGACAGCCCCCTGTGTACTGACAACCGACTGTTCCCTGTCTACTGACAACTGACAGCCCCTGTGTCCTGACAACTGACTGTTTCCTGTGTACTGACAACTGACTGTTTCACTTTGTTCAGACAACTGACTGTTCCCTGTGTCCTGACAACTGACTGTTCCCTGTGTCCTGACAACTGACTGTTCCCTGTCTACTGACAACTGACTTTTCCCTGTCTACTGACAACTGACTGTTCCCTGTCTACTGGCAACCCACTGTTCCCTGTCTACTGACAACTGACTGTTCCCTGTCTACTGGCAACCGACTGTTCCCTGTCTACTGACCACTGACTGTTCCCTGTGTACTGGCAACCGACTGTTCCCTGTCTACTGACAACCGACTGTTCCCTCTCTTATGACAACTCATTGTTCCCTGTGTACTGAAAACTGACTGTTCACTTTGTACTAAGAACTGACTGTTCCCTGTATACTGACAACTAACTGTTCCCCGTGTACTGACAACTGATTGTTCCCTGTGTACTGACAACTGACTGTTCCCTGTGTACAGACAACTGACTGTTCCCTGTATACTGACAACTGACTGTTCCCCGTGTACTGACAACTGACTGTTCCCTGTGTACAGACAACTGACTGTTCCCTGTATACTGACAACTAACTGTTCCCCGTGTACTGACAACTGATTGTTCCCCGTGTACTGACAACTGACTGTTCCCCGTGTACTGACAACTGACTGTTCCCTGTCTACTGACAACTGACTGTTCCCTGTATACTGACAACTAACTGTTCCCCGTGTACTGACAACTGATTGTTCCCTGTGTACTGACAACTGACTGTTCCCTGTCTACTGACAACTGACTGTTCCCTGTGTACTGACAACTGACTGTTCCCTGTCTACTGACAACTGACTGTTCCCTGTCTACTGACAGTAGAGTATATTGTGGATGTAGATAACCACACCCACAGCTCTGACGTCATACTGACGTCATCTGACCTTTCCTTGACCTATATTGAATAGGTATTGAATAGGTATTATCCTTACGTCAATAGTGGGTTGAATAGGTATTGTCTTTATGTCAACAGTGAGTTGAATAGCTATTTTATCCCATACTGACATCATCTGACCTGTATTGAAATAGGTATTGTCTCTATATCAACAGTGAGTTGAATAGCTTATTGTACCCACCGCACCTGCGTCAATAATGTATTGAGACCGAATTGAATAGCTATTGTACGACGACCCCATCTTGTACCTATCGCACCTGCGACAATAATGTATTGAGACCGAAATGAATAGCTATTGTACGACGACCCCATCTTGTACCTATCGCATTGGGACAATAATGTATTGAGACCGAAATGAATAGCTATTGAACGACGACCCAACCTTGTACCGAGAGTGAGATGAATGAACATTATATCTCATCCACACCTGTATCATTGAGAACAAATTGAATACCTATTGTACGACAACCCCCACCTTGCATCGATACAGTTGAGTTGAATGGGTAAGGTAGCCACCCTTCCCACCTGGTGGTATTGTTACTGATTTGAATAGATCACACCTACACATCAATAATGTATTGAGACTGTAAAGTGTATATTGAATAGACATTGTAATGTTTCCCACGTTGTACCCGACAGTGTGTTAAATGAATATTCTATTCCATCGCACCTGTGTCAATAATCTCTTGAGACCTGAATGGAATAGCTATTGTAAAACGACCCTACCTTGTACCAACAGTGATTCGAATAGTTATTATAGCCCATCCCACATGTATCAATAAGGTGTTGATATTGATTTGAATAGATCACACCTGTGTCAATAATGTATTGAGCCCCATTGGTATTTTTATCATGGTGACGCCTCACCGACCACTCCCCGTCTTTACATCAACTATGGGATTGAATAACTGGTCCCAACCTTGTATCAACAGTGAGTTGAATAGACATTTGTCTTTGATATTTTGAAAAAGCTACCCAAAAATGGTATAAAATGGAAGGTTTCAGCAAAATCTTAACACTACTACTTCTCCTACTACTACCTCCACTACTACGACTACTACTACTACCCATCAACTTTGCTGAAGTCTCCGAAACCTTCTTCCAAAGTAGTAAATGATAACATCGTGGAAAACAAAATTTTCAAACACAAAATAACCAGTCTTTCCCGACATGACCTGATGAAGAACGTGATGTACTGACAACTGACTGTTCCCTGTCTACTGACAACTGACTGTTCCCTGTCTACTGACAGTAGATTATATTGTGGATGTAGATAACCACAACCACAGCTCTGACGTCATACTGACGTCATCTGACCTATCCTTGACCTATATTGAATAGGTATTGAATAGGTATTATCCTTACGTCAATAGTAGGTTGAATAGGTATTGTCTTTATGTCAACAGTGAGTTAAATAGCTATTGTATCCCATACTGACATCATCTGACCTGTATTGAAATAGGTATTGTCTCTATATCAACAGTGAGTTGAATAGCTTATTGTATCCCACCGCACCTGCGTCAATAATGTATTGAGACCGAATGGAATAGCTATTGTATGACGACCCCATATTGTACCTATCGCACCTGCGACAATAATGTATTGAAACCGAAATGAATAGCTATTGTACGACGACCCCATCTTGTACCTATCACATTGGGACAATAATGTATTGAGACCGAAATGAATAGCTATTGAACGACGACCCAACCTTGTACCGAGAGTGAGATGAATGAACATTATATCTCATCCACACCTGTATCATTGAGAACAAATTGAATACCTATTGTACGACAACCCCCACCTTGCATCGATACAGTTGAGTTGAATGGGTAAGGTAGCCACCCTTCCCACCTGGTGGTATTGTTACTGATTTGAATAGATCACACCTACACATCAATAATGTATTGAGACTGTAAAGTGTATATTGAATAGACATTGTAATGGTTCCCACGTTGTACCCGACAGTGTGTTAAATGAATATTCTATTCCATCGCACCTGTGTCAATAATCTCTTGAGACCTGAATGGAATAGCTATTGTACAACGACCCTACCTTGCACTAACAGTGATTCGAATAGTTGTTATAGCCCATCCCACATGTGTCAAGAAGGTATTGATATTGATTTGAATAGATCACACCTGTGTCAATAATGTATTGAGACCCATTGGTATTTTTATCATGGTGACGCCTCACCGACCACTCAACTATGGGATTGAATAACTGGTCCCCCCCCCTTGTATCAACAGTGAGTTGAATAGACATTTGTCTTTGATATTTTGAAAAAGCTACCCAAAAATGGTATAAAATGGAGGGTTTCAGCAAAATCTTAACACTACTACTTCTCCAACTACTACCTCCACTACTACGACTACTACTACTACCCATCAACTTTGCTGAAGTCTCAGAAACCTTCTTCCAAAGTAGTAAATGATAACATCGTGGAAAACAAAATTTTCAAACACAAAATGACCAGTCTTTCCCGACATGACCTGATGAAGAACGTTGATGAGGATGGAATCTTGGAAGAACAATCTTCCAGCTGTCGAGTGAGTGACCTACCCATAAATCTTCTGTTGGAGATCGTCTCACACGAAACATGGAGTGTCAAGGACGAAGAACTATTGAAAGTTGTCTCCTACACTTAAAAAAGAAGGCAGCAAAGACTTTGATATCCTCCTCAACATCCAATACTCCGAGGCTCTTGCGGCGTCAACACACATGATCTTCGAAGGACAAGGTCAATCTAAAAATCTGACATTCAATAAAATAAAGTTCTTCAACTGCACCGAAGACAGCTTCAATGAAGAAGACAAGGAGGACGAGAAGAACGCATAACCGATGATGCAGAGTCTTAGGTGACTAGTACGAATCACATTGATTTTTCACTGATATGTATATCTCTTTTTTTCACCATAACCATGTGTGTGATGCAAGTGTAATGCATATATTTTGTTATGTTTTGTAAGCATTTTCGTATAACACAAATATGACTATACAATGACTAATATGTTAGAATATTTATCTTGTGTGAAAATAAGTGTTTCCTTAGTACAATTGCACATCAGATAAAACAATGTTAAAGTAAAATGTAATTTGCTAAGTTTAAACGAATCACTAATTATTTAACGACTTTGTTAGTGTAGAAAGAAAGTGTGTATTAACGATGTCATATGCAGCGAATTCTAAGCATTATTTTTCTAATACAGACTATAACCAAATCCTTGGGCGAGGTTTTACGTTCCCCGCCTCCTTTTAACATCGCTGAAAAAGTTATAGTGTGTTTCTACAAAGTGAATGCATTTTTTGTAAACTTACGTTATATTTATATCATATTCCAGGGACAATTGGGCCAATGCTGGCTGAGCGTTGCCAGTATCGCCAGTGCCGGCATCGCTCTCGCAGCACTGGCCCATCCATCAGCGGGCCAACGTGTGCCAGCCAATGCCAGATAACAACTCAGCTGGGTTCCGCTCACACCCTCGCCAGGCGACAGTAGCCCCTTACAGTGCCACGCTCTTATCCGTAATCTGCCCTGAACACTCAAAGTTGATATGAAATATCATCTTTTATGGAATGAAAAACATATATACATATAAATTGTTTGGTTATGAGTACTGAAATAAGGAATATATGCCTCTGGTAATTATTAAGGGACTCACATTATTATAATAAGGAATAAAAATGTTTGTGTATCACTTTACCGCGGATCAGGCTTAACGGTTACTTTCCATTCAACAAGTGGGTCATTCTTCCTGTTGATATCTTCGTCTCTGAATTTGCACATTTCAACAAAAGTAAGTATGATTTTCATCACTCTACATATCTCCTCCTAACAGATAACCACTTTGGTGTAAAATAAGTATCATCTCGTTAATGATCTGAACGGAGAAAGAGTTATACTGGCCACATAAAGAAACTGTGCACGGAGAAAATATATTCTGGATTGAAATACAACACAGCAAGAACAAAATAATGCAGACGCTGTAGCAGCTGAATGATCGGACCATAAGAAAATGTCAACGGGACTTGAACAACATCTGTTACGATGACGTCAGAAGATCAAAATGGAGTAGGGGGTCAAACAACAAAGTCACAAAGTCAATAACGGGTATGACCACCCTGTGCGTGAATCATAGCAGTGCATCTGCGACGCATGGAGTCCACCAAATGGGCATGGAAGGCCTGGGGAATGGCCTGCTATATCCTCCTTAAATCCTGTGCCAAGTCACGGACGTTATCTGGAGGATGTGGAAGACGACGCAGACGGCGCTCCATTTCATCCCACACATGCTCTATTGGGGAGAGATCTGGAGAAATTGCAGGCCATGGCACTAACATGACATTGTTATGGTGAAGGAAATCCATTGCGACCCTAGCCGTGTGAGGACGAGCATTGTCCTGTTGAAATGTCAATCCCGGGCCATGACGTTGCAGGAAAGGAATGACCACAGGCCTCAGAATCTGATCTCTGTAGCCAACACCGGTGAGATTGCCCTGAACAACCACCAAGGGGGTTCGTTGCCGTGCTGTTATCCCACCCCAAATCATCACAGAGCCACCTCCAAAACGATTCCTCTCCACAATACAGTTGCGTGCATAACGTTCTCCCAAACGCCGGTAGACACGTTGGCGCCCGTCACTGTGGGAAATGTTGAACCTCGATTCATCTGTAAAGACAACAATTCTCCACCATATTCGAGGTTGGCAAACACGATTTCGACACAATCTTAGACGAGTGACTCGATGACGGTGTGTCAGAACGGGAAGTATGGCAGGGCGTCGTGGTCGAATCCCGTACTGACGTAAACGATTCCTGACAGTGTTGGGATGGATACGGCGCAGTCCAGGAATTGTCTGGGACGTCGTTACTGCCGTTCGGAACCAGTGTCGGAGATGTGTAACTCGAATCCATCTGTCCTGTCTTGGCATCGTTACTCGGGGACGTCCTGAACATGGGTGGTCGGCAACGTCATTTGTGTTCTGATAACGCTTCACCAATGCCGATATCGTGTTACGATGGCATTGGAAATGTGTTGCCACCTGTTGTTGCCGCATTCCCGCTCGGATCATTCCAATGGCTTCATGACGCTGTGCAGCTGTCAATCTTGGCATGATTTGCTTGGGATATGCATGTGTCTGCGCCTGAGAAGTTTTGAATTTTTGAATGACCACAGATCATGCTTTCCAAAGTGACAGCGAATTTTGAGTTGCACATGCTGTGTACAGCTGCACAGAATGCACGTGCAGTAACACATTGCACGTCCATAGGCCCCCATCAATGACGTCATATCACATGGCACGTGCATGAGCGTTTGAATGTCTCCAATAATTGCTTTGTTCAAACCTATCTTTCATATATTGACGGTGTGCCCTTATATCTATATTTTCTCCGTGCACAGTTTCTTTATGTGGCTAGTATATTAATGAGAAAATTAATTTCATGAAACCTGACATACTGGCGCCATAGTAAAAACAGTGTGGTCTGTATATTGGTCTACTGTTGTTCATGTAATTATCTGTGAATGCAGTTTAAATGTAATAGTTTCCCATGTCATTGTTTCATATTTCTATCCCTAAATATATGCTTTAAACTCAAAATAGCTAGGCTATACTGCGAAATATTTTGATGAAAACAAACATATTACCGATAACCAATATAAATTTAACTTAATCCGCAACAACACTTCATTCAAACATAAATGTTCGTTCGTGTTATGTTATTTTATCTATAACTTCTATGAAAGCTGTCTCCATAATCCGAATATGTAATTGTAACTATACCATGCATGTTTACATATAGGTCTCACAACTCTGTGTTATCAGGGGTATGACCGCTGCAGACACGATGAGACGCGTCCTGTCGTCGGCCATAACAAACTAGCAAAACAAATAAATTGGAAAGGGACATCCGGAAAGAGGGCCTTCACAGATATGCCACTAAAGGATGCTATCATTAGTAAGCACAGCTTCAATCTTAATTCGCCTCAATATATTTCTTGATAATTGCTAAGACATGAAACTATCTTGAAAACAACTTGAAACAATGTTACATTTATTTTTAGCCTTTCAGTGTAAAACATCTCAATTCTTGTACATTCACCAGCATTAATATGCATGGAACTGTTTGTGTGAAGTAATTAACACGATTTTATTAGCTTGTATCTTGTAAATTATGTTGCAGACGCCACCCGGAAGAACCCACTGGCCCAAAATATCAACAATGAAATAGGAGATAATTTTAGAAGATGAAACTGTGGTTTCGCGGTGCCCCTGACAGGGATGGGGGCAGAAAAGAGGGGATCCTAAAGTCCTTACAAAAGAAGGCACCAGCTACTCCTAGTGGAGAGTTGCTTGCAGAACCAGACCAGGAAAACTTTAAACTAGAGACATTTAGTTTATAACTGTGTTCAAATTCACACGAGTTATGTTCTGTTAGGCATATTTATTAAAATATTAGCTATTTACATGTAAATAAACAAGGAGATGGATCACCTGGTTGTTTGTTACATTTTTCTGACTATGCAGGACTTGCTGAATTGGATTTGCATTGTACACAGTTTTGTGGTAGACTGAACAAGAATTTATTTAGTTCATAGCTTTCGTTTTTACTGGCCCGCTGTTCTTACATCTCTTAGACCTTCGATGCAGATTTTGGTTTTATCAAACAAAATACAAAAGACTGACAATCTACATTTAAAGCCAATGGTAAATAATTATTGATAATTTCAATGTAGCGAAATATGTAATAAATTCAATTGTGATCTTCTCTTAAATTTCAATTCATTCACACAAGCTTGATCAAATTTGTAGTTCACTTTGAAACACTGAGGTGACACTGCTAATAAGTTTCTTTGAAATCATCGTAAATTCTTCACGGTCGCATGCATGACTGTGAACTACTGACCGAAGTTTGAAATGAAAGGAAAGGTAATTTTAAACTTGCCAACATTGGACCAGCATTGGGCCAATGATGGCTAACAAATGGCAACCAGTGTTTGGCCAATGCTACCCCATCGTTGATAAACGGCATTGGCCCATTGCCGGCAAACGGCATTGGCGCAGTGTTTAGTGCGGCATTGGGTCCTACCTCCTTTCGATTGGATTCTACATATTGACGCGAAGGTACAGTCACGTGATATGTGAATGAATTTGTAATACTCTCAATCCCTCATATAATGCTGTTGTAAAACAGTGAGGTTAATGTTGAACATTAAAGGTTTCTTTAAAAAATGTTATGGATTTAAAACATCAAAGAGAAACCTTTAATGTTAAACGGTAACACACGTGGTCTGAAACACTCACTGGAGTAATGTCTGAGATTAACCTCAGTTGGTTTGTGACATCTAGTCAGCAGAGCGCGTGTATCTCAACTTCCCTCGTTATAACAAACGGATATTTCTGGTCTCCGTCAGTGTTAAACCCACGACCTGTGGTATAGCGAACACTGACTCACCTAACAGGACACAATACGCCTACAGTTTACATGTATTAAATAAGGTCACACACATAACATGTAAACGTTGTCGTATTGTCCTGTCACATTACTATCTAGCATGATAGTTACAGAGGACACCACACAGTATAATACAATTGTTTTTTTAATAATACAAACTAGAAAGAAGCACCACATTTATCACGAAAGTTCTCTTAAAAGTCACTTTTCTTTCTGTCCTCATGCAGGTTGTGTTGCGTCGACTTCTCCGCTTCCTCCTCTCCAGTCGTCATAAATTACACATGTGTTGAAGATTGAAGCGTGGGAGTCTGTCCATCGAGGTGGAGGTGTCCGTGAGTGGGGAGGGTAGATAAAAAGTTAGTACTAGATAAAGAAGGCGGGGTGGGGGGTAAAGGGATAGGGCAGGGCGAGTGGGTATCAGGTAAAGGGATAGAGCAGGGCGAGTGGGTATCAGGTAAAGGGATAGAGCAGGGCGAGTGGGTATCAGGTAAAGGGATAGAGCAGGGCGAGTGGGTATCAGGTAAAGGGATAGAGCAGGGCGAGTGGGTATCAGGTAAAGGGATAGAGCAGGGCGAGTGGGTATCAGGTAAAGGGATAGAGCAGGGCAAGTGGGTATCAGGAATTGGGCAGGGTGAGAGATTATCAGGTGGGATGAGATTGACCGCTAGAGTGGTCAGAGGAGTGGTTACAGAAGGCTTGAAACAAGGGGTTTGAGTGGAAACAGATCTAATGAAAAGTGATGGGGATGAAACAGATGAAAGTTCATGCCAAGGGTTTGTTAGAGGCGGGATGATCGGTTGGGGGTTGGGGAGGGGGTGGGTAGAAGGACGTTGATGGCAGGATGGGCAAGGGGCAGGTACGTTGGGCACCGCATATTTATGGTGATGACGTTGTCCGCGAACAACGTCAACACCATTACCATCAGATGTTCTAGATGAACTGAAATGAAGGGAGAAAAGAGAGTTTAAGAATTAAAATCAGGAGAAGAAGCTAGAAATTAAACTATACTTTCTGTGGTAAGTTTATATATTGAGTTTTCTAGGTTATACCTTTTATGATAGCTGTTAATATATTTTAACTTTCTATAAATAAAGAATAAAACGATACCAATTATTATTATTATTATTATTATTACACCTGTCGTGCTTCCTACAACTACCGCGGCATCATTGACATCATCATCAACAGCATCAGGATCTAGTAGCGGGGGAGGGAGAAGCTGTAACATAATGTGCAGCATTTGCAGAGGGAAAACTAGTAGTAGTAGTAGTAGCAGTCGTAGTAGTCGTAGCACTAGTAGCAATGGGAGTACTAGTAGTAATAGTAGTAGCGTTAGTAGTAGTAATAGTAATAGCACTAGTAGTAGTAGTAGTAGTAACAATAGTAGTAGCAGCAATAGTAATAGCACTAGTAGTAGTTAAAGGAATAGAAGTAGTAGTAGTAGTAGCAATAGAAACAGTAGTAGAAGGAGCAATAGGAATAGCACTAGTAGTAGTTAAAGGAATAGAAGTAGTAGTAGTAGTAGTAGTAGAGGTAGCAGTAGTAGTAGTAGTAGTAGCAGCAATAGTTATAGCACTAGTAGTAGTTAAAGGAATAGAAATAGTAGTAGTAGTAGTAGTAGCAGTAGTAGTAAAAGGAATAGAAATAGTAGTAGTAGTAGTAGCAGTAGTAGTTAAAGGAATAGAAGTAGTAGTGGTAGAAGTAGTAGCAGTAGTAGTAGTAGTAGTAGCAGCAATAGTAATAGCACTAGTAGTAGTTATAGGAATAGAAGTAGTAGTTGTAGTAGTAGTAGTAGTAGTAGAGGTAGCAGTAGTAGTAGTAGCAGCAATAGTAATAGCACTAGTAGTTCATGTTGAAGATATCTTCGTAGATGGGTCCCGACATGGTCAGTACTTTGCTGACCGCTATGTAGGAGGCTCTTGTCATCATTCCACCATTGAGAGTTCGGGTGACGTCGCTGCTCTCCAGTTGCAACTCACTTTCGGCAATGTCCTTGTAGAACAGCTGCGTGGCCAGCTGAGTGCTCTTGGCCTCATGTTCATACTCCAACAGGGTATTCATCATACTTTTGTAAGCCTAATGGTTGTTGATGGAAAACACCAGTTGATTCTGCAGGTAGACTGTGACTTGAGAAAAGAGCAACTGCAAAAACATATTCAAGGGGGCCATGTTTTCATCATTTCCAATGCTGTACCGTCCGTTTGAGTGACTTTGACTTTGAGGTGCAGACGGGTGTGTTTCAGATCGACGTAGTCGCCTCCGGAATTGGACACGTGAAATTCCAAATGAGAAGAATCATTGATTTGACCCAGAGGGCACACGTTGACGAAGTAATGTTTCTGAATGCTGGTCTGATAGGGTGTCAAAGTGTCGAGATTCAAAGATTCGTGAACCAGTTCCTCGAATTCTTTATCCTTCAACAGAGCCATGATGACTTTTAACTAAAGATGTCGTTTTCTTTCACCAGGGTACACTTGAGCACTTAAGCCGTCTTCGCGTTGATGTTGTCAGCCCGACGTATCTTCTTGGTTGTGATGCACCTAGCCCCTGCCTTGCATTTTAAAGACTTTTCTCTTTTGCCTTGTGCTTCCGCTCTCTCTCCTTCACTTTGGGATTCGGATGTCATTTGCAGAGTGACCTTAGTTGGGGGATCTTGCTTTTGTTTTTGTTGTTGTTGTGTTGCTGATCAATGAACTGGGATCACCATTATTTGTACCTTCCCATTAACAAGTCTGGAGGATAATCTTGTCATGTGTTTGTCAAAGTAATGTTTAAACTTAGCTTAGTCAGGGAAATACAAAAGGATAACCTCTTAAGTGAAGTGTGGCGTAGGTCTCTTCCATGAAGAATGAGAATGTAGAGGTACTCCCTGACTTTAAATACAGCTCAATATTGTCGGTTTCTTTTAATTTGACACGAATGGTAAATTCACTACCAAACGTATAGGCAGGTCCCTGTCTCAGATCGATGCGTCTCAATAAGGTCAGTTGAGTTTTCCCTGCCAAGGAGCTGTCACATAAGTAACATAACACGTCCACATAGGGGTCACCACTGGGGATTTGTTTTGGATCCAGCTTTCCAAAATTTAGCTCGACTAAAGACACCACCCAGAATCTGTGAAAGACACCTTTGATTTAAGTGTGAATGAAAGAATATAAAATATAACATGATGCTTCTTCAGTGGCAAAAAAACGAGCGCAGCTTTAGTACATAACAATACAGGCGGAAGTCGCGACAAGCAGTGTTACACAGTACACAGCAATGCAGTAACATTGCCTGCGGCTGAGGTATAGATGGGTACACATCATGACACAATGGAGTAACTACCAAATCATGACCAAATGGGCCGGAATATACACATCATGACCAAATGGGCCGGTATATACATATGACTAAATGGGCCGGAATAGAGATGACAGTTCAGTTCATCCTCCGTGGCTAAACACAACGTGAGGCATGAGCTGCAGTCCATCCTGTGTCATTCATACACTGTCATCCGATGTGGTTTGGGTACACTACATGAGGTGCAGTTAGCATGTTGAGGCTGAACTTAGAGTTAATGAGCGTTAATGAGAAAATTGAGTTGCCTGCCACGACCTCCGCCACTGACCTTGGTTTATAGCAAGCTCATTCCCCTTAGGATTAAGCATAAGAACTGAAAACGAGCAACACTAGTTTTTAAATGAACGCCTGGTCGAGGACGAACCAGCAAAAAACTCAAGACACCCCTGCAATGAGTTCACGAAAATGTCAATGCCAATCCCTGACAGGTGGACACCATCCTGTCTGAACAAACCCATGTCTGCTATGTTAATTTCACTGTGCCCAAAAACGCGACCTCCAAGGTCTAGTACACCTTTCCTACCAAATCTATTAAATCTCTTCCTCTTGCGCTCCATAACTCTGCCGTCTGGTATTTGCAGAAAACTCAAGACACCCCTGCAATGAGTTCACGAAAATGTCATTGCCAATCCCTGACAGGTGGACACCATCCTGTCTGAACAAACCCATGTCTGCTATGTTAATTTCACTGTGCCCGAGAACGCGACCTCCAAGGTCTAGTACACCTTTCCTACCAAATCTATTAAATCTCTTCCTCTTGCACTCCATAACTCTGCCGTCTGGTATAGCCCCCCCATGTGACCCTCTGCAGAACATCTGACCATATGACTTGTGTGAAGGGCATCATGTGATGAATTTGTATAAGATCCCGACTCACAGCAGATTTCCACCTGCCCCATGTGCAAAGTAGCTCATGTTGTATTCCCTGTGTTGCAGCATATGTAGCAGCTCCAATCCTGAATGAGTGTGTGTTGTAGTTTTGTGTGTGAAAGTTGAGGAACTGTAAGGCTTTCTGGAGTACTGCAGAGAACTGGTATCTGGTGATGGCTTTACCATTCAAATGGGTGAAGAACTGGCCTGGTTGGGCTGAGCGTAAAGACAGATATGCACTTAATGACCTGACAGGGCAAATTGTAGGATCAGACTTAGCTGGGATTATCAGAGTTGTGCCTTTGCCATGTTGATCATTCTTCGAAAAACAAATTTCAATGTGCACTGCCTGTGCAATGATACCAACATCTGCCAATTTAAGTGTTCTGTCCTGATTCATGTTGGTCACAAACGCTATCTCACTAATCCGTAGGAATGCAAAAAATGCCAGGTTAAACATGGCAGCAAATAAACAAGCTTCATAACCTGATGTACAAATAGCCTGGAGGGCACTAGGCAGCCTCTTCAACATGCCAATTGTGATTGGGTGTCTTGCATCAGGCGTCGCCACCATAGATGCTGTATTTCTGTATTCCTGCATGCATTTGCGAACTTAAAAGTTTTCAGTAGGGTCGGACCAGCTATTAATTTTGTGATGTCTGCCAAGGGCTGAGAGATGTTGAGCTATAGTTGAGCTTGCAAAGGCCTTCCTAGATTGGCCCGGGGGCATATTTAGCAAAGGCTGACATCAAAAGCGCTTTCAGGTTATGCATGGTGCATCCTCATGATTTTCACTTACTAGGAATAAAATTCTTACATAAATATTATGTCGACAAATCATTACCATTTGGGTGCAGTATGAGCTGCTCAATATTTGAAAAAAATTCCACTTTCAACCAGTGGATAGTTCAAACAAAGTTAAATTCTCTAGGTGAGTTGATGCATTACTTGGACGACTACCTATGCGGAGGATCTGGAAGAGATAAGTCTGAATAAGAGATAATTCTGAATGTCAGTTAGTGCTGTCAACATTATTAGCAACTTGCGACGAACTCAGAATCCCTATAGCCAGTCACAAAACAGTAACACCAACAACATTAATCAACTTCTTTGGATTTCAGCTAGACACAGTAAGAATGGAGTTAACCATACCAGCAGACAAAATACAGGATGCTAAGGATAAACTGATAAGGTTTGTCATGTCAAAATCCAAAGCAACCAAACAGCAAGTCAAAAGTCTCATTGGTTCACTAAATTACATATGTAGGGCCATTCCCATCGGCAGGGCCTTCCTACGGAGATCCATTGATTTGATTTGTGGTATTAAGAAGCCCCATCAGAAAGTTAGGGTTACAAGGAATATGAAAGATGATTTTCAGATTTGGCTTTCATTCCTGGACAATCATAATGGAACGTCATTATTCCTAGATCAATGCTGGATTACCAATGAAGCATTACACCTCTACACAGACAGTGCATCAGGAGAGTCATGTGGGTTTGGAGCGTACTTTCATGGACGCTGGACCAACGGTTCATGGCCAGGACATTGGAGGACTTTAGGCCTAACACGAAACATCACACTGCTGGAATTCTTCCAAGTCTATGTTGTGGTTATCATTTGGGCTGATGCCCTCAGGGGCAAATCGGTAATAATAAATAGTGATAACCAAGCAGTTGTTTCCATACTGAACAAGCAGTCAACTAAATGTAAGAATACTATGCAGTTTGTGAGGCAGTTTGTACTTCATTGTCTCAACATAAATTTATTAGTCAAAGGTCAGTATATTCCTGGTTTTAAAAACAGCATTGCAGATTCCTTATCTCGTTTTGATTTTCAGAAGTTTCGTCAGCTGAAACCAGAAGTGAGAACCAAACCGACACCAGTACCAAAGAATCTGTGGCTTATCTAAAATCCGAGGCTTTTGCCTTAATTAAAGAATCAGTGTCGAGCAATACTCAACACACCTATGCAGCTGCATTAAGGTCATTTGACAAATTTCGTCACAAGCATAAAATACATGACTTGGCCTGCGCCGGTAGATGATATTTTATGTTACATAGCCAGTGAATCATCAAAATTGCATCGTCAATGGATGAGTAGGTTAAAGAACAAAGGCTGGGGCTGATGAAATCATTTACTGACATACCATCTGGATACGATAAGTGGTGGATGATGCGGTACCCGTCTACTTCTTTCTTTGGAACAATTCAAATAGTAGAGATCCTCAGGTTTGGTAAAGGTGGGTTATGATATGGACCGGGCATTCGGCCTTATTGTACTTCATTTGAAAGTTTCCCAAGTATGATTTGTTCCATATTTGGATCTTGGTCTTATTTAGGTTATTACAAACTAAACTGGCCTCTCTGGGTCCTGTGTAATGTAAATGAAATCCTTCGGTGAAACCGCAATGAAGAACAACGGCATCACTTAACAATGGGTAGGACTCCAGGTATGCTAATAGCTTATCTACTTTGATAGGTGTGTGGCCCAATGCTTGCACGTTTTGGGAGGTTTCTGTTGCAAAACGGAAATGTATTAACCTCTGGGGTTGGTTGATTTCCTGTAACTGATTGGTTTAATCAGCACTTAGGGAATGGGTGGCTCCCACCACACTGATAACAAACATGAGGAAAACGGCAATGTTGTCTTTGACAAAATTTTCCAGGGTCTTTTGAAAAACCGCGAAACCGCATTATCAGTGGTTCATATTGGGAAAGGGAGGTCACTCTAATTTCAAACGGGAGCTATCTCCGTTGTTTTCGTATTTGCGAGAAATGGCGTCACCCACGCTGCACGTTGTTGGTCCAGCTATTAAATGCCCAGCTTATTAAAACGTAAGGTAATTAAATGTTTGAATGCATTATATATTTATGTTTCCATCAGTACATCTTCTAAGATTGGTTTAGTGGTGATAACCATTTTCCAAAATGTGGGCCCACATTTTTCCCGTCATCTATGGTGTTCGAAACAAGTGGGCCCACATTTGTATTTCGCCTAGCTTCGTGAGGTTGTTTCGTTAGTTCTGATAATCAATCCCTAAATGTTGGCAGACGTTCTTCCGTCATATTGATTGCAACAGGAGGGACCACATTTATTAATCGCGAAATTCTACTTAAATATTGATAATCATTTTCTCAAATGTGGGCCCACATTGTTCCCGTCATATATGGTGATCGAAACAAGTGGGCCCACATTTGTATATTGCCTAGTGGGTAGACGTTCTTCCGTCATAGTGATTGCAAAAGGAGGGACCACATTAAAAAAATCGCTAGCTTCATTAGCTTTGCTTACTTATAACCATTTTCTAAAATGTGGGCCCACATTGTTCCCGTCTTATAGTGATCGAAACAGGTGGGCCCACATTTTTAAATCGCTGGGTTTCTTAAGGTTGACGAAGTCATTTAGGCTATTGGGCTCACGTTTGTCATTATGTGACATTTTATATTATTCATATTTTGTAATATTGATGGGAAATATCTTTATAAATCATTTCGTGTGACATTAATTCCATAAAAGGCACAAAAGTCTTTGAAGTTTGAATAACTGCGTCATAGCTGACCACACTAGTTTTACAAAAATAGCTACCAAGCAAGAAACATAAATCTACTTCAAATTAAAATTACAGAGGCAATACCACTCATTCTACCTTTTCCAGTATAACACATCAATCTAATCATAAGTATTGGTGGCGATATAAGCCTGAACATATGTCTACACTTGAATTGATCTCGGACATGATACAAGCCTCAGACGTTTCCGAGAACTTGTTCCATAAAAGGAATAACTCATGAATATTAATAACCCCACGACCTAGTTTGGCGATGTTCGTAGAAGTGAGTTCTGCTGTATTGCCATCTTATTTGTACATTTTAATCCAATTATATTTTAAATAGACAAATTATGAGTTCGTTATGCGGGTTTGTTTACGTAGTATATATTCTCAACAACAAGTGCGTTTAGTTTCGAATGTGGGCCCACCTCGAACATTCGATTAGGCAAACGGAGTTAGCTCCCTTCTCGAACCACCGATAATGCGGTTTCGCCCAACTTTTAATGTGTTAGCAGTTGGAGATTGTGAAGGCTGCTTGAAAGTAGTGAAACTGCGGTTCACAGGTTGAGGAGTGACATTCATGCATAGCATCCACAAGTCTGCGTTGATTGTGCCCCATGCCTTGTCTGTCGATCTACTTATGCGCATCCTGAACTGTTTATCATAATTTTGCCAACCCTGGCCTTTGCTAGCAGCCAATCTAATTGTGTGCAAATATTTAAGCATTTGCTGTTGGCTTTCGGGGAATTTCTCCAGGTATATGCTGACAAATATTATAAAGGCTGTTGTCCTCTCTTCCACTAACTGTATGTCCTTCGACTGGCGTGACATTTCCAATTGACCCATTGAGTTTACTCTGATAGTGCTATCCATACTTTGCTTCTTATCCAATCCCTCAATGAGGGAAGCCATATTACATATTCCCCATTGTGTATTTTATCCCTAATTGGTTGGGGGATGAAAGAACCAACATTGTCAGTTGACAAAGCAACCATTTTGTCACCACTGCATGCAATCTTAGCATTAGGCATGTTAAGCGTATCGTTGTCAATGGCCACAGATGCGAGAGCGTGTGTTGTGATTTACGGACTGTACTAGTGGGATAGTTGGGGTATCTAAAGCCTATCACTACATGAGACCATGCATCATTATTGAAAACATGAGGTAATACATCACCTGATCCATTTCTCGCGTCGACGGGCTGCGATGACCGGGGACGGTAGTTGACGCCATGTTGTCTGCATCGCCGGGCTGACAACTTTGATTCGATGATTCGTTGACTCGAGCCAATTTCAGCGACGATCTCCGGTCGCTGGGTGCTTGAATCTTCCGCTTCCTCGATCTCTGACCTGACATCGTTCTTCTCACCAAACGTACAGACAAGAAATTATACTAAGACGATAAATAATATGTTGCCTATGAAATTCGCGTTTGGCTGCTTGCTGGTGTACGCAGAAAGAGGCTTGATGCAGTCACGTGCGTCACGTGATCGGTTTACAATTACCAACACACTGGTGTAAGGGAGGCAAATCCACTGGACTGTGGTAGGGTGCCTAACCTCCCACTTAAACAAATTTCTTTCATACTGGCTTTCACAAATTAGATTAATTTGACTCGAAAATGATAGGGTGAATTCTCAGGAAAGGAGGTTGTTACGTAGTCTGAGCTTTTGATAAAAATGTACTTTTCCATCATCAAAGGTCATTCAGTTCGCTCTCTTCTAGTAGGATTCAAAGGATGTGGGCCACCCTAGCCAACACACTAGAACATGAGTCTTGCTGTTGATCTTACGTCTTTTCAGAATTTTCTCCACCTGCACATCACAGCACATCATTTCTCATGCTTCTTTAAGGAGGAAGTTTTGTTCTTTTGAACACTCATGTTGAACTGAGACAGGATAGGACAAACAGCTCAATTTATAATATATATATATATGATGATGATGATGTTTGATGATAATTCTCTTGGCAGAGATATCATCACTAGGGTGAAACAGAGTCTTGGCGTCTTTTACACACTCTTTGCGATCTTGAAACCAGTCCGACGATTGAGTAGATCAGGTTCACGCTGCACATACATCCAGGAGTAGAAGGAGAATTTGTTAGAGGCCATGACTCAATGTCTCTTTTTCCAACGTAGAGCAGGTCGTCAATGTGGCGAATTTGTGTCAAAGACACATCTTCATATAATAAGTAAAGATGATTGGATCATTTTCAAAGTTTGACGTGTTCCCAAGAGGGTTGGTGCATTTGCATTTGTTTAGAAACTATATAGTGAAGTACTATCTCTGTCTTTTTCAGTAGATGTGGTTGCTGTGTATGCTTTGTTTCCCTCAACTTTTGTTGTTCACATTTGATAACATCTTAACATATGTCACATTTTAAAAAATAAAAAATTCACTAGTTTTTTTTATCAAAATCATATGATGTTCTATCTAGGTCATCGGTAAAGGATAGATATAATTTTAAAAACCAGTTCCAACATACCACTATTCATTCTAATTTGTATTGGGAGACACCCCTGTTGTCACAGGTGTTTTATCCATTTACAACATCTGTTTGGTATATGTGTGTATTCATTTCCCATTGAAAGACCCAAGACACACCCATGTTGACACATGTGTCCCCATTTATAAAATGTGTTTGTTAAGTAAATAGTTGCAAGACCCGAGACTAGTCCCATGTTGACACAACTGTTTCCATTCATAAGATATATTTGCTAAGTAAATAGTTGCACATTGCAAGACTGGGACATCACAGCCGCGTGTTGATATGATTGTTTTTTTTATTCATAACATCTGTTTGCTAAAGGTTATGAAAAAAACATGATAGTCTATCAATACAAGAACACAACAACAGACATATAATTTTCTTTCCAATATATCAAATGAGTTCACTGACTATGCTTTAAAATCAACACTTTATGATATTTACATGAATACTTTCATGATCTCATCATGATCCCACTTCCAGTCGTTCCTTCCGACTGGAAGTTAAAAAATGTCTCCGTAAGTCATTGACATTCTCATAAGGCAGGTTTTAAATGTCAAGAAAGTCAACTCCGGAGCAATTTTTTCTGTGTCATCACCTCTTCAAGGATGCCAGCATGGGATACTGATTCTAACGCATCATCAAAATTCAGATTCACACATTATCCACTCCCATCATAAGACACTCGTGGCGTCACTGGGATGGGTGATCAATCTCGCATCCATAACACCTCAAATTGCACAATTCATTCACTTTGGCAGACAACAGATGCAAGTAAAGTTTTGTAAGGACCATTTCAGATTGTACTCTATTTGATCGAAGATTATGACTTTGCATGGTTATGTTTCTGATATACACATTTCAGTTTCTGTCGCATCAAGTAATGTTTCTGTCATGTCTTCTTCGAGCATGAAGGGGGCACAGGTGGCCCAGTCGTCTAAGGCGCCTCTATTCGCTGTGCAGAGTTGTGTCCCTTGGACACGCCAGAAACCTATGATTGTGGGTTCGAATCCCGGTTCGCCCCGATTATGTTTCTAGGTTTGTCAGCACCATACCCGTGCTCGTGGGTTTCACCGAAGTGGTAAACGTCTGAGACCTGCATCACTTCGGGCTTTCCTCCAACATTAAGCTGACACGCTGTGATATAACGGGAATAATGTTAAAAACGGCGTTAAAACCAACTCACTCACTCTTTTGTCATTCGTCTCCTGACGGGACATTTGTCAGTGTGAGTGAGACGTCGATGATAAGTGTCTTTAAGCCTTGATCTGCAATACACACAGGTGAAAGTCTGGTCATATTCGTTCACAACACGACGCTACTCGTCAGTTCATATGACAACCATCTTTATTCAGAGAGTAGATAATAATCATAGTAAACCCTGAAAATATAAAGCAAACATCATAAGTATTTTTGTAGAAGAACATAATATTGCCTTTGTGGACATTAAACACAATTACAGGCCTTCATCTTATCAGCTAGCTCATAAGCACTAGCAGGAATAAATCCTTAGATATAAATAGCAGGTTATTAACTATTTCTGAATAACTATATAAAATTGCCATTTGTAAATACTTTGTGAATACATTAAATTCACACAAAACATTAATTTAGAAGAATAACCATATACTAGTTATTAGTTTGAACCCTATATATAATTATGTTCCCTACTTACCACTGTGTGGCAATGAGCTTAACTCAATGGTTCGCAGTTACGTTCAAGGTTGTTTACGGTCACATCATTCTATAACAAGTTGAAATACAACCTTGACAATACTAATAATGGCCATATCAAATAAGATATAAAAAACAACCGATCTCCCATACATACGTTCTTATTGCATACCACGTTCAGACAGTTATAGGTTTAAGAACATGTTTAAATAATAATTTAGTTTAGTAAAGTGTATACTAGTAATGCAGTATTTAAGAAGATAACATACTGTAAAGATGTAATATGATACCTTTTAGATTGAAATTAAATAAATTCTGCATACAACCAACTGTAATGATAATTGAAATACCTACTTTACTTTAACTACCAGCTAGGTTTAATTATACACTGATGCATTAATCTAACACCTCTTAAGTAATACAATATGTACAAGACCATATATACAGTATTTGAAATACTAAGCCCACATAAACTAACCTGGATAATGAAATCCTCAATACACAAACATCGAGTTCCCTGAATGCACAATGTTCCACATTCACAATCAGCAAGGGGCTGATATGAAGGAAAATCAATCCAATATAAATCCAAGTGACCTCCTTGAATAAATGTGTACAACTGCCAACAGGATATGCCGGAAAGAAACCTTTAAAACTACATACACAATAGATAGTAAGCTGACCAGAGAACCTAAAGCAGACAGACAAAAGAAACATGTGCAGTGTGCATACGCATGGGTCAGAACCTGGCCGGACCCAGTAAGGTGTCTATTGTTAAATGCAGGGTGCAGGGATAGGCTTATTGTATTGAGGGCTTGTATAACTCTAAAGGTTTGTTTGTAGGGTACTGTATTTAAAGTTTAAAGCTAAAATGCAACATCTAAAATATCTAACTTATGTGTACAAATACTTAAAACATGACTTGGCCACACTAGCTGCATATACTGGAACATAGCCAGAGCACTTCTCACAAGACCATGCTGCAGTGTTTTCCATCCTGAAATGAGAGAATTAAAAAAAAATTATGATATTTTTAAAAAAATTGTTGTGCCAAACCTATTTTGTTTATAAACATTTACAGTTTTTTCTGTCATGCGAGTTTTGTAACTGTCAAAACCTATTTTAGTTTATGTCAAACATTTTTTTAATTTTTTTTCTGACATTTACATTTCTTTTTTCTGTCAGTTTTTTTATTATTTATTTTTGGCATAAAGTTAAAAAACAAAATGATTAACTTTTTTTGTAAATTTATTTCATAACATATTTTCCACAAAAATTGTATTAACGAATGAAAACATGAAATACCTTTCAACATGTCAAGGAACAGACAAACACACACACACACACACACACACACACACACACACACACATATAGGGGTTTCATTTCGTGATGATGTAATCATTATTTTCTAGACACTTTGTATACTATGAGGGGAATTTTTTACTTTCTTAGAATGAGGAAGTTACAATAGTTTCAAATGGGATTAAATCCATAGGGTCGATATTCTATACCGCCTGTCAAAAGGTATCGCTTATCATCTTGAGGAGTTAACGCCTATTTGACCACTTTGTCTGTGTAGAGCGTGTTATGAATGGATCGAATCTGCTGATAAGTGCCCATCTTTTGTTTGTGATTGAAAAGACAGTCTTTAAACATGTGGTGACGAAGATGTTTTTTGACAAAAGCTTTCTGAACACCTTTGGCAGTGCGTTTCTCGACCCTTTCACCCAGAGTTTTGTCAAAAATAAAGCTATAGTTTATCGGTCCAAGTCCTATAAACTCTATGATAAGTCGACCGCCCACTTCGTCTTTCATCAAGCCAATGACTTTGTGTCTTTCCATAGAATGAAGTGGGTGGTCCTTAGGATAGTTGGAGATATCAAACAGGTGAAGGTTGGCCGACATAAAGTCATGAGGATCACGAAGAGGAGTACCAGCAGGGGACCATATTTGATAAAACAAACTATCCGTGTCTGTCACAAGGACCCTGACATGCTTGCTAGGGTATGCCTTCAACATGACTTTGTAGTGAAAATCGTAAAGGAGTCTTTTGGCATGTTCCAAAATGGTGAAGCCCACAGCTGTTGATTCAATATTACGGACACCTTTTCGATGCTCACGTCCACCAAATTTTCTGAAAAGATATTCACACTTTTGATATTTGGTTTTGACGTAAACCTTCGCAGCATTTCCTCGGTCGTGATTAATTCAATTTGCTTGTAATTTCTGATGTTTTCTAACTGTTTTCCGTAAACAACATTTGAAAGCAATTTAAACAAATCTTTGAAGAAATCATCTGTGGCTTCTTTTCGCTTTTGAGTGTTAAAGCAGATGTAAGGCTTCATCCATTTGGACTGAGCAAATTTCAACACTTTGTGAACTTTTTTCAGTTTTAAACCTAACCGTATATAGTGTTGCAAAGTACCAAAATAAATGATATAATTTTGTTTGTCTTTCAATGTTGAAAAAAGTTTGGTCCCTGTGGATAGCTTCCTCTGATTCTTCTTCCCTAACTTTGAGCAATTCTCGATGATAGGGTGACAAGTCTTCAAAAGGAATGCTTTCTTTGGTAGGAGCGAGAGGCAACGACTGATGGACAGAGTGGAGATGACAAGGATATTTCAAATCACAATCTAAAATGTAACCCACGTCACCTTCCAAATCCAGTTGCAACCAATGGATAGCATCTTTTTGTGTTTCATCTACCCATTCAAAATGACCTTGATTTAAGGGCTGACTACTGGCTGCACCATACAAATTATTGATGTCAAAATAAAGCAAGTACGATTCGGGTTTGGACGGGTCGAAATCTGTCATGTCTTTGTTGTTGGCTTGGGCGTGGCGATGATTGATACTAGCTACACCCCCTCTTATCGCATTGGAGACAAAGTAGTACATGTCAGGATTGGTCATGAGATCAAGGGTGACCCCCGTCATCAAAAGACATGCATCCACGGCCATCCCTTGGAGAGTAAAGTACTGACAAGGATCGAGTTTGTAATAGCTTAGACACATGTCACGAAAAGATTCAAACACATTAGTAAAAATCAAAGTATCCACGGAAACGTACATTTCAATGAATTCTCTCATGGATTGGATATTGAAAGTATCCCAAATATGCTTAGCAAAGACATAGTCTTCTTCTGAAACGGTTTCTTCTGTTAAAGAAGAATAAAAGTCATCGCAACTTGGAAAGTTTGGTTCATCTAGTTTTTCGAAAATGTCTACATATTCATAGAAATAAGGCATTTTCCTCGTCAATAAATCCACATGTTTGGGATAATTTTTAGCCAAATGCACAAATTCACTTTGACCTTTGTCTCTCAAATTGTCGGCCAATGTTTGCAAGCTGGTGTTTAGAAATTTAAAAGAGTCCAAAAAGCGTAGGTGATCGATTTGAAGCAGGATCTAATGATTGTCATATCTTGAAGCATTATGACAAATGCCTTTCACAAATTTGGATTCCTTGTAATTGACATTGCATTGATTGTGACACAGACCTCTGACAAGACCCGTCAAATGATCGTGATCGATATGTCTTTTGTCCTGTCGTACTTCCTCTCCACAAAGATAGCAATGTGTTTCCAAATCTAAAGCCAACTTTTCCTCACGTGTCAATTTCATTGGAAGTGGGTGATTTTAAATGTCCATGATTCGATCGTTATCTACCAATATGTGTTCCATAAAATGTTCAGCAGCCCGATCCCCACTATCAGTTCTCAATGGGAAAGACTACAAGTCGGGTTCCCAGCATACGATTTGATAACTGTACCCACAGGGAAGGTGCTCTTGAACATGGTGACTTTTCCTCACTGATGTCTTATTATGTTCTAAAGGAGCCAAGACTGACTCGAAATCACAATAGATCACAAAGGGAACTTTCACCATTTTACCATAGTGACCCAACCCAAATTTTCGAAAAGCCTTGTCTGATGGCACCTTTTGCTTCAATTTCTGCTTCCAAAAGATTTGAGGTTGAATTTTCACAAAATAAAAGTAGGGATCGTTTCCTTCTTCACCCTGAGGAATAAAATCAAATCCCTCGCATTCCCCTTCAGTGTCTGTCTAGAGCATTTCTGCTGTTGATCTACACTAGTTTTTTTCTTACGTTTTTTAGCTATCCCTTCACCTCTTTGCTCATTCAAATGGGTGTGGGACCTGTGTTTGGCAAGAGCTTTCACTGAGAGAAACGTCACTGAACATGCAGGACAAGTAAATGATTGACTAGAAGAGGTATTATTGAGTGGATTGTCTTTGTGTTGACTTTTTATATGTCTTTGTAATGAATCACTGCGCTTGAATGATTAGGAACAAATTTCACAATCCAATAGTTTGAAGAGGGGCCACAATGTTTTTGATGTCTTGTCAAAGTGTATTTACATCCATAAGTTTTTTGACAAAACTCGCAGGTATATACAGATGTTGTAAATGGAGTAGACGTTTTAACAAAAATAAAGTCTAGCAAACAATGTGCTTGGAACACTTCTATTTTCTGAAATAAATAAATAGATAATAAATAGATTGTCTGTCTTTCAAAGTATCAACAACAACATGACAATTTAAAGGAGTTCAAAGTGTTCTTCATAATCACAACTATGGTAGACCTAAAAACAGTATTTACTCTGTTTTTGAAATTAAAACAAGGACGTAATATTTGTGATATTCTTACATTCATAATTCTTACATTCATAATTACAATCTGCTGTCAATATAATTATATATGAAATTTTAAAAGTTAAAAAAAATCTCTTACCTTGACACACAGAATATATCTATCCAATTTGAAGAAATAAACTTTCCTGAGTTACTTTTAATAAGGAGAAATAACGAGGTTGCTGGAACAGATAAGCACAATGTTTATGCGTGAACCAAGAGAGATTGAATGTGTGGTTTAGATCACAAGTCTAATCTTTATAGTTCCATGCACAGTTACCGTGTGGCACAAAAAGCAAGTGTTAACAGACAAAAAAGAATAAAGATTAAAAAGTACTTCAGTGTGTTCTTCTTTCTGTTGTTTGTTATAGTTACATGGTCTTTTGTTAGTTTACCGGGGGCACGGGTGGCCCAGTCGTTTAATGTTGCTGAATTCGCTGTGCAGAGTTGCGTCCCTTGGCTATGACAGAAACCTATAAATGTGGGTTCGAATCTCGGTTCGGCCCGATTATGTTTCTAGGTTTGTCAGCACCATACCCGTGCTCGTGGGCTTCACTGAAGTGGTAAACGTCTGAGACCTGCACCACTTCGGCCTTTCCTTCTACATCAAGCTGACACGCCGTGATATAACTGGAATATAGTTAAAAGCGGCGTTAAACCCAACTCACTAAATCGCTGTTAATTTACAGGTTGTCAAAATTGTCGTTGAGTTGTTTCGATGTTGCTGTTTGCTTGTTAAATTTCCTTTACCCTTTAGATGGTGTCATAACTGATTTTCATGGTTAGGATTAGGATTAGGGTAAGTGTTAGGGTTGGGTTAGGGTTAGGGCTAGGTTAGGATTAGGGCATTTACAGGTTGACCCGCCTACCAGTGTCGAAATTGTTGTTGAGTTGTTTCGATGTTGTTGTTAGCTTGTTAATTTTCCTTTACCCTTTAGCTGGTGTCATAACTGATTTTCATGGTTAGGGTTAGGGTTAGGGTTAGGGTTAGGGTTAAGTAATGGTTCAGTGGCACATCTTTAAAAAAATTAAGGGTTAGGTTAGGGTTAGGGTTAGGGTTAGGGTTAGGTAATGGTTTAGTGGTACATCTATACAAAACAATAACAGCTGTTTCGCCCCTTACGCACTCTGGGTTAGATCACAATAACCAAATTGTTTCATACTTAAGATGTGTCATGTACAGAGCGTGATGAGGATATTTCCTGATATGAGCGTTAGTTTAAGAAAAGTGAGAAAAGAGCGTGAGAAAAGTAAGTACTGCAATACCATGGCTTACATTTTAATTCCCCCTTTGCTGAAATCAGCCAGCATGAGTATGGTGCAGTCAAATCAAGCTTTTGTCAGGGCGAATCTCTGATTCGAATCAACGATCTTGATATCTTGCACGTTTAGTGGACGGATGGTTGGTCAGGACAGACGTTCGAATCCCCAGCTTAGACACAGTAAACTGACTCCGAGCCGACCAGGCAGGAAACAACAAGTACCACCTTTTAACGTCAATTGGCACAGCGCGACAGCGGATCGATCCACGACCTTCCTCGCTCTTAATTGTAAAAAAGAAGTTGTTCATCCATGAATTCTTATCCTTACTTAATCCTTAAAGACACTGTACATAATGTTGATGTCTTACATATAAGAAATAAAACCCGCCACACGATGTATGCCACGAAGAGAGCAGCTCAAGATCAGTGTAGAGGAGGTAACTCCTGCCTTGTATATGTGGTTAGGTAGATGTGTGACACTAGGAGAGTAGCTAAAGATCAGTGTAAGGGAGGTAACTCCTGCCTTTATATGTGTCGAGGTAGATGTATGACACGAGGAGAGCAGCTCAAGATCAGTGTAGGGGAGGTAACTCCTGTCTTGTATATGTGGCGAGGTAGAAGTATGACGAGGAGAGCAGCTCAAGATCAGTGTAGGGGAGGTAACTCCTGTCTTGTATATGTGGCGAGGTAGATGTATGACGAGGAGAGCAGCTCAAGATCAGTGTAGGGGAGGTAACTCCGGTCTTGTATATGTGGCGAGGTAGATGTATGACACGAGGAGAGCAGCTCAAGATCAGTGTAGGGGAGGTAACTCCTGTCTTGTATATGTGGCGAGGTAGAAGTATGACGAGGAGAGCAGCTCAAGATCAGTGTAGGGGAGGTAACTCCTGTCTTGTATATGTGGCGAGGTAGATGTATGACGAGGAGAGCAGCTCAAGATCAGTGTAGGGGAGGTAACTCCGGTCTTGTATATGTGGCGAGGTAGATGTATGACACTAGGAGAGCAGCTCAAGATCAGTGTAGGGGAGGTAACTCCTGTCTTGTATATGTGGCGAGTTGGATGTGTGACACGAGGAGAGTAGCTAAAGATCAGTGTAGGGGAGGTAACTCCTGTCTTGTATATGTGGCGAGGTAGATGTATGACACGAGGAGAGTAGCTCAAGATCCGATATCCAGTTCGCTGAGCTCCCTATACTATCGCTGCCACCAGTCAAAACTCCCCACTGTGACAGGTTGCCCCAACCATGCTTGGAGTTCAGCTCGCAACAGAATGACTGTTATGCTGACAAACAGGTGACAACTGTCGTAACGCCGAATTCATTTACCGCTGCTAAATTACTTTCTTTGTTTGTCAATTCGAATTTCTATTTCAATTAAAAACTACCATGTAATTGATATAGTAAGAAAATAAGGGGGAGTAGGTTGATTTTCTGTTTGTCTCCAATCCCGAACCAATCTGATTACACAAAAAACAAAGCAAATTCATCTGGAAAACATGGTCAGTCGTATACCTTTTCAAAATGAGCTATGATGGCATTCCCAAAGACATAAAATAAGTATGATTGTTACTACATTTGGGGTTAGAGGCCAAATTTGAAGATTCTTGTAATGGCCGCGCCCACACTGGTGGCAGCGATGTCACCGAGAGTGTAACAAAGGTGTCACGCGCTGGGAAGGAGCTTGATCAAGATCAGTGTAGGGGAGGTAACTCCTGTCTTCTATATGTGGCGAGGTAGATGTATACAAGAGGAGAGTAGCTAAAGATCAGTGTAGGGGAGGTAACTCTTGTCTTGTATATGTGGCGAAGTAGATGTATGACACTAGGAGAGCAGCTCAAGATCAGTGTAGGGGAGGTAACTCCTGTCCTGTATATGTGGCGAGGTAGATGTATGACACGAGGAGAGCAGCTCAAGATCAGTGTAGGGGAGGTAACTCTTGTCTTGTATATGTGGCGAGGTAGATGTATGACACGAGGAGAGTAACTAAAGATCAGTGTAGGGGAGGTAACTCCTGTCTTGTATATGTGGCGAGGTAGATGTATGACACGAGGAGAGTAGCTAAAGATCAGTGTAGGGGAGGTAACTCCTGTCTTGTATATGTGGCGAAGAAGATGTATTTCCTTGAACACACGGTGCCATCTAGAAGGCGGTCAAATGTGACAACTGTTATATTTGGGATTACATTTTCTGAGTAAAGTACAGATTCGCGTACTATTTCCCGTTCGGGATTCAAACCCGTACTGCCAGAGTTAGGCAACATCTAACCCATTTACCCACCGAGGCTTCCACCTAAATGAAAGTCTGACAACTGGTAGTCTGCATCACGTACTTTGTGTATGTCCAACTGCTTTATGTAAGTAAGTGTTATCCCAAATATAACATAAAATATTTGCTACATTTGATCACTTTCTAAATGGGAGTGTGTGTTCAACACCTTTTAAAATACTCTAAATATGTTGGCGTTTTATAAATTGCCAAGGTGAAAATTTCAGTTATTTTACACATTGCACGGGTGAAATCACCAGTTTGTGCTGCTTATCTATTTCTTAGTGCACATGAATCAGGATTTCTGCTCGGATTGGAAGATTCAAAACAAGGTCATTTGGCCAAGAAGTTCAACTTAAGCTTCAGGTATATCGATGGTCTTATAACGTTCAATGAGCCATGCCCTTCATCGATTAATCAATCTAAAATAGAAATAAAATGGAGACCAGTGAGACCCTTCATCTGTTTCTGCATAAAACATTGACAAAACACCCTCGCAAGACTCTATGACAAGAGAGTGACCTCAACGTTCCAGTAATCAACTTTCCCTTTATGTTGAGCAATATACCTGCTGTTGCAGCCCTCGGTGTCTACATTTCACAACTTTTGAGGTACAATCATGCATGCTCTTTCTACCACGATTTTAAAAAAGCGTCATAGGACTCTTGCTCAGTTGCTGTTAGTCAGAAGTTGTTTAATCAAGGTGACAACAATCAAGACCTCAGTAAAGCTTTCAAACCGTATTTTGGTTGACACGTGGACATTTCCAAATTTGACTTAAAAATGATGTATTTTCGCGTGATCTTTCAGGTGAAGAATTGACTTGACTTTGCACGTGTTTGTGATGGGTGCCACCAGTGGGGCAGGATACGCCCACCTTTTCCCCGAACACCTGGTATCATCACTATTTGATAGTGATTCATAAACACATCGTACAATGAGCTCTGTTTTGGGCAGAGATTTCTTCGGAATGTAGGAAGTTTTTTTTCGCTTTCGTGACTTATCAAAACTTCGTCACCATTACCGATGCTACCCCAAAAGATGCTTCCCTACATGTCCTTGTTAGTTCCAAGACAAACAGAACTATATTTTGTTATCAATGTGATGAGGTGCCCTTTTACTATCAATAAATGTTTAAAAGTTGAAGCAAAACTTAGTATATTTTTATTGTTATTAGGAGTGTCACGATCAATTGAAATATCCATATATTGCTATGGGGAAGCACTTAAAGTCAATAAATCGATTGTAAAATCAGTTTGCGATCAATAGTATCGATTTCAGTTAGGTATATCGATAGTTTCCATTGTATTAATACTCCAATTAATTACATGTAATGCTGTACAAATTTGTTTTTCTTTTGATCATGAGTAGTAGTAATTTACACATGAATTTTCTTTTTCTTGAATTATTAGAGTAAAGAAAAAACAAATCAGTCATATCTCAAAGTTTACTTTTTACTTGTTGTTATGGTTATCACATTCAAAGGAAACTTCAGTTCCAAGATTTAATTCAACTCTAAAATCCATCTAAAATGATACACTGAAAACAAATCGATATTTATCGCAATAGTTGCTTGCAATATCAATAGTTATCGCAATAGTTCTTTCAATATCAATAGTTATCGCAATTGTGATTTCCAGACCAATAGTCACCCCTGATTGTTATCACCTTTCCATACCTATGACAAATGTGTTTTATAGCATGAACTAAGTTTAAGGGCGAAACAAACGCCATGCAATGTGGTTTAGTTTGTTTCATTTGAATGGATTGATTGGTTCTTTTTACTCACATTTAGGTACATTGCAATCTCGAACATTACACGTCGTCATCCTGGATACTGGTACTTCCTTTACTCGCAAACACATCGATAGGCCTGGTCCGTTAAACCGCACTCAGGAGCATCCCTCAGGACACAACTTCCACCAGAATGGCCGAGTTCTTTACAGCGGTCTTCGCAAGACTTCCAGAGTATGCCAGTCCCCCACGAGCTCCAGCCACTGCATCTGCTCCAGGTGTCAAAGCAACTGCCTTCCGCTTCGGGAAGAACCATCAGAGCTGCCAGCACGACGACAGTGAGGAACATTGTTGCTGAAACACGATGAACATCGTTGCTGAAATATGATGAATATTGTTGCTGAAACACGATGAACATCGTTGCTGAAACATGATGAACATTGTTGCTGAAATATGATGAATATTGTTGCTGAAACACGATGAACATCGTTGCTGAAAGACGATGGACATCGTTGTTGAAAAATGATGAACATTGTTGCTGAAACATGATGAACATTGTTGCTGAAACATTATGAACATTGTTGCTGAAACATGATGAACAGTGTTGCTGAAACACGATGAACACCTAATGCCTAGTGTTTAATCCCTTTTGGTCAGTACGTCTGTTATTTGCAGTTTTTTTCAGACTTGAAATGTTAATGATAAGATCTACACATCGCTCCAGGTTGATAGGACGAGTCTAGGATCGATTAATCAGAAATCAGACAGAAATCGATTGCTGCCAACCAGGCCACTAGATTTCAAGTAAGGCCTTTGGTAAAATCAATGACAAACAGGAAGCTTCCGGGTTCGAATTGATCTTCAGCAACCCATGCTTCCCGTAAGAGGTGACTATGCTTGTCGTAAGAAGCGACCAACGGGATCGGGTGGTCAGGCTCGCTGACTTGGTTGATGCATGTCATATGTATGTATGCATGTATCATATTTGCGTTGATCGATGCTCATGATGTCAAGCACTGGATTGTCTAGTCGATACTCGATTATTTACAGACCGCCGTCGTATAGCTGGAATATTGCTGAGTGCGGCGTTAAACAACAAACAAACCAACAAAAAACAACAACAAATCATTGGGTCCATCTTAAGTAGTGTTGCTCCGTAAGTTACCTGAGAAGGCGTGATACTTGTTATTGCCCCTGTCATGGATTACCATGTAGTCCAGTGGAGGGGTAGACTGGACACGAACCCTTTCGTATTTGGAATGCAAATATTGCTGTTGAAAGTCCCAACTTTATTCCCTTCAAATTTCGCCGTTTTTGCAAAGTAACACTGCAGCACGTATGTATCACGGACTTGTCATTTGGGAGATGTGTTGTTTCTACATTCCTATTTGCTAAAATCCTACGTAGGTAGAATTTAGGTGACGTCACTTGATGTGAACGCGCTTTTAGGTACTGTGAATAGCGCGGACTTACAGAATGAATCCGCTATCAAAGGTGAGTGTCAAACGCATGCTAAGTGCACTTTTTATTTATGTATTGTATTAATAAGCCAAACGTTGCTAAATGAGAAATAAAATAGCTGCTTATGTTCATAACAATATTTCGCAAACGATGAATACAACAAAATGCAGTGCTCTATTAACAACGTCACATTCATACAGGCAGCAAATCAATTGTTTAGCAGCACAATAAAATAGTATTACAATAGATGGCATACTTCTAACCTTTCGTTGATATCGTTGCACGTGAATTTCGGGTCGTTGTCGAATCGAGTGTTGCTGGAGCACTACACCTCCTCTTATATACATACCGCAGATTCACGTCACTCAGGCCACGTGGATGAAAACTCCGGATCGTTCAGGTTTTGTGTACTTGTGTCAGATAGGAAACGTGTGAAACTGGCAGGTGGACAGAGCTGCAGGTTGATGTATACAGACCGTTACTCAGCCTCGGGTTGGGGTACTGCTGCAGGTCTGAGTGGATCTGAGCCTCGGGTTGGGGTACTGCTGCATTTCTGAATGGATCTCAGCCTCGGGATGAGGAGCTGCTGCAGGTCTGACTGGAACTAAGCCTCGGGTTGAGGAGCCGCTGCATATCTGAATGGATCTCGGCCTCGGGTTGAATAGCTGCTGCAGGTCTGACTGGATCGGAGCCTCGGGTTGGGGTACTGCTGCAGGTCTGACTGGATCTCAGCCTCGAGGTGGGGTACTGCGGCATGTCTGACTGGATCTCAGCCTCGGGGTGGGGTACTGTGGCAGGTCTGACTGGATCTGAGCCTCGGGTTGGGGTACTGCTGCAGGTCTGACTGGATCTAAGCCTCGGGTTGGGGTACTGCTGCAGGTCTGACTTGATCTCAGCCTCGGGTTGACGTACTGCGGCAGGTCTGACTGGATCTAAGCCTCGGGTTGAGGTACTGCTGCAGGTCTGAATGGATCTCTGCCTCGGGATGGAGAACTGTGCAAGTGCTTCAGGATCTCACCCTCAGGGCGGGGTAGTCCTTTGATTTCTACTCGTCTGACCGGATCTCGCTATGTTTTCGCATAGTTAGCTTCCAAACAACAAAAATGGTTTCGTCCAGTACGCCCAAAGTGTTGGTTGCGTGTCACCGTACCCCAAAAGTGTTGGGTGTGTGTCACAGTACCCCAAAGTGTTGGTTGTGTGTCACCGTACCCGAACAGTGTCGGTTGCGTGTCACAGTACGCCAATGTGTCGTTTGCATGTCAGCGTACCCGAACAGTGTTGGTTGCGTGTCACAGTACGCCAAAGTGTCGGTTGCGTGTCACCGTACCCGAACAGTGTTAGTTGCGTGTCACAGTACGCCAAAGTGTCGGTTGCGTGTCAGCGTACCCAAAAGTGCTGGTTGTGTGTCGCCGTACCCCGAAAGTGTTGGTTGCGTGTCACCGTACCCCAAAGTGTTGATTGCGTGTCACCGTATCCCAAAATGGAACGTTGCGTGTCACCGTACCCCCAAAGTGGAACGTTGCGTGTCACCGTACGCCAAAGTGTTGGTTGCGTGTCACCGTACCCCAAATTGGAACATTGCTCATAATATCAACCACTGGATTTTTCACAGGCCGCGGGATTTCAAGCTGACTGCAGGCTGACATAAACAACATTTATCTAAGTAACTTACAGGATAGTTTGTTGAACTGGACCTTACATGTATAATGAACAGAACATAAACAATTTTCAGTATGCTGACACAGACAAGGGCGCCACCCCCGACCACCACTACCTCACCCCAAACCAAACTAGCTAGATATGTATGTGTGCCACTAATCAGACGAAAGGTGTACATTCCTGGTAGATAAGGATGAAATGCCGTACTATGCCAATAATGTTATCTATTGTGGGACATGGCAAGAGCGACATCTGCTGACTCTCGAAAAAATAGTCTGTTCCTGATTTATTGTCCCATATATTGTATAGCTGAACACTCGATTAATTATATATATTTCAGTGTTTTATAGTGTTATGATACCTGTTTGTTTTAAGTCCCACACAATGATAATCAACGACTGATTAGGTTGATACCTGTATATGTCGAGCACCTTCTACATTCCACGGCTCTACAGCTTCAATATGTAGAAGAGGTTCACTTTGATGTAATGTTGATTATTTTGGCATGCTGTGCATTTTCGCAACATTGTCTCTATGTCTGTAGTCATACCCTGCCAAAATACAATTTCCTGGCTCTGAGTCATTTCTCAATTCCTCATATCCTGAGGCATGATCACCATCTCCCTTCAACAAAACATCATCATTCAGGCTTATCTCATCCCGGGAGCTCCAGTAATCACTGACCAATGCATTTCCACATCATTGTGTCTATGTCAGTATTCATACCCTGCCAAAGTCCACATTTCTCAATTCCTTGGTCCTCAGCGTGTATCTGTTTCAAGACGTCTTGCCTCATATCCTGAGGTATTATCCCCCTGTCTCCATAAACAAAACATCGTCATTTATGCTTATCTCAACCCGGGGGGTCAGAAAATCTCTGACCAATACATGACAGTCCTGCCCACCCGTACAAAACTGCTGTTTTTAGGAGCTGAAGTTCCCTGTCTTTGTTGGGTGATTCCTTGACCTCTCTCAGTCGTGGTGAAGCTACATTCACCAGCTCACGACGACATCCATATCTAGAATAGCCTCGCCGGGATAGGTGTACGAGATCAGGCATCTGCTAGTGGAACGTTTTTCCCCGGCCTGTATGTTACTGTGTAGTCATACCTTTGGCTGCGAAGTGACATTCTCATCAGTCGAGGTGTATCCTCCTTCAAAAGATCACGAGGTCACGTGTAATTGTTGCTAGTTCTGGTGTAAATCTTCCCCGGGAGTTCGCCTTACCAAGAAGAGATTGTAGTTGATCTACGGACGTTGGCAGTTCCATGTTCACAATTCCGGACACCTTGCAAGCGTCAGGCTCGAGTCCTCTCACTGCATTGTCTAGTCCATATCCGATTTCTCACAGACCACCGTTATATAGATTGAATATTGCTGAGTGCGGCGTTAAACAAATGTGTTTTTTAAAGAACGTAATTGATGAATCAGAACATGTGACCAAGGAGGTTCAGACTCGAACACTTATAAAGATGGGTTCATCGTCATGAAAGTGGCACAGATTTTACAGTCAGTCGATCGAACCGATCATGCAATGAGCAATAGCTGTGAATGAAAAATAGTTCTCCAAATATTTCACAATATGGGCAACCAACTTGCTCATTTCATTGAAATTGGTATTGTTTTACATGTTTTGTTTTTAATAAAGTCAACTCGAGCATTAAGTGGATAAAAATGTATTAAATAACAACCAAATAATGATCTTGAGTAACTTTATTTTCTAAATAAGAACACATATCAAGCAGTGTTATCTGCATATAAAGAGTCTCTGAATCGCATCACCGCTCAGTTCACAGTGTGCACAAGGTTTGTAGCTTTAGCATGCACTATTGCATCTCAACCCCCAAGTTAAACTGGAGTATCCGTTTGTCAAGCAGATGCTTTCTTCACTGGCACCTGCTGTAACCCTGTAATATTAGTAACACGCACTCCGTGCTCTCACCATTTCACGTACAGTAATGTGTAATGTGTTTACGGATTCCACCCTGGGTTGTCTTCCTGGCGGTCGTCCGACTAGCGTGTTTGCGGATTCCATCCTGGGTTGTCTTCCTGGCGATCACCCGAGTAGCGTGTTTGCGGATTCCGACCTGGGTTGTCTTCCTGGCATCACCTGAGTAGCTTGTTAGTGGATTCCTCCCTGGGCTGTCTTCCTGGCAATCACCCGAGTAGCATGTTTGCAGATTCCATCCTGGGCTGTCTTCCTGGCGATCACCTGAGTAGCGTGTTAGTGGATTCCACACTGGGTTGTCTTCCTGGCAATCACCCGAGTAGTGTGTTAGCGGATTCCACCCTGGGTTGTCTTCCTGGCGATCACCCGAGTAGTTTGTTTGCAGATTGCACCATGGGATGTCTTCCTGGCGATCACCCGAGTAGGGTGTTTGCGGATTGCACCCTAGGATGTCTTCCTGGCGATCACCCGAGTAGCGTGTTTGCAGATTCCACACTGGGTTGTCTTCCGGGCGATCACCCGACTAGTGTGTTTGCAGCTTTCCACCCTGGGATGTCTTCCTGGTGATCACCTGAGTAGCGTGTTTGCCGATTCCACCCTGGGTTGTCTTCCTGGCGATCACCCGAGTAGCGTGTTTACGGATTCCACCCTTGGATGTCTTCCTGACGATCACCCAAGTAGCGTGTTTGCGGATTTCACCCTTGGCTGTCTTCCTGGCGATCACCGAAGTAGCGTGTTTGCGGATTTCACACTTGGCTGTCTTCCTGGCAATCACCCAAGTAGCGTGTTTGCGGATTTCACCCTGGGGTGTCTTCCTGACGATCACACGAGTACCGTGTTCACGGATTCCACTCTTGGCTGTCTTCCGGGCGATCACCCAAGTACCCAGCAAACAATTCTACGTTGTTACAACGTTGTGACAACGTTTACTTTTCGTTGCTACAACGTTGTGATGTTACGTTGTCACAACGTAATTCTGTAGACTCCCAGATTGGTTGCTACAACGTTGTGCGTAAACCAAAATACAACCAAATCAAGACGTTGTCACAACGTCCATTTTTTACGTCGCGACAACGTAGGTATCGCATACATATGGCGACACTACAGCCATTGCAGCACGTTGTTGCAATGTCCATGTAGATTAACGCCTGTTTTATTCCTCAATACCTCCCAGGCAGCCTGAAAAGTTTGTACCAATCTAGTTAAGACTTCAGGTACCAAGAAATACATTCTGCAAACTGAATTCACTTTAACCCTATCCATGAAACAGCAAGTCAATGAAATGCACTCTCTTTTGGCAGAGTTTGAAATACGGCCAAGATAAAAATCTAAATGTTTTAAATTACATGTACAATTTGGTAATATAATATTTATATATTTACAATTTTCAAGGCTATGTGCAAATTGTTCACAAATGTTTCAACACAATTAAAAGATATTTGATTTTCCCACGAATTTGCAAATTAAAAACCATCAAACAATAAGCCCTGCACAAATTGAAACATTTAAATTTTCTTGGCCTTACCTCATACATTCAGCATTGAGAGCAACACTGTGACAAACAGAATAGTCTATGCATCTGATGTCCTAAGATCCATTTCCCAGTAAACGAAATGACAATAGAATTCTGGTTGAGATGACCTTTATTTATTTGTTAAATGACAAGTCAGAACATGGGCTGAGTTGCTAGGGAGCCTTTTCAGTCCTCAAATGAAAAGTCACAGGGGTGATCTTCAACTGTATCCTCAGTCTCTCCTTATGCCTTGGTAACTGAATAAAAAATGACACAAATGTTATAAAATGGCAAGGCAAGGGACATATTTCTGACATAACAAAATAACGGTTGCATTCCCCAAAATAATGTTTTGATGTCAGTCTTTAAACTGTTAAAAACTGCTGAAAGTGCGAAGGCGCTGACACTAATACTATGATGCTCTTGGGTCATACATAAGCAGAAAAGCTTTTAGCACTGAATCATTGGTGTAACTTTATACCCCCGCCCTTTTAGATTGTGGGTATAATTAAATAAGAATCATCTAAATTTTAATTCTTGAAGATGTTTGTATATATTATTGCATCAGACATACCTTTCTGTCAGTGATGTACTTTAAACAAATACGCTCCCACAATACTGTTTTCTCCACCTGAAAGAAAAACAGAAACCACAAAGTATCACATTCTTAAATAAACCAGTACTGTATAGATAAATCCCATTTACTTAGACTAATAGAGTATGATGTAACTGATGGTAATATTGGCAAATAGTTTTATCAGTCAACAGATCAACTGTAGTTTTTCAAAAGCAGTAACTTTACCTTTCTGCTGTACACTCAAACTAGTGATTCAAGTGAATATCATGGCCAAGTTTCTAAAACCTTATTTGAAAAATATATACATAAATGAAATATATATATTGCAAAATAAAATAAATAGTTCCCATACTTGAAGCAAGAATGTTGAATATGAATTATGAATTGGCCCACCAATAAGTGATAAAAGTGTTAACACTTTGGGGTATTTATCCTAATTAAAACTGTGATTTTTTTTAATACTTAGATCTACCTTGATATTTTCCATATTAATATGCCAGGATAGTTATATATGTTCTAACATTTACAAAGATTAGAAACATGGGGAAATAAACAAAATGCAATAGCTTATACAATACCAGACGAAGTTGAAACAGCTCTAAATATTTATTGAAATTTATTTGTCACTACGTTTATTAACATAGATCTAATGCAGTTAAATATCGTTAAATATAATTCTGTAGTATGGTAGCCTACGTGGCAACATATGGAGATCGAAAACCGAACGAATATGGTTGCTATCAATTCCATTGTATTTTTCATTGGTGCACATTGGCTACACCTATCTCACTTTAATAATCAACAAACGATGACCAACTCACTGACAATATATGGTGATATTTAACTTTTGACTATCGACTAACTTATCATCACCAGCGAGGACAATACCGCAAACACCCCGTTATAGCGCGCGACGAGAGACTCGTTTTACTTTTGCTCGTTTTCATTAGAAAGGAGTCGGACATAGATCTTGTTATCGGAAAATGATGAATTGATTCTTTTTTCGGAAATAATAAAAATACACATGATAAGCACCTTGCTATGATAAACTTTATAGACAGCAGCAACAACCTGATGATCCACATTTAGGCTACTTCAGTCAGTGCTAATTAGGCCTTTTCGGAAACAACAAGTATGTTTCTGTCTCTTCCCGAAAATACGATTTTTTTCATAACATCATTGAGCGCTTTAGACTAGGGCTATAACTAGCAACCTACAGAGAGTCGATCTGAATACTTCCATTGTTTTGATTCCCTCTTTTCGCTGTATAAGAGAAATCTACTTAACCTTTCCCATGGCCTGGATGAGCCACATTGTTGCACAAAAATCAAAGTCAGAAGATTAGTACAGGTAAACTTTAAATAGTAATGATTTCAGAAATAACACGGAAGAAATGGCGATAACTGTCAGTGCGGTCAGTAGGCGATGCATAAGTTAGGCCTTTTTACAAATCTACACGCTTACGATCGAAACCCGAACATAATATGACGGCCACAAAACGCCACCAGATTGAATTCTGGTCAAAAATATACCGCTTGCCCTTGGCAATTACCCTTGGTATCCATAAAATAATAATATGGAAAAAAGTCTTGGGCCCCCTTCACCTCTATCATCAAGTTCTGTGTATCATATTAATATCAACACTGACGCTCAGTGAAAATGACCGGCAAACTGCATTCTAAACCCTGCCACTTCTGAATAATACGATACATTTAAATCATTTGACGCACTGCATGCACAGAAACATATCAACAAGCGGAGACTATATTTGAAAAATTAACTTACCTCATTCGAATTCACAGATCATCTGTCCAGTTCCAGTTGCTGCACAATCACTTGCTTGTAATATATTATGTCCAGAGTGAGTTTGAGCTAAGATGGCTGGTGACAACAAATCTTCCGCGACAATGTGACGTCATTCTGACGTCACTTCACGAGGCAACAGGCTAAACTTTTCTGCAGTCGCTCTCACGCCGCAAAAAATACGCGCCAATTGTTTTTAACTGTAATATTGCTTGTGACAACATTTAGTAGACAGATAACTTCGTTAATAGATATATATGTTTAAAAAAAAATAACACTAAGAGATGGTAGATCTACAAGTGGTTTCCTAAACATCATTTACAAAAAGTGCTGTAATGTCCAAAGCACAACGTTATCACAACGTTAATTTGCAACGTTGCTGTAACGTTGTCACAGATATACGCAATTACGATCTCGAAATATTAGTATTAAGAGATGAAAATTCAAATGCCGAATATATAGAGGGTAATGCATTACTACCTTGGTTTTCTGACAAATTCATGTTGATTTTGATAACGCAGTTCTATTCCTTTATGACTATCGAGAAGCAAACTCAATAACGTTTCACCGACGTTTCAGAAACGTAGTTACAAAACGTTGTGTGATGTCCAATGCACAACGTTTTCACGACGTGAATGTGCAACGTTGTTATTACGTTGTGAAATAACGTTGCAGGTCGACGTTAAAATAACGTTGTGACAACGTTATATCACGACGTTACCAATCCACAACCTTTCAACAACGATGGAAGTGCGAATCATGCATGCATGGCGAAAATGTTATTGTCATTGTTTGTTGTTTAATCGCCTCTTACGACAAGCACGGGTTGCTGAAATGTGAAAACCAAATCTAATATTATTGTAATTTTCTGCCAAAATGTAGTTTATTTCGAGTAAACACCTTTGTTTTTACGCTTTTCGTGATGAAGACTATTTGACGTCGCACCAACGTATCAGAAACGTTGTCATCATAACGTTGCATGGCGCCCGATGCACAACGTTTCCACAACGTAATTTTGCTACGTTGTGATTACGTTGTCACATAACGTTGGAGTGACGTGATAATAAGGTGTTTACACAGACTTTAGTTTATTTACGAGATGGAAATCCTGATTCCGAAGATATAGGTAAATAATGAATTACTGCCTTGTTTTCGGCAGGAATTGTGTCGATTTGTATGTAAAACCTTTGTTCATACAATTTTTGTTAAGGCGACAGTTGACGTCGCACCAACGTTTCAGGAACGATGTAACAAGACGTTGGGAAATATTCGATGAACAACGTTTTCACAACGTAAAAATGCAACGTTGTTGTTACGTTGTGAAACGACGTTGCACAGTGACGTAATAATAACGTTGTGACAACGTTGTAACACTACGTTACCAATTCACAACTTTACCACAACGTTGTGAAAACGTAGTGTGTTAGCTGGGTAGCGTGTTTTAGGATTCCACCCTGGGTTGTCTTCCTGGCGATTACACGAGTACCGTGTTCACGGATTCCACTCTTGGCTGTCTTCCTGGCGATCACACGAGTACCGTGTTTGAGGATTCCACCCTGGGTTGTCTTCCTGACGATCACACGAGTACTGTGTTTACGGATTCCACTCTTGGCTGTCTTCCTGGCGATCACCCAAGTAGCGTGTTTTAGGATTCCACCCTGGGTTGTCTTCCTGACGATCAC
The DNA here is from genome assembly GCF_023055435.1 of Haliotis rufescens. Classification (NCBI taxonomy): domain Eukaryota; kingdom Metazoa; phylum Mollusca; class Gastropoda; order Lepetellida; family Haliotidae; genus Haliotis; species Haliotis rufescens. Next base: position 3,619,965 of record NW_025963824.1, read on the forward strand.
ACGAGTACCGTGTTCACGGATTCCACCCTGGGCTGTCTTCCTGGCGATCACCCAAGTAGTGTGATTTAGGATTCCACCCTGGGTTGTCTTCCTGACGATTACACGAGTACCGTGTTCACGGATTCCACTCTTGGCTGTCTTCCTGTCGATCACCCAAGTAGTGTGTTTGCGGATTCCACCCTGGGATGTCTTCCTGGTGATCACCTGAGTAGCGTGTTTGCCGATTCCACCCTGGGTTGTCTTCCTGGCGATCACCCGAGTAGCGTGTTTACGGATTCCACCCTTGGATGTCTTCCTGACGATCACCCAAGTAGCGTGTTTGCGGATTTCACCCTTGGCTGTCTTCCTGGCGATCACCGAAGTAGCGTGTTTGCGGATTTCACACTTGGCTGTCTTCCTGGCAATCACCCAAGTAGCGTGTTTGCGGATTTCACCCTGGGGTGTCTTCCTGACGATCACACGAGTACCGTGTTCACGGATTCCACTCTTGGCTGTCTTCCGGGCGATCACCCAAGTAGCGTGTTTTAGGATTCCACCCTGGGTTGTCTTCCTGGCGATTACACGAGTACCGTGTTCACGGATTCCACTCTTGGCTGTCTTCCTGGCGATCACACGAGTACCGTGTTTGAGGATTCCACCCTGGGTTGTCTTCCTGACGATCACACGAGTACCGTGTTTACGGATTCCACTCTTGGCTGTCTTCCTGGCGATCACCCAAGTAGCGTGTTTTAGGATTCCACCCTGGGTTGTCTTCCTGACGATCACACGAGTACCGTGTTCACGGATTCCACCCTGGGCTGTCTTCCTGTCGATCCCCCAAGTAGCGTGTTGACGGATTTCACCATTGGCTGCCTTCCTGGCGATCACCCGAGTAGCGTGTTTGAGGATTCCACCCTGGGTTGTCTTCCTGACGATCACACGAGTACCGTGTTCACGGATTCCACTCTTGGCTGTCTTCCTGTCGATCACCCAAGTAGTGTGTTTGCGGATTCCACCCTGGGCTGTCTTCCTGGCGATCACCCGAGTAGGGTGTTTGCGGATTCCTCCCTGGGCTGTCTTCCTGGCGATCACCCGAGTAGTGTGTTTGCGGATTCCTCCCTGGGCTGTCTTCCTGGCGATCACCCGAGTAGCGTGTTTGCAGATTCCTCCCTGGGCTGTCTTCCTGGCAATCACCCGAGTAGCGTGTTTGCAGATTCCTCCCTGGGCTGTCTTCCTGGCGATCACCTGAGTAGCGTGTTAGTGGATTCCACACTGGGTTGTCTTCCTGGCAATCACCCGAGTAGTTTGTTTGCAGATTGCAACCTTGGATGTCTTCCTGGCGATCACCCGAGTAGAGTGTTTGCGGATTGCACCCTGGGATGTCTTCCTGGCGATCACCCGAGTAGCGTGTTTGCAGATTCCACACTGGGTTGTCTTCCGGGCGATCATCCGACTAGCGTGTTTGCGGATTCCACCCTGGGATGTCTTCCTGGCGATCACCTGAGTAGCGTGTTTGCCGATTCCACCCTGGGTCGTCTTCCTGGCGATCACCCTAGTAGCGTGTCCACGGATTCAACCCTTGGATGTCTTCCTGGCGATCACCCAAGTAGCGTGTTTGCGGATTTCACCCTGGCTGTCTTCCTGGCGATCACCGAAGTAGCGTGTTTGCGGATTTCACACTTGGCTGTCTTCCTGGCGATCCCCCAAGTAGCGTGTTTGCGGATTTCACCCTTGGCTGTCTTCCTGTCGATCACCTGAGTAGCTTGTTTGCGGATTCCACCCTTGGATGTCTTCCTGGCGATCAACTGAGTAGCGTGTTTACGGATTTCACCATTGGCTGTCTTCCTGTCGATCACCCGAGTAGCGTGTTTGAGGATTCCACCCTGGATTGTCTTCCTGACGATCACACGAGTACCGTGTTCACGGATTCCACTCTTGGCTGTCTTCCTGGCGATCACCCAAGTAGCGTGTTTTAGGATTCCACCCTGGGTTGTCTTCCTGGCGATCACACGAGTACCGTGTTCACGGATTCCACTCTTGGCTGTCTTCCTGGCGATCACCCAAGTAGTTTGTTTGCGGTTTCCATCCTGGGCTGTCTTCCTGGCGATCACCTGAGTAGTGTGTTTGCGGATTCCACCCCGGGATGTCTTTCTGGCGATCATACGAGTATCGTTTTCATGGATTCCACCCTGGGCTGTCTTCCTAGCGATCACCCGAGTATCGTGTTTATGGATTTCAATATTGGCTGTCTTCCTGGCGATCACCCGAGTAGCGTGTTTGAGGATTCCACCCTGGGTTGTCTTCCTGGCGATCACACGAGTACCGTGTTCACGGATTCCACTCTTGGCTGTCTTCCTGGCGATCACCCGAGTAGCGTGTTTGCAGATTCCTCCCTGGGCTGTCTTCCTGGCGATCACCTGAGTAGGGTGTTTGCAGATTTCTCCCTGGGCTGTCTTCCTGGCGATCACCCGAGTAGCGTGTTTGCAGATTCCTCCCTGGGCTGTCTTCCTGACGATCACCCGAGTAGCGTGTTTGCAGATTCCACCCTAGGCTGTCTTCCTGGCGATCACCCGAGTAGCGTGTTTGCAGATTCCTCCCTGGGCTGTCTTCCTGGCGATCACCAGAGTAGCGTGTTTACGGATTCCAACCTGAGCTGTCTTCCTGGCAGGGTGGCAAGCTTCTACATCAAAGTCAACAGCATTTGGCAAATGTAAGGCATCAATATTTGTAGAATCAACATCAGAAGGCACATCAACAACAGTGGCGTCAACAATATCTGGCATAACCTCAACAGGAATGTAATATCAGGAACGACATCGATATTTAATTTGTGTTTTACGGTGGTAGAAACCTTATAAATAGTAATTTATGATTTAATGTTGATGCATCCGTGTGTGAACACAATTCAGGCTGCAGATCTTTGTAAAATAACTTTGTCCTTTTGACTTATGTGAATAAGATTTTAAAACTCATTCACGTCACTGTCCATTGCATTCATTTGGCAAACGGCCAGCCAAATGCACGCAATGCACAGATTAGGTGTAACATATACATTGCAATGATCAGGTATATTCTACAGAACTCGTACATGTTTCAGCCCTGTGTGACCCCATGACCGACGCAAAGTCACGCACAACGACGACGACAGCTATCTGCATTTCTGACGAAATGTCCTGGGTGCATTAGCAAAAACATAAAACGATTAACAGTACGCAGATTGTCTGATTGTTTCTGATTACTTACATGACACATTTATGCATATACCAACCCTCAATCAACGACAATCCTCCTGCGCATTGTTGTCAGTGATCACGCCATTTTGTAAAAATCGATCCCTGGTCGTGATGTCATACGGAAGTTAACATTGTTGTATGTATTTTTTCTTTGAGGTGAAAATTATGAACAGTGTAAATGGTATCGTACAGACATTCGTTTTGTTAACTCTGTGTATTAAATTGATGGATATAACAAACAAAGATATCCGCGGATTTCTGCGAAACCTATGTTACTGTTTTGTGGAACGAATTAGGAATTTTAAGGGAGCATCATGCCGTTACTGCGTGGTGGGCCATGGCAATATTGTCCATACGTACCATGTATACTATGATGCTACACTGGGAATGGATTGTAGGTACATGTACTGTACAGGGTATTAGAATCAGACAAATGGTCAGTAAGGTTGGTTGGTTGTTTTGTTGGTTTGTTGTTTAACACCGCACTCAGCAATATTCAGGCTATATGACGGCGGTCTGTAAATAATCGAGTCTGGACCAGACGATACAGTGATTAATATCATGAGCATCGACCCACGCAATTGGGATCGATGACATGCATCAACCAAGTCAGCCTGACCACCCGATCCTGTTAGTCGCCTTTTACGACAGGCATAGTCGGCTTTTACGGCAAGCATGGGTTGCTGAAGATCTATTCTACCCCGGATTTTCACGGATCGGTCAGTAAGACAGCTGTTTATCTTTTATGTATACTTGAAACTCTATGACACTATGATCTGGCTAGTTATTAGCTCAGTAACATGGAGAACGACAATGCACTCTTCTGTCAATGCACAGAGCAGTAGGTTTTCATCTTGGACTAGGAAAGTATACTCCGAAGCTGGCAGTGAATGGAGAATCGGGTTGGTTTCCACCTGAGGTCCGTCAGTGGTCACCAATTGCTGGACATTGGTCAAGAAAGACGACCACCACTGAGAGGAGAATTAACAACCAAAGGTTTATGTGGGCGGATAAATCAACAAGAAAGAACTGGAACTCTAAAATCAGAGCTTATCTAAAAATCTTATATCGGACATCTCAAATTCAAGTGGTAAAACGGCGTTTAGATAAGATTGTACAACATTAAATTGCTTTAAATAAGTATTTAACCATATGAGAAACTAACTCCAGGCGGAACCTGGAGTGAGCCGGTCAGGCAGAAGCATACTTCGGACATACAAGTCTGTCAAGAAAAGCTATACAACTGAGAGTTATGTCAGATGCCCCCTACAAAAAGCATATTGACGCGCTATGGCAAAGTTTTGATGTGGAGTGGCGCCGCCCTGTATTGAAACCGGGCTATATGAAAACATTCCTTTAGAGAATAGACTGTGTTTTCACCTGTATGAATGCCGTTGAAGATGAGAACCACGCCCTCTTAACATGTCCTCTTTATACAGATCGGGGCAGGCATCTCATGAAGGCTAGCTGAGAAATGTGGCCAGATGTTGACATTTTAACAAACCGAGTAATATTTAATACTATTTTAGCCCACCCTGATCTTACCTTTCACAGAGAAAGAGAAAGAGAACATGTCATGGCATTTTAACTAGGCCTTCTATACTGTTAAACTTTGCTGGCTTTTATATCTGTATATATGTACGTTTTAGCACATTTTGTATTTTACCACTAATGTCTCTCATAAATCGGCTGTTTTACAGGTTAAATAATGAGTATGCATACGACGAGTACATGTCTCTTATAAATCGGCTGTTTTATAGGTCACATAATGAGTATGCATACGCTGTAGAATATGTCTCTCATAAATCGGCTGTTTTATAGGTTACGTAATGAGTATGCATACGTTGTAGTATATGTCTCTCATAAATCGGCTGTTTTATAGGTTCAATAATGAGTATGCATACGCTGTAGTATATGTCTCTCATAAATCGGCTGTTTTATAGGTTACATAATGAGTATGCATACGCTGTAGTATATGTCTCTCATAAATCGGTTGTTTTATAGGTCACATAATGAGTATGCATACGCTGTAGAATATGTCTCTCATAAATCGGCTGTTTTATAGGTTACATAATGAGTATGCATACGTTGTAGTATATGTCTCTCATAAATCGGCTGTTTTATAGGTTCAATAATGAGTATGCATACGCTGTAGTATATGTCTCTCATAAATCGGCTGTTTTATAGGTTACATAATGAGTATGCATACGCTGTAGTATATGTCTCTCATAAATCGGTTGTTTTACAGGTTACATAATGTGTATGCATACGCTGTAGTATATGTCTCTCATAAGTCGGTTGTTTTATAGGTTACATAATGTGTATGCATACGCTGTAGTATATGTCTCTCATAAATCGGTTGTTTTATAGGTTACATAATGTGTATGCATACGCTGTAGTATATGTCTCTCATAAATCGGTTGTTTTATAGGTTACGTAATGAGTATGCATACGCTGTAGTATATGTCTCTCATAAATCGGTTGTTTTATAGGTTACATAATGAGTATGCATACGCTGTAGTATATGTCGCTCATAAATCGGTTGTTTTATAGGTTAAATAATGAATATGCATACGCTGTAGAATATGTCTCTCATAAATCGGTTGTTTTTTAGGTTACATAATGAGTATGCATACGCTGTAGTATATGTCTCTCATAAATCGGTTGTTTTACAGGTTACATAATGAGTATGCATACGCTGTAGTATATGTCTCTCATAAATCGGTTGTTTTACAGGTTACATAATGAGTATGCATACGGTGTAGTATATGTCTCTCATTAATCGGTTGTTTTGTAGGTTACATAATGAGTATGCATACACTGTAGTATATGTCTCTCATAAATCGGCTGTTTTACAGGTTACATAATGAGTATGCCTACAATGTAGTATATGTCTCTCATAAATCGGTTGTTTTATAGGTTACATAATGAGTATGCATACGCTGTAGTATATGTCCATGTAAAGCAAGTGAGACAGAAATAAACTACTTTATATCTTGTATGAGTTTGTAATCAATGTATTATGTACATCATTTTTCGTCAGTGCATCTACGTCAGTGCATCTTTGTGTTTTTCTCCAGATATTAAACAGCACATTCGAATAATGCCTTCGTGAATGTGTGGGGTGGTAGTTGAAGCATTATTTTGTCACACTACAATTCGGTTTGATGTCCCTTTTGAGAATAATGTGAACTCTGTAATCTGGTGCTTCTTATATTATGCCCAGAATGATCAGTTCAGTGTGGCAAATGTGGCATTTGGGCAACGCAATGTACATGAATAATGTGTATAACTCTCAAGCGATAATAACCACATGATAATAAAAGTTAAATGTACGTGTAAATATTGTTAGTTTATGATAACAAATAACCAGGTTTAACTATTCTGACGTTTGGTATTTAACAAGATATAGATAGTTATTACACTCAAGTGAAAAATCAAAGCTTTCGCAATGTCCTGACTTATATTTCGAGTAGGGATGAGCCTTGGAACTTGTTTTGTGATTCAGATACCATCACCTCCCTTATGTCAGCATTTGATTTCAATCCATGTTCATTTTGCTCGAGAGGTTGTACACTATCATTTGTAACCAGTCACAGACACAGGTCACAACAAACTCCAACAAGTACACTGCGGTTTGAGTTTTCTAATGTAGAACTTTACATTGAGGGTGTATACCATGTATATCGGCAATATTTGGGTGCGGGGATGCTCGAAAACTAGGGATATGATTTCCCACCGATTGATGAACAATTGAATGAATAGTGGAACATACGAGGGGCGTTCAATAAGTTTTGCAATTTCGGCATTGGTGTTTACACAAACAATGTCAACTTATTGCAGGTGTGACACTAGTCATAACATCAGGTTGACACATGTCATAACAAGTTCCAGACAACAATACGTTAGATGTGATGGCTTCAGTCACCTAAGGGTGGTCACAATCATGGATTCTCTCAAACATGAACAACGCGTGGTAATAACGTTCCTTACCAAGGAGGGATGCAAAGCAAAACAAATCCATGGTCGCATGTGGTTGCCATATGTGGATGTGTATTCAAACAGTTAAATCACCCACCCTACAGCCCAGACTTAGCCCATAGTGACTATTTCCTATTCCAGCAGGGGGCACGGGTAGCCCAGTCGTCTAAGGCGCCGCGATTCGCTGTGCAGAGTTGCGTCCCTTGGGCACGCCAGAAACCTATGATTGTGGGTTCGAATCCCGGTTCGCCCCGATTATGTTTCTAGGTTTGTCAGCACCATACCCGTGCTCGTGGGTTTCACCGAAGTGGTAAACGTCTGAGACTTGACACGCCATGATATAACTGGAATAATGTTAAAAGCGGTGTTAAACCCAACTCACTCACTCACTCCTATTCCAGCAAATGAAATTTGCCCTACGTGGAAGACGCTTCCAGGATGACGAGGACATAAAGGCTGCCACAGAGGCGTGGTTAGAGGTCCAATCTGAGGATTTCTATAAAAGTGGTACTAAAAGCTTGAAGGACAAATTGAATAAGTGTATTGAGGTGAATGGACATTATATTAAAAAATAAATGTGCAACTTGGTCTCATATTGAAGTTGCAAAACTTATTGAACGCCCCTCGTAAATGCAACTGCTTTTGATTTGATTTTGGAACAATCATGAAAAAAAAAACTTTTTTATGATTATTCCCATATTCTCACTAGTATGTGGTATATAATGTCTAACCCGTAAGAGAGATCCTTAAGAAAAAATATTGTATATTGTTATTTAATTGTTTAAAGATTTTTAAAAAATGTCATGATGTTAGTAATCGCAATTCATTGTATCTGTCTTTCTGTATATGCGGATTGATTGATACCTTCAGTAAAATATCATCTTGCTATAATTAGGTCAGTTTACTCTTGTATACACAATGCCTGTCGCGCAAGAGTGAGTGAGAATGGTTTTACATCGCTTTTAGCAATATTACAGCAATATCACGGCGGGGGAAATGGGCTTCACACATTGTACCCATGTGGGGAATCGAACCCGGGTCTTCGGCGTGACAAGCGAACGTTTTAACCACTAGGCTACCCCACCGCCCCTACACTCGCCTAAGAGGAAGTTGTATCGAATTACAGAGTCGGCTTTATATACAGGTGCGTCTACAATAGCAGCTCTCTTTCAATTACAATCTGTCATACTACGCTTGAATACACAATTATGCCGGTGTTGCTGTGGGAAAATACCTTGCCTCTAAATATATATTTGTAGATACATTTTTACATATTTTCGTTGATTGTGGATATATCAGGCATATAGACGCAAAATGGTTATGAAGGATGGATTGGTGCTTTCATATACGAAAAGAACGAATCATGTTTTTGCTTCGTGTTCCTGATGTGTATCATCGTATAATGGTACTAAAATCCGGCTGTGTATCTGGTATGAATAGATGACTCGTCTAGTCATACATTTTACGATTGTTGTCCTATCGATTGATTGGTACCTTATTATTCAATCAGAGAGTTAATTTTTAATCTTATCATGCATTGTTAACTTATCTCAGAACGCAGAACTGATAACATCCCAACATGTAATTGGTACAAACAGATGTGTTACATAAAATGTATGTTTGGAGGCGCACCGCAGCAGACAAAGACACTTTCTCTAATTTATCTGCTAATTAGAATTTCTCAATTGTTACTTAAGTCCGGCTGTTATTTTGTTTCGGGTATGAATAGATGATTCGTCCAGTCATACATCAACGATTCTTACCCTATCGAATGATTGGTACCACATTATTCCATGAGAGACTTATTTTTTTTCATTTTATTATATACATGTATTGTTAATTGTATCTCAGAACGCAGAACTGATAACATCCCAACATGTAATTGGTACACAGAGATTTGTTACATATCATTTCTTTACATTCCTGCTTGAACAAAGAGCCAACATGTATGCTGTAATCGGTGCAACTGTGTGTCCACATATACAGTCTCAGATGGCTAATGTCTCCCACCAAGTAAGCTCTATTTTAAGCATTATTTTATTTCCAAAGACATTTTGAATGAAAAGAATTGAAAGGAAATACGTTTTATAATCACATTTAACAAACCTACGTGTATTTTACAAACATTCTGCCTAGTCCCCGCGAAGCTACGCAAACGTTTTACAAACATTCTGCGGATATTTTGCGAAAACAAATTTAAAGACCTTTGTGTTGTAGTAGACTGACACCTTGTCCTTGACAGGCAGATAATCACCATATTTAGTACAGAGTAATCTAGCAACGGACTGGCTAACATGAACAGGCTAGAAACAGGATCTGATATGTACTTTACACACACCAGTGAACATGTAGTTCACCCCATCGAAAATCAGGTGTAGCTGTTTGCGTGTCACCGTGCCACAATGACGCAGCGGGAGCTCACGAGACTAAGCAGAAAGCTGAATGGCCCAGGCCCTATGGCAGAATACAACAGACAGGATACCTTTGTGGTGGATTTTAAGGATTTCATTTCTTCTTTCTTCAAGGTAAGCAGATATCAGTTTAACCCTGTTTATAACCTTTTGCAAGTGGTGCTGTGTATTCATTATACGGTTACAACAAAGGTGACATGTAAATACCATGATAATCTTTATCAGAATATATCCGAAGAGTCGGGGGGACATCACAATTCACTCACAGAAAGGGTCAGAGATCGCCACATCCATAACCCCAGAAGGTCAGGAACAAAGTGTTGGCACACACGCAATAGTCGATTGTCAGTACTCTATGACCACTTCGAAGGGAAAAGTATGTAGTCAGTCTGTTGTCTTCCACTATAAGTAGGCATGAGAAAGAAGTTGTGTTGTCACGGTAGAATGGAGATAAATTGCCTTCAAGTGACGCGAATGATTGACACGCTGCATAAATTGTAGAGTCATACACCACTAAATTATTTTAAAACGTTTTGCTTAAACATTTTAGTGGACTATAGAAGTCCCAGGAAATTGAACTGTATGCTAGGGATCAAGAATGAAATCAAATAAAACCAGCAGCAGCATTTGTCAATCTCAAACAACATTTGTCAGACGAGTTCAGGCGATAAAATAATCATAAATACACTGCATAAAATAGTACATATAAGAAGCAACAAACTAAAGATTGGGGAATTATCCAACTCGACAGAAGGTTGTTTACTTTGTGTTGTAATATTTATGTATTTTGTGTATGCTTTATGTAAGCCTGTGCCTTGATCGCAGACTGTATACTCCATCTTTGATTGACAGTCATCGGCGATGCATTGTTCTGGATTACACTTCCAAAAACAGTCCAGCTATACAAGCTTATCAATGCTATGTATTGATGAGATATACACAGCATTACCAATTTGGTTAAGATCAGATATACAAAGCAAAAACAATTTTGTAAAGATGATAGTCGCAATATGGCTTTTTAATTGCTATTTATTGTTATATAATTAATTGTTCTGTATTTTCAAAATCAAGTGTTTTTAAATCGACAAATTTTATCAACAACTTCGAAATAAAACAGTAATATTGGAGTGTTACAATACTGGAATCTGCCCTTGAGTTTCAATTAATATGCGACTGTTAGCGGTATGACTTACTCACCTTGCAATGATATTGACAAAAACACATACGTTCAAACAGAAACTTTTTAGAACAAGAAATTGACTCATTGTCAGATTAAGATTTTATTGTTATTTTTTATATGCAAATGCAAAATGTTGTTTTATGTTTCCTTGTCTATATGCCAAACAATTTCCGAGGTAGTAAACTAGCTTAGAGTTTAAAAAAAAATCCTCATTTCTAAGGTATTAATCCAAGTGAATAGTACGAAATGAAAAACAATAAAATTGAAACAACGCAATAGTACAAAACATCTAAACTGATAGTTATTAACAATCAGGCCGTTTGTCAACATAATGTCGATATCAACTGATAAACTTGTGGTATTTAAAGAACGAAAGTGGTTTGTTCATACTTCAAAATGAACTGTTATTTTGCAGAAAACAGTTTACTGAAGTATTTTATGTTAATAAATAGATTAAAGAAAGATCTACACACTGATGCAATTATAAATGATTGGTCATTGCAACTAAAAAAAATTGAACATGCTCAGGCAGACCTCACTTCTTGCCTTTTGTGGACCAAAATAAATAGCATAGATATACGGCTGGCGCGGCGGTGTTCACAATGGAGATTTTAACATGTTTTCATTACATTCATAGGTCGGGTGTTACTAAAGTGATAGTGACGTGATTAACATCAATAAAAAGATAAACAGAGAGATCTACACAATGATACAATTACACAATCATGTCCCGCAATAAACGGCATGGGGAGACAGCTGTCGGTCGTGTTCACAATGCCAAAATTAAAATTTGTAAATATATTTAATTTCCAATAACTCGGGTGTTACTAAATGTTGTTGTTGCATTAAGTGTTTAAGATGTCGCCTTCAGCCTCCGCAATTTCGTTTATCCTGTCCCACTTTGGGACTCATGTGTGTGAGTAGAGTACACAAATCTGTTTTGAGTTTTAGTATCGAAAAAAAGTTATGTTTTTGTATTGATAAAATTTTGTATTTTCGTGAATTGATATGATCTCATTTTTTATCTTTGGCTGCTCTGTTTATATAGGTTCGAGTAGCTGTCCATCTCTCAGAAATAGAGTTATTTTGGCCTTCGCTATTGGATATCTTGGCTTTATGAGGTCTACCACAGATAGCGGATCTTACTGCAATTCTTGTTTTAACTGAGCCAGGCTGGGGCATGGTCTTGACATTCCAGGAGCAAGTGAGCAATTGACTCAGGTTGATTGCGAGATGGACAAACCTTGTGTTTTTTGTGACCTAGTCTGAGGCGAGAGATGACTACTTCAACTTTTCTTTCATTTGGTGGATCTTGGGTGGATTGTGTTGAATTGTGTATAACCATCAGCCGATCTTACTTAAGTCACTTTGGGCTTGCGATCTTTGGACGTTGGAGGTTTTGATTTTGCTTTATATCTCTAGTTTACTGAAGGGAATAGGCTGTATCTCCGCTTTGTCGGGAGCTAGATTCATTACTGTATCAGTGTTTTTCATTTCCATGAATATATGTGAGACGGGACCCAACACAGTTGCCCTTGGTCCGATAGTTTTGTATATTCGTATAGAATATTATTGACTGTGTTTGGTCTTGAGCTTGAGTTTCCGCTGTTGATAGATTGCAGTGCACTTAGCGGGTCTGACAGGATGACTCTCTTGGCTTCTGGTATGAGCTTGAGTGAATGATTGATTGCCCCCAATTCAGCAGTGAATACTGACTGACCATTAAGTGGATCATAATGTGCCGGGCGTATTGATAATCCATATTATGTTCAGAATGATTCAGTGTGGCAAATGTTGCATTGTGGCAACGCAATGTACGTGTATAATGCGTACATATCTCAATCGATAATAACTGTATGACGTTTAAAGTTAAATGTGTGTGAAAATATTGTTAGTTTATGATAAACAATAACCAGGTTTAATTATTTTATTATTTTACTGAGTACACTGGCAGAGCATCCAGCTGTTTCTGTCATTGTGCTTGGATGTTTTGGTTTGTTTGTTTGTTGTTTAACGCCCCACTCAGCAATATTCCAGCTATATGTTATGTAGATAATCGAGTGTGGACCAGACAAAACAGTGGTCGACATCATGAGCATCGATCCACGCATTTTGGATATGATGACATGCATCAACCAAGTCAGCGATTCTGACCACCGGATCCTGTTAGTTGTCTCTTACGGCAGGAATGGGTTGCTGAAGACCTATTGAACAGTAGAACTGGTGTGATACGGGACTTTGTGGAGAAAGATGTTATTCACCATGTTGAAAGTATTAATAAGATATTCATATGATAAATAACTAAATAACGTTGGAAAATGTGTTCAATTCTGACCATACATATTGTGATTGGATAATTTGGAACTGACTATCAAATCGGTGACTGTACGTTTATTGGGCATTAAGTGAGTGAGTGAGTTGGGTTTAACGCCGCTTTTAACAGTACTCCAGTTATATCACGGCGTGTCAGCTTAATTAGGGAGGAAAGTCCGAAGTGATGCAGGCCTCAGACGTTTACCACTTCGGTGAAACCCATGAGCACGGGTTCAGAGCCCAGAAACATAATCGGGGTGAACCGGGGTTCGAACCCACAATCATAGGTTTCTGGCGTGCCCAAGGGACGCAACTCTGCACAGCGAATCGCGGTGCCTCAGACGACTGAGCCACCCGTGCCCCCTATTCGGCGTTTAGGGTGTAGTTTGATAGTGTTATTGTTTAGCATCTAGTGACATGTCCCCCGATGATGATGAATATCTCTGTAAAAAAGCATGAACGGTGCGATTATTTAAATGCGCACCTGAAGAAACTAAAGATAACTCATACCGTATTTAGCATAACAAAGTTTGCAATGAATACAGATAACTGTGTGGAGTTTGCACAATGTAAAAGGAGTGACCAAGAAAATGCAGCAGCGGTAGACTCTACACGTTTCTGGGACAACCTCAAGCGTGTGTATGGGACGACCGCAACGACCCAACCCTATTGATATACAAGACAGGGGGGACTATTTCTCGTCGCTGAATTGTGAACCAATGGGTATTCAGGATAATCTTGGTGAGGTGGAGGACATAGTTACATGTCTAGGTTATGTGCAAGAACTGACAATTGACATATTAGAATCCCCAATCCCCAGATCAGAACTTTTTGAAAGCATAAATGCCAAGAAACATAATAAATCAGCTGGCCTTGACGACATCTATGGAAGCCATTGTTCAAACATGGTTTGAGCGCTAGAATGGGTAAAAATGTTACACTCCATGTACAGTATTGTAAGGCTTATGTTCGTTTAAACAACATTGTATCTGGTATATGTGTTGCTTCATGGGTGTGTGGCAAGGGTGTATGCTCTGTCCCTTTTTGTTTCATTTTTTATCAACGAATTTGTTACCGAAATGGAACAAAATTGTCGTTTTGGTGTTAAGAAACATCCGGAAATTATTTATATTTTTCTACTTCTATTTGCGGAAGACCATGTTGTGTTTGGCAATACTGTCAACAACATACAAATTAAGTTAAATATCTTGCATGATTACTGTTGTAAATCTATCGAAAACAAAAACAGTTGTTTTTCAAAAATGGGGGAGGTTTATCACGTTATGAAAAAATGGTATTATGGTGGAAATGCGTATGAAGTAGTTACTGGATACAGTTACCTTGGCTTGTATTTTAGCAATAGATGACTTAGATCGATTGTTTAAATAATATTGCAATTCAGGCAAGAAAGGTGTTCATGGTCCTGTTAATTAGTATCAATTCTTTGAAACCATACTCGCCTCACTTTTACTTCAAATGTTTAGATACAAAGATAACACTAATACTTTAATACGGGCCAGAAATTTGGGGTTCAGTGACATAGAACCGATTCTCACAGATGTTTTATTCAGTCGCTCGCTGTTTTAAAATGTGTGAAATATCGCCCCTAAATTATTACAATATGTTGTGGTTGTGCGATGAACAAGGCCACGTAAATTGGGTAACAAACCTTAAAACTGTTATTTTCAGATTAGAAGATGGCTGGTACTTTCAAACATGTGGTAATAAAATTTGTTTTCAGGTTTGGCATTGTGATCTTTGCGAAAGCCAACAAATGCTTATTATGCACAGTTTAAAACATCCTTTGCGCGTGAGAACTACTTGAGTAGTATAACTGTAAATACATTCAGGACCACATTGACTCGTTTTCGGCTGAGTTCTCACAATTCAGAAATTGAACGGGGACGACATTTCAAAACTCCTCGTGAATTTAGAAAATGTAAAGTTTGTAACCTAAACCATGTAAAATATTTTGTTTTCTATGTTATAGCCATTTAGGGCAAAGTTTTAGCTAAATTTATATCCATACATGCAAGATGTCCAAAAGGCTTATGTAACGCTTTGCCATCCGTCTTTGTACGGCGTGCGTCATCCGGCATGTGTAATCTATTCACAATCCATGTCTTACTACAGGATATGCTAGGCTGCCATAGAAAAGGTATAAATTTCATATCCAAAAAATATAAGCTTTAAGTGGCTATATTTGACTCGTCACGGTACTTGGGAAACCTTCATGTTTTCTTTTAACCAAACATCATTGCATTGGAATTCCTGTTGATTGTAATAGCATATGATTCTGGTGTATGCTTAACAGTCATATCCCTAATACTGCAACAAAATGTCCATTAAGAGTTGTATCAAGGGAGAACCCGCAACCGTATAGTTATTCAATTGTTTAACGATTTTTTTTAATTTGTTCACGAATACACGTTCATGATGTTGGTTTTCGTAATTCATTGTTGCTGTCTCTTTGTAGATGCGGATTGATTAATACCTTCTGTAAAATATCTTCTTGCTATAATTAGGTCAGTTTACTTTCGTGTACACAATGTCACTCGCCTAGGAGAAAGTTGTATCTAATGACAGAGTCGGCCTGCTCTCGTTCAATTACAATCTGTCACACCATGCGTGAATAAACAGGTGTTGCTGTGGGCAAAAACCTTGCCCCTGTATAAATATATATATATATGTTTGTAGATACATGTACTGGGCCACCCGTGCCCCCTACAGAGTAATATAACAAGCGACAGACAAACAGGTTAGAAACAGGATCTGATAAGAATTGTACACACACCAGTGAGCATGTAGGTCGTCGAGTAGAGAGAAAATGCACCTTCTTTGCATAGAGCAGCTATACCTACCACAAGCTGTCAAAATACAGAAAATCAGGTGGCCACAGTGTGACGTGGCTGTTTGCGTGTCATCGTGACCCAACATGACTAAGCAGAGAGATGAATGGTCCAGGCCTCATTGTTTACAGAATACAATAGGTAGCAGGTACACCTCACTCACCTCCTTAACTTGACGGATGCATAAAAACGATAAATAATAAATAGCAAGAGGAAGCACTTGAGATATTGATTTCATTTGTGAAGAAAATAATTATCATCTGAGTAAATATTGTACACATTATACCTCGGAATTTTAAACTGTTAACGACGCTTGTTGTGGATTTGATATCCAGTGACATTCCCTATACATCTTGTTTCTTATAATACAATTTAGATTGTCAACATATAAACAGTATACACCACAAATAATCGTCCAATTTGAATACATTTTTTTCTGACAGAATACAGTTTCGTCTGACAGTGTTGTATATTTCCCCTTGAGTCCCGTGAGTATGATGAGGGCAAAGGTTATATCCAGTTTCAAATTCAAGAATTTAAACCTGTCAAATCACGTGAGAGTTGGGATGTCACGTGAGACAAGCTCCTTGTTTACTGTTGTCAGAGAGTCTTCACTGGTCTGCTCGAGCAAGTTATGGTTCTGAGGGGCCTCCATGAAGGGAAGACAGAATACCTCTGTGGTGGACTCTAAGGATTTCATTTCTTCTTTCTTCAAGGTAAGCAGATATCAGTTAAACCCACTTTACAACCATTTGCAAGTGGTGCTGTGTATTTATTATATGATTACAACAAAGGGGACTTGTAAATACCATGATAATCTATATCAGAATATATCCGAAGGATCGGGGGTACATCACATTTCACACCAGACCAAATAGCGTCCATTCCAATTTGGAATTGCTTATATTGTAAATTTGAGATTTGGAAAGAATGCCAAGAGTGGGTGGGAGACGAACTAAGGGAGCTGTGTGTGTTGGGTGGTTGTTAGATAAGGTAGTTTTGGTTTTATTATTTTATTTGGGGTTTAAATGCGACTAATTAGTCCTGTTTTAAATAGGTATAAACCTAAGGCTTTGAATTTTTGTAATTTATTTTGTGGATTTATGATTGATTCTAGTGTAAGTCCGGTTTTAAGATTTAGGGTGGGTCTGTAGTGTTGTTCGGTGTGTTTGGTAGTGTGTGCAGTAAATGAGTATGTGTTCTGGTGTTTCTTGTTTGCAATGTGGGCAGTTTCCTGTTGTGTGTAGATAAGCTATTTTACGGTGATTATTTTGTTTGGTGTGGCCTGTTTGTATTTTAGTAATTATTCTTTTTTTTGGATGGGTGTAGTATTTTTGGTTTAATTAGGGTTTTTTTTAGTACTTTCCTGATTTGGCTATTTAAGTTTTGGTATATATTTTGCCAATTTTTGTTGATATTTTTGTTTATTGAGACTTTTGATTTCTGATTTGTTAGCTGGGTAAGTTTAAACTTATTTCTGGGAGTTTAAGGGATAATTTTGCTGCTTTATCTGCCTTTTCATTTCCAAAGATTCCTACGTGGGCGGGGTTCCAAATGAACTCTATTTGTTTACCTGCCCTACTTAAGTTGTTTGAGCTTTTGAGTATTTGATTTATTAGTTTGGGTGGTTTTTAGTGTTTTTATTTTTGAGGGCTTGTAGTCCACTGAGGGAGTCGGTTAGGATGAGGATTTTTTGTTGCTTTTTAGATTGCTGATTGTGTAGTGCTGAGACAACTAATAGGTCTCAAAATTAAGTATTCGGCTGGATGGCAGCTGCAAAACAGACAGTCGTCTAGACGGCTCACATGTAAGTGCGCCGACATGTGCCTAAGATCATAAAATGGACAATCTTTGGTAACATCTAATTTATTGTTGTCTCACGCTAGAGCTATGAATAATTCTGTTCATTAACCAATTGGAATTCAGGAAGTTATCAATAATTGTTTTACTTAACATAAGATAAGATAAGTTGTTTACCACATAATATTATGATGTCAGGACGTACTACAGTCAAAACCATATATTATAAAATCAATTTAATGACAGACTATGATTTCCAAGTCCCGATTAGCAAATCAATGAGGTATCAGTTTCACCACATGTGCATAGACCGCCTATACTTATATTTATATTTTTCATAACTATTCTCCAGTTAAAGTCCTATCCACTTATCAAAAAATCTGTGAGAGTGATCATCATTAACGAAACTCATTCTCGTCAAAGAATACAGAACAAATGAAGAATCAGATGCATACATTTATTGCCATGCTTCATTCATCACGAAGTAGATTTACATACATTTGTGAATAGCACTTAAACTGTTATAATGAATTTTACCATTGTCCGTATTATATTAAAAATATTTACCATAATATGGATTTCCGAATATATAAACGACTCCAACGTTGATATTTCAGACAAAAACAAAGTCAGCTGTCTTTTAACGTTCAGGGGAAAAGGGTTTGCTTTCACAATTGAACATTTGTTTTCAACAAAGGACAATCAAATCAAGCCAAAAACAGTAAAAATACACATATATGGTTAGCGACCGTCATTATACAGCGAGGGGTGAAAACTGCCTTCACAAAAACATTCCAGCCCTTAATTACGGGGGCAGCCGTGACGTAGTAGCATTACTTTCGCTCCGTTTGCAGCATATAAGATGTGTAATCTGTGGAGTGACTAAAGTAATATTACGGCTGAAATCTTACTGGCATGGTTGTTTTAATAGAAAACTTATGGTTTAAAAACACGCTTGTTCTTATATAATGTTTTTAGGTTTGGTTTATAAATACAAGAGAAGATTGTTTATACATATAAAACTGGTCGAAAATACAGCTGAACAATAGAAAAAAAAATAGGAGTTGTGAACAGTGACAAATTTTAATTACATCACCGTGTCAATAATTATTGATTGATTCCGTCAAACAACTGTCAAACCATTTATTGCCATGTACGTACATGTACACAGGAAGTCGGCGCTGTCGGAGGCTCCAGGGAAATAAACATCGTGGTTTTATGACGGGAGATCAGACGAACCGTGAACCAGGGGCATGCGACGTAATTACACCTAGAGGTGGTAGAACCAGGGTATTGTCTCTTGGACTGGCTAATTGACCGTACGTATAATTGGTAAATATATTCGTTTTGACACCCGTGTTTCATGCGCATCCCGGCTCATAAGCAGAATACAGACAAATGAGGCCCCGTGATCAGCGGAGCGTGAACAACATGGATGCCGCCTTTTGGCCATACCGAACAGTCAAGCTGCGATCTCGGAACTGAATCCAATTGCAAGCGGAGACAAGATTACTTCCCTTACCCAAACATGATCGTTGCTCAGAAATGTTCAAATCTATCTTCAGTAAATCATGAAATTAATGCGAGCACGACATTTATGCGAAAAATGCGATCGTCAGTCCCTCTGATTATTTTAATTTGGTTTATTTCATTATGATAAAAAGTTAATCACTTAAAGGTTACCACATTGAAAATGGAAACGATCGTTAACAAAAACAACAAAATGTATTCTATCATTACTCAGTGATATAACTGCAAATTAAACAATCAAGTACCCTGAAGTATTACACATGGTGGCGCCAACTAATCATGACGGCGTCTTCAGAACAGAACAGAACTTTATTTCTCCCAGGTGTAGGTTTACGTGGATAACGGAAACTTTTGTTTAAGTGATAGCACATTTGTAATTCAATCTAATATACTTTCCTTGATTGATTATATGGCTGCGGTCGTAGATCCGGATGTATCTAAATATGCTCAGTATATACACAGGGTTTATTGTTATACTATTAGGATTAATAGATACAATTGAGTATTTATACCCTTGATCATAAAGTTAGTCAATACTTTAACATTTTGATTTGTATGATTTGGGTTATGATTAAATTGACAAAATAATAAATCATTCCGTGTATATGTGTATTATATATTGTACCCCAATACGTAATTAAATTGTGTTTAAATAAGGATACTAGGTTAATTACTGTAATTAATTATTTGATAAACATATTCACATTTAGTTGCGTGATATGTCACAGAGGTAAAGCTAATTCATAACAACTAATTGTCCCATTTATTTGGCTTCTATCTTTTATATGAAACAAATGCTATAACATGGGGTGATAAACTTCATTGGCAATAGACGTAGCATATAATTGTCCGCATGAACAGTCTACTCTGTTCCAGATATGTTTATTCATTTTGTCAGCATTTAAATCGTTGCATTCCTGGCTCAATGATTCATTTGACGAAATCTTGTTCCCTGTTTTGAATTACCGTCAGATAGTTCCAGAACAATTATAAATAAAATTTCCAGCCTTATGTGTTGTGCAAAATTCCGAGATAATTCGAAGTTCATATTCTTGTACGAACACTTATCAAAATTCATTAATAGTGAGTGAGTTTGGTTTTACGCCGCTTTTAGCAATATTCCAGCAATATCACGCTGGGGGACACCAGAAATGGGCTTCACACATTGTACCCATGTCGGGAATCGAACCCGGGTCTACGGCGTGACGAGCGAACGCTTTAACCGCTAGGCTACCCGACTGCCCCTAATTCATTTATACCTAGTACTATTATGTACATATGTATATTAGTTCAAATTATAATAATGAGGCCTCTATATTCTCGAAACGGTCTTTGTTCTACGACAACCGTAAGTCGGTATGGGAAAACAAAATATTTGTTTAATTGTTCAAAGTTCATAGTCAATGTCATATGATTATAGACAAGGAAGATTAAATTAAATATAAAGAGTAGCCAATTTAAATGACAGAAATTCTTTTAGTTAAATTTGCTCATGATTTGGTCTTTTTGTGGTACATAGTGCCAAAATACTCTTAATTTATTTACTTTCATGTCATTACTAATCTCACATAAGGTCAAAAGTTGTTCAACGTTTAAGAGATATGATTATGACATGTTGTATCCAAACATTTCCAAACATTTCCAAACATTTCCAAACAAATCCAAACATTTCCAAACAAATCAAAACAAATCAAAACAAATCCTTGCTTGGAAATATGACCTTGCCAAATATTGGAATTGTCATATTTCCAATAGGAATGGTGGTATGCCCAAGTGTTGTTGTTTTTTAATGGATGATAGAGATTGCCACATCCTTCACCCAAGAAGGTCAGGAACAAAGTGTAAGCACACGGGCAATAGTGATATAAAAATGATAAGAATTTACTTTCATTGTGTGAATGCTCTGACATTCATACAGATTAGCACTCATTCTATGAAGGTTCGGACTCAATGAAGTCAGTTCTTATATGAAAGCCACATGCGTTCATTTTGCCCTCAGTGCTATCCAAACAAAGGCGTGCAATGATTTATGTTATTTTACACTAAATGACCTAGAGGGTTATGAGAGACATAATGTCGTTTACAGCATAAAATATACAAAGTAATGTTAATGTAAATATTGGAGTATGAAGACATAAATACCCACACACACACACACACATACACACACATACACACACCACATCGCTATTTCGCAAAAGTCACTGGAGGCGAAAGTAGACCGAATCATGCTGAGCTTCAAAGCTTTTATTTTGTAATAAATACATTGTAGATATGATCGGAGCAAATGTTTAAATGCTATAAATTTCAGAAACTTAATAGGCTCGATTGCAGTTTGGTATCTTGAAACTCTTATAATTACAAGATGAGTCGATTTATTTGTGCTAATGTTCTTATTTAAAAATCACATATGTGTCGTCTGCTAGTCATCTTGTGGACATTAATCATCTGTTGTCATCATGTGGCATGGGTCCAGCTTAAGGGTAAGAACAGGGCATGTAAATGTCACGTACTCTTCCCCTTGGCCGTATAAGACAACTGACGAGTGCACGCCTGACCTGTGACCTCCTATGAGGTGTTTGCCTAAGAGAGAAGGGAATGCGTGCTCCTGCCCAGTGTCGAGCTTGTAACACTCTCTGTATACTGCTTGTATATTGCACTTGATATACTGTATGCTGCATGTGATACTTATTTGCGGGAAAGTAACAACTTTCAAGATTCAAGATTCAATATGCATTTATTTCTTATACAACAGACCACCATCATATCACTGGAATATTGCTGAGAACTGCATTAAACAGCACACACAATTTGTTTTCAAAATGGAGCGCTGCAATCATTTAAAAGAAAACCATATACGTATGTAGTACCAACTATTTTAATTTTATTATTTGTATTTGTATCCAGTGAAATTCATCGCACAATAAAATATTAGTATTTTATATTATGAAGTGCATAATCATGTACACGTTCATTGTAGAAAAGTACATACTCATCAACTTGATTACAAGTTATATTATAGTGTAGGGCCGCATCAACGATAACTATATGATATCCTAACTTATCATCGATGCATCGACATCAATGGATGACACTTTAATATTCATATTGGAGCTTCACAGCTTCATCAGTAGTGGTACCAATGTCAGTAAACTGATCTACAAAATAAAATTAAAGGAGCTCAGAATAATGTTTACTTTCAGGGCTAGACGTAAGACAATCTAGACTTGCGAAATCGTTCTTGACTTAAGTTAGACTCCATATAAGTTTCTCTATGGTCTGGGAGACATACAAGGGCGTCAGTATCGTATGAAGAACTGACGTGTAGGAAGAATCCCGCTAGGGCCAGCCCGGGTCAGTGTTATCGGATATGGTGTTGAGTCACCGGTTTGGGCTATTTGTTGAATCGAACAAGAGAACACGAACAAGGGCACAATGTAGATATAAAAGCATTAAGTTATTTGGATTTGAAACATCTATTTGAACAATTGAGATTTATTGTATACTCAGTATTCTTTCGTCATTGTAGAATATTTCATTTTATGTTGCTTGTTAAATTATCCCCAAATGATACAACGAAACATCCACCTGGAGGTATACAATAATGCTGCTGAAGCGCCTTTCTGATCAATGGGACTAATGGACGAATATTCCCTTCTTGAACCGCTGCCAGTTACAGGCAATCTAATTTTTATTTTTTACTATTTATAGGTGGCTGTCGGGTAGCCTAGTGGTTAAAGCTTTGGCTCGTCACGCCGAAGACCCGTGTTCGATTCCCGACATGGGTACAATGTGTGAAGCCCATTTCTGGAGTCCCCAGCCGTGATATTGCTGGTATATAAAACCATACTCACTCACTCACTCACTCACTCACACTATTTATAGTTTAAAAGTTGGTAAACATTGCATTTCAAATAATGGCAAATTAATATCTAATGCTGTGAAACCATTTTGAATTCATTATTATATCTGCAATAATATTAGAATTTGTTTATCCTGAGGACCTAACAGACAACTTCAGGAATATTTACAACAAAGAGATATGTGACAGACGTAAGAAAACACATAACAGCTAGTGAAATTAGCACTTTTATTAAACAATTCAAGACCAGGAGAAGATGACATAAGGAAATAACTTTTAAATGCAATATAATGTACATTGATAGACCAGTTGGTTAACTGTTTACCGTATGAAATAGTAGTCATTTCCCACAGAGTTTACTAATGCACCATGATTGAGAAATATATCTATTTTATGAACAAAAACAAAAACAATCTAGATATGTATACAAAAGCAAGACTAGTCAGCTCCAGCAAGCTCTAATCCAATGAATTCTTACATGACAAGGGTGATAAGTCTAAATCCAGACGGAGCAGCTGCTTGGGTAAATGAAAGAATAATGAAACACATGGCACACATGTAATAAACTCTACTACAAGATTGTCCAGTCTGTCAGTCTGAATTTAGAAGGGGATACCGAACATAGTGTATTGTTCTTTGAACATTTACATATTCTACAAAAAGTAATTAGAAAAGAATATACAGTTGCTTTGTAGACTTTCAAAAGGCATTTTATTCAACTGACAGATCACTACTCCTTACAAAGATATTATCAAACAAAATCTGATTAAATGTATTGAAAATAATATCATCACAATATCTGAAAACTGACAAGGGCATTTCACAATCCTCAGATCCTCAGATTTTGTAAATCCATGACTGAACTATTTGCAAAGCATTTTTACCGCCAACTGGGTGTCGACAGATATTTTGCAATCTTTTCATGTTCTTAATTACACTGCTCAAGTGATTTGATGCACTTTGGGATGTAAGGCCCGTACACCCATACACGTACAATAACTGCAGTCGTGGTGAATAATAACTGCAGTTGCGGTGAATAGGTAGCACGGCTCATAAACTGACATAAATGGTTTGCTCCCTGTTGCGTCGGTATGTCGCTGACAGTTCTAAGGGTTTCTTTTCAATGTTTCGTATTGCATCTCCAATACCATAAACCTCTTCAGCCTTTAGACTGCCGATTGTATACATGAAACCACCATCGAGGCGTGGGAAGAAATCTTGAATGTGATGCACTTAACTTTAGCAAATTATATAACTAATTTGAAATATAGATGTAAGCAGCAATGGCAGCTTCCAAGTATTGCGCGTACAAAGGTACGCAATAATATTCGGCCATATTCAAATCTTCAAATGGTTTGCTAGTACCAACGGCGTCAATAGTTAGGCACTGCTTGCAGTATATCGCTCCTGTGAAATTCGCGTGTGTCGGAGTGTCCCAGGGTGTTCTGTATCCATTTTCGATCTCTTCCCAAATCGAATTCTCAAATGGTTTGCTTGTACGAACGCCGTCGAAAGTTAGGCACCTAGCAGTAGTAACCTGATACCCGAATTTCTGGAGGGTGGGAGGTGCCATGCAAATTACTGGATAACACTTTTATTGCTTCTATGAGGTCCCAAAAGATAGTGACTTTTCTAGCATTTGGCCTGGGCTATATTCAAAGTTTAACGGTTTGAACATGTGTATTGTGTGACAGACATGAAATCAACACAAGTGATTATATTGTTTATCTAATTATTTTACAAATAAAACTAAACATATGGCAAATAAGAAGTTTAATTTCTCATTGTTAGAATGTGTTCAATAATAGATTTTGTTTAATTGTTTATTGTTAAACTTCGCATGCAGAATTATGCCAGCTGTATGACGGTGGTTTGTAAATAATCGAGTCTGGACAAATCAAGTTATTGACATCAAGAGCATCGACCTACGCAATTGGGATATGATGACATGCCTCATCCATGTCAGTGAGCCTGACCACCCGTTTCTATAAGTCGCCTCATACAAGCATAATTTGCTAAAGGTCTATTCTAACCCGGATCTTCACGGGTACATTTTGAATAATGAAATTCTGTTTATGTTCAGAATACGTGTGTATAAGTAGATGGATAATATATCGGAACACGCTAAATACATGCGTTCGACTGCATATAGTTCAATGATGAGCTCTTATACAAGTCCATATTTCAATGCATGTTCTTGATTTTCATCAGAACTGATATCAGACTCAGTCCCTGAACCACATTAAACTAAGCGGCAAAAGAAAGTATAGGTTGGCAATTTGCAATTTTCCTAAAAACAGCGATAACTAGTGGAAAGTGGGTATTGGGAATATGACTGCCCAGGAACAGGTACCCAAAAATATCTCACCCGAACGCGCCACCTTTGTCGGCGCTCGTGCGGTGACAAAAAAATGGTGAAACAGGTTTCCCGCCTATGGCATAAACTGCACGTGCATGTTAGCTATATAAATGCGTTCGTCTGCAGAGTATAACCACACGTGATGAAAGCACACAAAAGAAATGCCACGACTTTCACAGGAGCAGAGAGAGAAAGAGCCATCAGTATGGCCGAAATGGGGGCAACACAGGTCCAAATTGCCAGAAGGTTTGGTTGTACACCATTGACAGTAGCCAGGCTGATTCAACGGTACAGGCAGACAGGGAGGACACCAAACAGGCTTAGAACCGGACGACCCCGAGTGACAACACCACTGGAAGACGGTCAGATACTGCTCATTCACCTGCGAAACAGATTCGTAACGGTGACGGCTACGGCATTAGCCAACGTACAGTACGTAACGTATGGTGTGGGGCGGTATTTGTGGAGATCAGAAGACTGATTTAGTGTTTATACAGGGAAGCCTAAACGCTGTGCAGTACAGAGACCAAGTGCTGCAGCCAGTTGTGCTTACAAAACCAACAGCAGGGGACATTGTTTCAACACGACAATGCCAGGTCCATACTGCAAGACTGATTCGGAACTTTCTAAACCAGCAGAACGTTGACGTTTTGCCCTGACCTGCCCACTCACCCGATATGAATCCTATTGAACATCTGTGGGACCATATTGACAGACAGATTAGAGCACGCCATCAGCCTCCCGTCAACAGACAAGAATTGCAGCAGGCCCTGAGAGACGAGTGCAACGGATACCAGTCCACGTCATCAGAAGACTGACGATCGATGAGGCGGCGTATCACAGCATGCATTGAGGCAGCTGGAGGTCATACACGCTATTGAAGGCAACTGTGTCGACAATGAACTTGTAGTGTCTGACAATTTGTTGTTGACATATCTGACAACTTTTGAAAATGAAATTTCTTACCCCACCATTGTTTACCTTGGGCTTACATTACCTGTGATTGCACACTTTCATTCAGACTGTGGTTGATCAATCATTTGTAACCCCTCCCTAGATTATATTATAGTTCACAACAAAACCTCTTCTTGTTATTTTTTTATCGATCATGGAACGCGACCTCTACTTTCTTTTGCGCCCAGTTTATTTTCCCTTCAGCGCAGTCCTAACTGTAATGCTATAGCCCCAAATGAAACAAGCCTAGATGTTCAACAGGTTCAGGCTGAAATTTCCACCCAACTGGGGCTCCTTTATTCAAAATGATATATATTCAGAGACTAAGCTTCACTTATTTGATAAGCTTCAGTCTTACCGTGAAATAAACATGTCCAAAAGATCCCATGTAAGTCTAGAATTCTTCATATTTCTTCAGACAGACTCTCCATGTTTCTATCGATATATATCAAAAGACAATTACGCTTTTTTCATAAATTCAGACTGTCTATGAGTGTATATGTATTATTCTGTTTGCGCAATGCACATATATACTGATTAATTAACGTTGTAATAATAATGTTCATATGTATACATCAGTTAAATCTTGTAAGATCTTTATTCGTACTTTTGGCTCTTTTTTCTACTGGAGATGGGGTACAGACTAGTACTTACATAACACAACAAAGCCAGGGCCCCGTCCCTCAAAGCGATCTTAGCCCTACGATGATCGTAAGCTTTTGTTAAAATATGGGACTTACGATCATCTTAGCGCTAAGATCGGTTTGATGAACAGAGCTCAGGTCTAAATTCAAGTCATGATTTCATGGTTCGTCTTGTATGTGGGAAACCAATATTGCAATATGACTGAATATGGCTAAACGTGGTATTAATCTAAATGTAGATATCGCTGGAATACATTGGCATCACAATGCTTTGCAGACCATTGTGACGTCATTTGTTACCATGACGCCACATCAAATGACATCAGTAATGTCTCTGCTGCTGAGGCTGAAAGCAGTACCTTTTATACTTAAGACACTGTTTATTACTATCTTCAATCTGAAAAAGTTGGAAGAATGATATTGGATGATAAATAAAATCTCACCCTAGGAGTTTTTTTCCACTTTTATCAACGGGTGAGATTCTCTATTTACTCCACAGGTGAGGGGAGGATGTATGTAATTATCAGAACTTAAGATCTCGCCAAGCACAATTTTCACGTCGATTATCTGTACAATTTCTCCCAATACCGATTGTCATATCGCTCTCACTTCCGGATGTGATTGTTCTGGCATTGCGTTTATCTACATTGCCCAGCTACATCTATTGGGAACAACTCACTTCCCTCTAGAAAATAACGTTGTCAAATTTACCTCACAAGTTGCGAGCGCATGTTTGAATCTCAAGAAATGGCGTCATGGTAGATTGATCGCGTAGCTATCTTTTTCATCAAATATATGTCAATTTATCATTTCTTGTCATGTCATGACGTATCCGCCTCCAACCAACAGTATACACAAATATCGTCTTCGACGTACGATAGAGTAATGATATATGATTATACTTTGATGTGCACTATTTCTGGTTGATAAATCTGGTATATCAACCCCAGGCAGACTTTGGTGCTCTACCGAACACTTCTGGTACCGACAACAGTCCACCTGTGGGTCCACCATGTTTATTCTGATAGTATGCTGCTACTTCATGTCCATGCAGTGAGACTCTTGGAGGCGCAAGAGTGCCGGCCAACCAGCCAAGCCGCTGTCCGAGGGTCAAGTTTCGACTCACAGAATGCGTACTATTTTTAATCCTCGCTGCCTGACTGCCATGTATCGTGTTACAGTACATATGTGGTCAACTTTCAGTATCCCATACCTCATCCACACTGTTAAGCTTCAGTGGCCAACCATTCTTAAGCCGTAATTGCAAGCCGCTGACATGCTGTTGGCCATCGTAATGATACTACATCTACTGTTTTAATTTGTATCGGCAGCGTTGTGAATATTAAAATAGATATAATTAACTTACTTAACTTAGGGCAATATGTAAAACGTTTGTGTTAAAACATATAGATTCCTTGTTAAAACCTATACTCTGCCAAACTGTCTATGATATATGCCATTTCTGTCATCGTAATCGTAACTATTCATTTCCGCTAGCAAAGAGCCTCTAATGGGAAAGAACAATTACTAAGGAACACTAAATAAATAATAATGAAAGATGATACGTCTTAACACCTGTTCATATATAGTAGACATGTGAACATTTTGTCATGATATTTGAACACTCCCAAAATCACGCACTATTCCATAGTCATAATCCTTATCAATGTTAGGTAAAACTTCAAACAACATTTCAGTTAACAGGGAACAGTCAGTTGTCAGTACACAGGGAACAGTCAGTTGTGAATACACAATAACAGTCAGTTGTCATAACACAGGGAACAGTTGGTTGTCAGGACACAGGGAACAGTCAGTTGTCAGTATACAGGGAACAGTCAGTTGTCAGGTCACAGATAATCACCACATTGAAGACAGCAAAACCCAGTGAACAAAATATGTAGGTCACCCTGCAGTGGGAAAACAGGATCTAAAAACGCCATCGCGATAGAACAAATGAGCCCGGCCTCCCGCCGACACAAGCTCCACCTTATGCGGAAGGTAAATCTGCAGTGACAAGTATAAGAACGAATCACCGAGAACCAGATATAACAGCAGGTGCTCGCAAAAGGGGGAACACGTTCTGACCCAACAGCAGCACCGTCACCAATGTGATGCAAACAGGACAAAATCTGAGCGTAATAAATTCATAGGAATCATTAAAAGAACAGTTTCTGAAGAAATAGCTCAAATAGTGAAATAATCTTTGAATACAATTTAGATCTTTAACAAATGATTTATATACATCACTATAAATGTCCGTTTTGAATGCATTTGTTTCTGACAGACAACGCTTTTTTTCCTACAGTGATATCTTTTCTTTTCTTTTCTTTTCAAACAATACAAGCTCATCTGCGTTACGCCATGCGTCCCAATATTTATTTCCTTGATTCACATGAACATGGTGAGGGCGTCGATGTACAACAGTTTCTATCCAATCGAAAACGTTCAATCGTCACACCTCGTGATGTCACGAGATGTCACGAGATATAGCCATCTTGTTTGTCTTCCGGAGTAACACCTTTACCTGTGGATTTTGAGGACACATGGTTCTTATTTCTTCAAGGTAAGCAAATTACTGTCAAAACGCGCTTTTAAACCTACAGCTGGCCGCTGTGTATTCAAGTAGGTTAATTGTGAAGGAGACATTTAACTTCCTTGTTAACCAATACCAATCAAATAAGTAAAGACGTATACTCAAGTATAACATAATCGTGACAATACCTTGATAATAAAAGCATGTATCATATCCCCTTATCCACATACTGATGGCATTTGTCTTAATATGGACACGGTGGAAATATTTGGGGCAGATATTATGAAAAGAAGATAAAATAAAACGAAACATAAGAACGATCAGGAATCGCCACAGTCCACCATTCAGATGGGTCAATCACAGCTACCAACCACAGCTAACGTCACTCAAGTAAACGATTGGGTCCAAGAAGTCAGAAATGGAAATGGACTCAAATAGTGAATTAAAACTGCAAAAGAATGAACTCAAGTTTGAAAGCCTTTCTGAGGCAATAACAGCCTATCAACGTGAAACGAAGCAGAAAAATGGGATGATTACACCATTTATTTATTTCCTATACACATGGGGGTAGAGTAACCGCTTCCTTGATTTCATGACACATCAAGCACATTAATACTTAGTTTCACTACACATGGTGGTAGAGCAAACTTTTAGTTTAATACATCACACATGGGGATTGAGCAAACTAATACTTTAAAACATCGCACAGGGGGATTGAGCAAACTAATACTTTAATACATCACACATGGGGGTTGAGTAATAATGTACTTTAAAACATCACACATGTGGGTTGAGTAATCATGTAGTTTAATACATCGTACATGGGGATTAAGTAAATTTATACTTGAATTCACTACACATAGGGATTGAGCATTCATATAGTTTAATACATCACACATGGTGATTGAGTAATCATATAGTTTAATACATCACACATGAGGATTGAGTAAACTTATACTTGAATTCACTACACATAATGGTTCAGCAAACTTATCTTTTAATACATCACAAATAGGGATTCAGCAAATTGATACTTTAATACATCACACATGGGGATTGAGTAAACGTATAGTTTAATACATCACACATGGGGATTGAGCAAACTTCTACTTTAATACATGACACATGGGGGTTGAGTAAACTTCTCCTACATATGGGGTTGAACAAACTTATACTTAAATGCACTACACATAAGGATTGAGCAAATAAATACTTTAATGCACAACACATGAAGGTTGAGCAAACTTATCCTTAAATGCACAACCCATAAGGGTTGAGCAAACTTCTACTTTAATCCACTACACACTGGGATTGAGCAAACATTAACTTTAATACATCACACATGGGGGTTGAGCAAAATTATACTTTAAAACATCGCACAGGGGGATTGAGCAAACTAATAGTTTAATACATCACACATAGGGATTCAGCAAACATTTTCTTTTAAACAACACACATGGGGATTAAGCAAACATCTTCTTTAATACATCACACATTGGGATTAAAAAAACTTCTACTTTAGTGCACAACCCATAAGGGCTGAGCAAATTCTACTTTAATGCACTACACATTGGGATTGAAGAAACATTAACTTTAATACATCACGCATAGGGGTTGAGCAAACGTATACTTTAATACATCACACATGGGGGTAAACCAAACTTTCAGTTTAATACACCACAAATAGGGATTGAGCAAACTTATCGTTTAATACATCACACATAGGGATTGAGCATTCATATAATTTAATACATCACACATGGTGATTGAGTCATCATATAGTTTAATACATCACACATGGGGGTTGAGTAAACTTCTC
Source organism: Haliotis rufescens (assembly GCF_023055435.1). Taxonomy (NCBI): domain Eukaryota; kingdom Metazoa; phylum Mollusca; class Gastropoda; order Lepetellida; family Haliotidae; genus Haliotis; species Haliotis rufescens. The sequence goes on from NW_025963824.1 coordinate 3,651,412, forward strand.
CTTTAATGCACTACACATGGGGTTGAACAAACTTATACTTAAATGCAATACACATAAGGATTGAGCAAATAAATACTTTAATGCACAACACATGAAGGTTGAGCAAACTTATCCTTAAATGCACAACCCATAAGGGTTGAGCAAACTTCTACTTTAATCCACTACACACTGGGATTGAGCAAACATTAACTTTAATACATCACACATGGGGGTTGACCAAACTTTCAGTTTGATACATCACACATGGGGGTTGACCAAACTTATACTTTAAAACATCGCACAGGGGGATTGAGCAAACTTATAGTTTAAAACATCACACATAGGGATTCAGGAAACATTTTCTTTTAAACATCACACATGGGGATTAAGCAAACATCTTCTTTAATACATCACACATTGGGATTAAAAAAACTTCTTCTTTAGTGCACAACCCATAAGGGTTGAGCAAACTTCTACTTTAATGCACTACACATTGGGATTGAAGAAACATTAACTTTAATACATCACGCATATGGGTTGAGCAAACGTATACTTTAATACATCACTCATGGGGGTTGACCAAACTTTCAGTTTAATACATCACAAATAGGGATTCAGCAAACTTATCGTTTAATACATCACACATAGGGATTGAGCATTCATATAATTTAATACATCACACATGGGGATTGAGCAAACTTCTACTTTAATACATCACACATGGGGGTTGAGTAAACTTCTCCTTTAATGCACTACACATGGGGTTGAACAAACTTATACTTAAATGCACTACACATAAGTATAAAGCAAATGCATACTTTAATGCACAACACATGAAGGTTGAGCAAACTTATCCTTTAATGCACAACCCATAAGGGTTGAGCAAACGTATACTTTGATGCACTACACATTGGGATTGAGCAAACATTAACTTTAATACATCACACATAGGGGTTGACCAAACTTTCAGTTTAATACATCACACATGGGGGTTGAGCAAACTTATACATTAATACATCGCACAGGGGGATTGAGCAAACTTATAGTTTAATACATCACACATAGGGATTCAGCAAATATTTTCTTTTAAACATCACATATGGGGATTAAGCAAACATCTTCTTTAATACATCACACATTGGGATTAAAAAAACTTCTACTTTAATGCATTACAGTTGGGGATTGAGTAAATTATCGCTTAATACATCACACATGGGGATTGAGCAAACTTATAGTTGAATACATCACACATGGGGATTGAGTAAACTTATCGCTTAATACATCACACATGGGGATTGAGCAAACTTATAGTTGAATACATCACACATGGGGATTGAGTAAACTTCTACTTTAATACATCACACATGGGGGCCTAGCAAACTTATACTTCAATGCACTACACATGGGGATTGATGACACTTAAACCTAATTCACTACATATGGAAGTTGAGCAAACTTCTAATTTCTAAACTTATACTTTACTTCATCGCACATGGGAGTTGAGCAAACTTATAATTTAAAGCATTAGACTTAAGGATTGAGCAATTTTATACTTTAATACGTTAATTTCATTGGATTTATCAAAAAAGGACAAAATCATGTTTTTTGGCCTGGACACGTCTGAGACTGTGTACGGGCCTATTCCAAAGAATTTTGTATTCATCATTTTCCATGACGCCCTCCACTCATTCTGAGTCGTACCATGGATGGACCTCTGTGTCAAAACCACAAGCTTTGTGAAGATGGTAATAAAATGATCGAGCTGCTCCATGTCCTTTAAGATATTGTGTGTGCCAATGCTAGGCATCCACTGACAATGTGTTGGACAGTCTCTTTAAATTCATAACATACTTTACATTTCATATTTACATGATAATGCAAAATCACACATTGACGGTTTCAAGGGGGAAGTGACTGGTCCTGATTATTATTATTAATGTTATTATTATCATTTCAGATATGTGTCAACGATGCACATCCCTTGAACGTGAATATAGACAGTACAGCACTGCTCCACACAGCTTCATCGTTCACGCAGACAGAAGCATCATCACTGGTCCAGGAAAGAATAAGGAGGTCAAGAAGGGGAAGAAGAAGATCCTCCAGGACATAGAGAAGAAAGTGTCAGCTCTCAGGAACACGCTCGGGGGACATCTGCTGGTTCACCTACACGGACAGAAGGAGGGAGACAGGTATCTGGAGTACTTCCATGAGTTTGTGGACAAAACTCTACAGGACCTGATTGAGTGTGGATCTTCCTATGTGGATAATTATCGCACGACATGGTTGCATGAGATACCATGCTTTGAAAACGTTAACGATGTTTTATTGATAGATGTAACCCGCACATGCGGAATTTCAACAGCAAATGTTAACACAAAGATATGTAATGACTTTGAAAACACAAGCCCTACAACATTTAATTTAGTTTACTTGCTGGCACATTCTCGATACGAGGCATCACATGGTGCACCTGCTTTAAAGGGAATTGATCAAGACAAGCTGCAGCTGTACCAAGAATCTCAGAATGTTGAACTGAAACTGTTCTGTCCAAAGAATGACATCTCACATGTGCAGTATATTTGGGAAGATCTTAAACTCAAGGACAATATAACGTCGATGTCTAAAGTTCCTGGTGGAGGGTCATATTATGTGGGAGTAGAGGAAAGAGTGGTCACAGAGAGCGGTTACAAGACTAAAGTACCCTATTTTGTCGGTTTTCAGGTTGATAATCCAGAAGAACTTAAGGAAGGTCTGCAAATCAAGCTAAACAAGGAACTTTGTGTGTTATCTTTCACTGGTGAATTTGGTCACCCACCGTCTGACCTGGTCCAAATAGGAATCCATAGACTCCCTGGCGTAGGGAACAAGTGTGTACTTGAAGTAGCAGTGAGGTTCTTTGGTGGGATTGTCTTCTGTGACAAACAGGGGCCAAGAATTTATGAAATACAGAATCATGGTATATGCAGAATGGAAAGGTCTGAGTGGCTACGAAGAATCCTGCAGCTCCCTTCGTGGAAAGTGATACAAACAAATGAGGTGGAGACTGAGAGTGAACACAATCTAAACACACAGAACATAATCTATTCCCGTACATAAAAGACGTGCAGTGAATACAGTGACTGTATTCTTATTTTACTCAAGCCTTTATTGAAAATATATTTAGTTTTGCATTGTACTTATCATTAAGTTGGAACAGATAGTGACTGGCTTGACACTTGGATTTCAATATTTGTAAGAGAATACAACAAAATTTGACTTAACTGTGTGTTTTGTGTCTTTGGGAAAAGACTTTATCATATAAATCAAAGAGCGCTATCTCACAGAAGTCAGAATGTCGTCCACCGAGAGTGAAGATTCGGATTTGTCCAGCGCCTACAGCTCTGACGGGGAGGTCCAGCTCTCCATCACCAGACCACAGAGGACACCAGGGCTCAAGTATCTGGACTTTGATGGTAGGGGTATATCTCACACTGATTCATTTCAGCAATACAAGTATCATTATCAGTAGTTGGTAGCGGTACCCTGGTACCGCTCCTGGCTTCCGATTGGTCGGTTGGTCTGATGACGTCACTTCTGGTTTCGGTTTGGTCACGTGACTGCGCATGCGCACAGGGCATGATGGGTCCTGCGTGCGCATCCAAGATGGCGGCACATCCGTTTCCGGTGGCGTGTGCCTCCAAGAGGGCGTCGCCTCCGTTTCCGGGGAAGGGGAAAAACCCAGAGAAGCTGTCGTAAAAGGTGAACAAGATCGACATTGAAAGAAGCGCGTCAATTTGCACTGATAATTTATAATATACTTTTATAATTAATCATGCCAATTCCTACTTGTGTGACTAGTAATGTACAATTTATTCTATTTGACACACCTGACAGTAGTAAGTAAAGTTGATATATTTTTCATACTGCGAATTGGTAACAACTATATTCAGTTATGTATTGGATGTTATTTTTTAAATTCCAAAGCATACGAAATCAATTGTGTCTTTTTATATCAAATATATGAACTCAAGTTGATAATTAATAAATCTCAATGTCTTGCCGGGGAGATAAAAGTCACGATGGTGATATTTTATTCAACTTACAAAATCATGCTTCCATGTTTTACAGCTTGTAGACAGTAGTAACTAGTGTAAAACGTACAGCTGACCAGTTCAGTAGCAGAACGATTGGTGATGTCCTTTCCTTGTGAGATCATGGCAACCAATGACACAATGGTCGGCAAAGCATTGTGATGCAATGTCATAATAGCAATATTTCCTTGGAGACTCAAGAGATGTATCATGAGGTAGCCAGCTTTAGATGATAAATAAGGTTATTACAATAGTATTACAACAGCTGGTCAGTGATTATTACACAACTGAAATCAGGTGCAAATGAAGTGACCCTTCGGAAAAACGTCAGCATGTTTTCATTGCGTTGTCTTTATAACAGTTGCAGACTGCATTCACCCAATAGACGTGAAGCTGTTTGTAAGGCCGGATATTTTAACATCTGTGAGATCCATACCTGATTTAAACTTCGTCTACATCAACTCCCCTACACTGACGTTCCTGGAGCCAGAGGAGGAGGTGCCAGCTCCACACAGCGTCATCTGCGACGCCTACATCTTTAAGACAGACGGAGTGGTTCTCGTCCTGACGTTTGTTTCCAGAGATGAGCCTGACGCTGTTCTTTACAACTCCACACAGGCCCGGGCTCTGACGGTCGCTGTCAGGAGCAGAACTTGCACCAACTTTCACCCCGTTCATGGCGTCGTATCGCCAGACATATACAAAAGTTCTCGGAACTTCCTGACCAGGATCCAGCAACTTCACACAACTGCAGCGCATTTGTCTGTACATCAGTCCTTGACTTCCAGAGATGGGAAGATGGTTGACATATTCAGGACGATGACTCAGCATCAAAGGCCATCAAGAAAACTCACAGGTAGAATTTGACTCTCAATATCTGATTTACAAACAGTAATACTATACACTTTCTCCTTTAAAGGACAATTGTTTAGCTTTGACGATGCGTGTTAGATCCGGAATATTTAATTAATACTCGTCACAGAATCATAAAAGTGGTTGTTCTGTGGTTGTTCAGCGGTTATATCTTTACAAGAATATTATAATGTGTATGTTATTTTTTTCTTCGGCTTTTGACATGTGATCCATTTTCCAACAGGATTCCTGACGTTTCGAAGCATGCATGGGTGCTGCATGTTAGATATGGAATGTTGAATCAATACTCGTCACAACATTAATGAATGTAGGGATTAATCAAGATAAGCACGTAGACAATAAAGTAACTGTTACAATTTGGATTGTAAAAGTGTTTATTCTGGAGTGTTGCTGTTATGAATAGATACAGTTTCTGTATGTTATTTTACTTCATGTATCTGTGGTTGTATCGCTATGAGTATGTGTATATGTTATTTTGTCTTCAGCTTTTGACAAATGAGCCATATGTTTCAGATTGGGAGAGATTATTTGTGAAGACAGCTGCCTACCAGGAAGTCCGAGACAAGCTACAACAACACAACCTGGTGATGCTGACTGGTGGTCCTGGGGAAGGTAAGACCACAATAGGACACATGCTGTGTTGTGACTACCAGCAACAAGGATACAACACAGTCTTCTACAGCAGATGGGAGGACTTGAACAAGGATGTATTCCAGGCAACTAAACCGACACTGGTGGTGATTGATGACATGGCAGATCACTGGGTATATTCAAACTTTGTCAAAGAGATACACAACAAAACTTATACCAACAAGCTTGTTTGTGTTCTTATTATATACGCGAACTGCAAACGAGATACGTTCAATCGAAAGACGGACATAACACAGATAGGAAGACAGAACTTGGACAGAACAAAGCAGGAATATTCCCAGATGCTGGAGATGCAGACAGACATTCCATCAGACACACGGGAGGAGATTATAGCTAACCTTCCTTCATATGTCGGTTTCCCCAAGGTCATCAAACACTTCTCTCAAGACAGACCTACCACAGATCCTGTATCATTTTTCGCATATCCACATTCACAATTCAGAAAAGAAATAGAAACATTACTTAGAAATGTTGATTATTCTGCTACAATGATATATATCTTGGTTTCTGGGAACCTAGTGGCAGACTACTATCCATATCCATATATCTATGACAGTGATGAAAGTGATGAGCGTGATCAGAGTGGTTATTATATCGATGGTTCGAGAGAGTTTCAGTCTCTCTTTCCCGAATTAAGAACAGATGATCTTCCTGACATGTTACACAGATTGTGTGCCACCTATCTATGTCAGTCTGGCGACGATATTAGTTTCACAGAGCCTGTCATATATGACGCCTGTATGTTTGTTGTTGACAGCATGTTTCCTGGAGTTCTATGGAAACACTGCAAAGTTTTATATGAAACTGACAACAAACAGTATCTCACAGACTTGCCTGATAAAACCATCGTCATCTCCAGTCACAACACAAACATGTTTCTGACACAGCTGGTAGAAGACACAAGGAGAGGGAAGTTCAGACACACATTCCGTCACCCAGTTCTCAGCAGGGAGGACAACATAGACAGGTTCCTGACACAGCTCGGGGACAGTTTTGTGAATGTTCTACATTTACAGGATACAGCTGGTTCTTCCACTGGTTTAAGGTGCTTCTTGTACTGGGTCCTACAGTCTGGCAATGATTACCTGTGTCAGAAGGTGTTACAGAAACAGGAACTGTCACAGGTACATGTCAGTGAAGAACTAGCTTGTTGTATCAGACTACAAGACACCAAGTCCTTCCTGTATCTACGACAGCAGCTGCTGGATCTACAGAGGGGAGATATCACATATACACCAGACTATACAGATGCTGATGGAAACTCTCTTTTTATGATGTCTGTGGACAGGAATAATGCCAACATGGTCGACATCTTACTAGAAGATGATGCAGAATGTCTGATCATGAACAAAGTCGGAAATTCTGCCCTCCATCTGGCCTCTTTGAGGGGATATACAGATGTTGTCAAGTTACTGCTTCCCCACATGGAGAACTGGAAGAATCTGCCAGGACAGGACTTGATGACACCTGTCATGATGGCTGCACTGAAAGGTCATGGTCAGCTGTATAAGTATCTGGCAGATGAAGGGAAGTGTGACCTGACTGGTGTTGATGATAACGGTGATACTATCCTACATCTGGCATGTCAGGGCGGTAGTGTCCGGATTGTCAAACATCTGATGTCTAGTAAGCTGTTTGACATCAACCACAGAGGCCAGTATGGAAAGACACCTCTGATGATTGCAGCATGCAGAGGCCACAGAGATGTGTTTCAGTTACTTCTGTTACAGAACTGTCACATCTCTCCTGGGAACTTCACTATGTCGGAGACACTCTCTTATGGACATGTTGGTGACTGCCTGAACATGTCACAGTTTCTACGAGCAAGAGAACATGGCCTGAATAGGTTCATGTTGACACACAAGAAACATTATATCTCGAAATTGAAATCACACTTGGAGGAGAAAGGATCGAGCATGTTACTTGTGGATGTGAGTGGTCTGAGTCTGCTCCACACAGCAGCAGAAACAGGGAACGTGGAACTGGCAGAGTTCCTCCTGTCAAAGGGCAAGGTTGACATCAACACGGGGGATGCCAGCGGGAGGACTCCAGTGATGTTAGCAGCAGCTGCAGGACACAGAATCATGTTTGAGTTTCTAACTAAAAACCAGTGTGACTTGTCATTAAAGGATACAAAGACACGTGGAGTTCTTCACTACGCAAGTCAAGGGGGAAACTTGGGTATTGTACAGGATGTGGGATGTAAGGATGTAAACGAGACAGACAGATATAATAAAACACCTGTCTCGTATTGTGTAGAGAGAGGACATAAACACATTTTTGACACATTGTTTAATACAGGGGGAGATCTGTCAGTTGTAGACACTGACAAGAACACACTGCTACATTTTGCATCCAAGGGAGGTAACCAGGCTATAGTGGAGCATCTCCTGTCATCAGGGATGTTTGACATAAATGCTGTGAACAGAGACAGGAGAACACCCCTGTTGGAAGCAGCGTTCAGTGGACACGCAGACATCTGTCAGCACCTGATTGTTGTCGGAGCTGATGTACACAGACAGGACTATGATGGGAATGACGTGGTACTTGTTGCTGCTCAGACACGGAATCTCCAGTTGGCTGAGTGTGTTTTGTCTGTGAAGAAACGAGTTGACTTTGTACAGGACAAACATGGGAAAACAGCAGCAATGTTTGCAGCAGAGAGCGGGGATGCTGACATGTTTACGCTGATGAGCAAAGGGTGTGATCTCTCTGTGAAGGATGACGAAAAAAACAGCATCCTTCATTTCGCTTGCACAGGAGGAAATGTAGATATAGTAGAATCTATTTTTGCACAGAACAAAGCCAACTTCAATGGAAGAAATATATCTCAAGAAACACCAGTGATAAGGGCAGCGTTGAATGGTCACAAGGCAGTGTTTGACCTACTTGTCAGTAAAGGATGTGACCTGACAGTGACGGATGAGTATGGTGACAACATCCTTCATGTGGCTTGTGATGGAGGCAATGCACAGATTGTAGAGTACCTTGTCTCTCATAACATAGTTGACATCAACAGTGCAGATTATGTGGACAGAACACCAGTGATGCTGGCAGTGTTGAAGGGTCACAAGGCAGTGTTTGACCTACTTGTAAGGAAAGGATGTGACCTGACAGTGGAGGATGTGTTTGGTAACAACATCCTTCACGTGGCTTGTGATGGAGGCAATGTACAGATTGTAGAGTACATTGTCTCTCATAACATAGTTGACATCAACAGTGCAGATTATGTGGACAGAACACCAGTGATGCTGGCAGTGTTAAAGGGACACAAGGCAGTGTTTGACCTACTTGTGAGTAAAGGATGTGACCTGACAGTGACGGATGAGTATGGTGACAACATCCTTCACGTGGCTTGTGATGGAGGCAATGCACAGATTGTAGAGTACATTGTCTCTCATAACATAGTTGACATCAACAGTGCAGATTATGTGCGCAGAACACCAGTGATGGTGGCAGTGTTAAAGGGTCACAAGGAAGTGTTTGACCTATTTGTGAGTAAAGGATGTGACCTGACAGTGAAGGATAAGAATGGTGACAACATCCTTCATGTGGCTTGTGATGGAGGCAATGTTCAGATTGTAGAGTACATTGTCTCTCATAACATAGTTGACATCAACAGTGCAGATTATGTGCGCAGAACACCAGTGATGCTGTCAGTGTTAAAGGGTCACAAGGAAGTGTTTGACCTACTTGTGAATAAAGGATGTGACCTGACAGAGAAGGATAAGAATGGTGACAACATCCTTCATGTGGCTTGTGATGGAGGCAATGTTCAGATTGTAGAGTACATTGTCTCTCATAACATAGTTGACATGGACAGTGCAGATTATGTGCGCAGAACACCAGTGATGGTGGCAGTGTTAAAGGGTCACAAGGAAGTGTTTGACCTACTTGTGAGTAAAGGATGTGACCTGACAGTGAAGGATAAGAATGGTGACAACATCCTTCATGTGGCTTGTGATGGAGGCAATGTTCAGATTGTAGAGTGCATTGTCTCTCATGACATCGTTGACATCAACAGAACAGGTTGTGCCGGAACATCACTTGATATCGCAAAAAAACAACGCAACCATTCGTTGGTTAAGTTTCTTAATCAATATGGTGCAGTATCCAGATACCATCACTGCAGATCGCGATAGACAACGATGAAATGGTTGATATTCTGAAGCAATTTGGTGCAGTGTGAGAAGTGTGTCCATCTGGTCCATGAAAACCACCTCTGCCCTGACACTTGACAGGCTTGTTCTCAACAATTTGTCCAAAGGGATGTCATCCGGTCCCCATGCTAACCATAATGAAGAAACCTCTTGTTGTCAAGTTTGTCCACGAATCTGAAGTTTGGACCATTATTTGACCTTTTGTATGTCGACCTTGCTCAATAATACTCCCCAACGTCCCACAGGTTCTATAAACATCAACTCCTCAAAAAGACAAAACTTAACATGGATGGTCTCACAGCGGCGACACCTTACTTTGCTCTGGAGGAACCACATTTTATCAAGTTTATTTATGACCACTATCCAGCCATTTGTTTGTGTAAAGTATGATATATGATGCAACACATATGTAGATAGTAGTGGGACTCTCATATATGTTCCTTTTTTGTAATAAAACGCAAGTCGAGTATGCAGTATACATGTTATTTATTTTCAACAGTAAAGAGAAGAAATAATAATAGGGCAAGATTGCCAAAAATTTGAAAGAAGACAGTTTAATGGATTCAAAGGTAGATGACATGTTATTGTTTTTAAATGTTAAGGGCTTACACAGTTTCGGGTCAATACCCAAAAGTTCAGTCAATACCTGGTGTGACCACCATTAGCATTGATCACTGCCACACATCTCCTGTATATTGCGTGGATCAGACGATTTGTGAAGGCCTTAGGGATCCTCCTGCACACTTCCAGAGCAGCTGTGCGTAGTTCATCGGCAGTTGAAGGGACTGATAGTACGTTGTGAAGACGCCTTTGAAGTGTTCGATGGGGTTCAGATCAGGCTGAGGGCTGGCCACGGTAGATCTAGAACACGGATGTTGTGTTGTTGCAAAATGGCCATGGTAGCTCTGGCAACATAGGGACGAGCGTTGTCCTGCTGGAAAATGTGTTGTTGATGTGCAAAAAATGGAACAACGTGGGGTCTGATCACATGGTCGATATATCCCTGAGCAGTGACGCTGTGACCAACATTCAGAAAGCTCTTCGGCGACATCTGAGGTTGTTGGAACGGAGACGTCGGATCACAATGCTCGGCTAATGTGTCGATTATGTGTTCGTATGGTCTGCCTAGCACTTTCACTTGCAGTTAGGAACGGATGTCGCTGGTGTTGACAGGTAATCTGCCGATCTTGTCGAGGTGTGGTGACCCTAGGACAACCACTCCGAGGAAGGTCATCTGTGGTCTGTGTAGCATTGTATCGATGCAGGTAACTTGTGGTAATGGTAACGTTGAAATGATGGGCAACATCTTGGACAGACTCTCCAGCTTCCAAACGTCCGATAGCCTGGTTTCTCTGAATATGAGTTAGGTGTGGCATTGTTGACCAAGGAGTGGTAGGTCCAAGAATCGGCCAAAGTTGTTGCCCACTACAGTTCGTGACAGTTCGTGCATTTTCGATTTCACGAGAAATGGGTGCATGATACCCGCATATTCATTGAAATGGTGTGTTTTGGCGATTCAGTTCTTTTGTTGCGTTTTTACTCGGGGCTTACAAAATGCATCCAAAAACATTGATAACACCATCAGGCTTCGCTACATGCTAAAACTCGTATCAATTTATGGTTCCGTGTCTGTTACCTATTTACTTAAAGCCACTTGCGTTTCGTTTGCGTGTGAGTATATTTTGATATTTGTTCTTTGACTCTGCACCTAAATTCTCTCAAATTCCATGTCAGATTTTTTGTGGTGTGACGTACATATTATTTTTTATTCAAATTGTTTACCTTGAATTCACCTTTGCACTTTTATTAGGTCTTATTTTCTCTGGGAATGGATGTCCTGGTTCAGAAAAAATCTGTTTTCTTTTGTTTTTGATGCAATCATATTTTCCGGCAATCAATAGAATTTAGTACTAGTTTCAAATCCTCAGTATTTATGAAGGAAATATTAAAATGTCAAAGCTGACAGCAACTTGTGTCATGTGGCCATCTTTGGTGAGCTACGTTACTATGGACTGATTTGATGGGGAATATACGCTCTTCAAAAAAGACAACGCAAAGTTATATATACTGAACAACAAAAGTTCCTGTGACATTGAATATGATTTAATGCAAATGTTATGAGTTTTACTAAATCTGAAACAATATCGGCTTAAAACAGATATACGACTTCTGCAAGTGTTCAAATGTTTAAATTTGCCATACTGACTTCAGAAAACGCGTGATTTCATATAAAACGATCAACATGACAAAATGTCAATTTACAAATCAATAGCGTGTGTGTCCACCTCTAGTTGCGATGCAAACAACACATCTTCGTCTCATTGAATGGACCAGGCGTCGCACAAACTCCTGTGGGATATATGTCAATATCTGCTGGAGGATGTTTCGAAGTTCCTAGAGTGTCTGTGGAACAGGCGGTTGATGTCGAAGGCGTCGATCCATCTCATCCCACATGTGAGAGATCAGGGGAGCGAGCCGGCAAGGGGAATGACATTCACGTTGTTTTGTTGAAGACAATCCTGATCAAGTCGAGCAATATGAGGGCGTTGTCATGTTGAAAGGTAATGTCTGGGCCATGACAACGCAAAAAGGTAGAACCACAGGGCAGATGTCCCCTCGCGGTAGCGCTGTCCATTGAGATTTCCCTCTACCATTATCAAACGGATCCTCTGTCTTGCTGTAATCCCTACCCATACCATAACGCTGCCGCACCACTGTAGACGTGCTTGACGGTGGTTTCCTGTCAAAATTGAACGTCTGGCGGGTCTTCTGGGGACAATCCCTGCACATCTGAGGCGGCGACGTGCGGTTTGTGAAGCAATTCGGGATGCTTCTTGCAGTCACTGTTGCTGGCTAGGATCGATTTCGTAGGTGTGTTGTTCGAATCCAATTGTCTTGTCGATTATTGGTTGCGCATGGCCTGCCACTCCGAGGATGGTCTCTGACTGCATTCATCTGTTGCCAAAGTTGCCATAAACACCAAATGGTGTTTCTGTGGACGTTAAATTGTCTTGCAACATCACGTTGACTCGATCCTGTTTCAATCATATCAAAGGCTTGCAGGCGTGGCATTTCGTAATGTTGAATAATTGCGTATGTTTGTTGTTTTTCTGAGTGGCTGTTGTCAGCACGATGCTTAACAATGCATATGGAATCCCGTTAACACACGTTTTTATACCAATTCTTGGGTTGTGAAATGCATGGGGCTTGCATAAAAGTCAACTTTTGCATTGAATGCATGCTTTTCTGTAGCAGCTGCGTTTTTCTGACTTGATTCCATACACGTACTACAATAATCAAAACCAAACTTTACTTGTTTCATAAATACACCAAAATATTGGTGTCACAGAACTTTTGTTGTTGAGTATATTTGATTCCTCTGTTGGCAGTATCTGTATCTAACCAGTACGGAGTCCTGCAATTCAACCCACATGAATAATACACCTGGATAAACGTGGAGGTGACTGTACATTTCCACACATGACAAGAAGTATACATCCCGTTTTACTTTGTATATCTTTTGTTACATTGTATATCTAATGTTATATTGTATATCCAGTGTTACTTTGTACGTCTTGTGTCACATTGTATATCACGTGTTAAATTGTATATCCAGTGTTACTTTGTATGTCGTGTGTCACATTGTACATCACGTGTTATATTGTATATCCAGTGTTACATTGTATGTCTTGTGTCACATTGTATAACACGTGTTAAATTGTATATCCAGTGTTACTTTGTATGTCGTGTGTCACATTGTATATCACGTGTTATATTGTATATCCAGTGTTACTTTGTATATCTTGTGTCACATCGTACATCACGTGTTACACTGTATATATCCCGTTACACGCTATGTGAGTTGTCCCTTCAAGCACATGTTTTTGTACAAAGTGATCCCCTTTACTGTAATAATGACACTTTTTTTCCAGTATTTCATGACATATTGTGTGACACTTCTGGTTGTTTGACAGCCTTCAATCACTTCCTCTGTATCACAGGAGGCACTGGTGGCAAAGTTGTCTGAGACGCCGCTATTCGCTGTGCAGAATTGCGTCCCCTGGACACACCGGGAACCTATGATTGTGGGTTCGAATCCCTGTTCGCCCTGATTATGTTTCTAGGTTTGTCAGCACCATACCCGTGCTCGTGGGTTTCACCGAAGTAGTAAGCGTTGGAGACCTGCATCACTTTCGGGCTGTCCTCCAACATTAAGCTGACATGCCTGATGAAACTGGAATACTGTTAAACGCGGCGTTAAACCCAACTCACTCACTCACGATTGTATCATAGAAGTTTGGGGTACACAGAAAGGTGGTAATGTGTATATCTTGTGTTACATTGTATATTTTGTTACATTGTATATCCAGTATTACATAGTATATCTTGTGTTACATTGTATATTTTGTGTCATATTGTATATCTAGTGTTACATTGTATGTCTAGTGTCATATTGTATATCTTGTTACATTGTTTATCCTTTCACATTGTATCACTGGTTATGTTGTATAGCCTGTTACATTGTATATGCCCTGTTACATACTACATACCCTGTTACATTGTAGATTCCCTGTTACACCCTATGTAAGTTGTCCCACCAAACATATATCATTGTACAAAGTGACCTGGTGCTGTAATAATGCCACTAATATCGTGGTGTTGCTGATATTTCATGACACATTGTGTAACAGTTCCAGTTATTTGACAACCTTCAATTACGTCCTCTGCTTCTGTGTATCACATGACCCGAGTCAGTGCTGTGAGAAACATGCGGTGTTCTAACAATCCAACAGCTGGTACAGGGAGATACTTCTGAAAGATACACAGACGTGTGGGGTACACAGGAAGAAGACGTGTTAATTTTCCACGTGTATATTCAACAGGTGTTCACATTTACAAATTGCTCATACTATTGAAATACGAGCAGCTACTGCTGTAACTGTGTGTATATTTTTGAAGTGACATTTGCTTTTTGTAATATTGGTCAAATAAAACACGAACTCCATCAGGCATCTTCCTTCAATCATTGATATAATATGGCTTACACTACAGAGGATTCTATCCAGTCTTAATGTGCAACACATATAACTATTTCTCACATTCGTCACATCAGGGGTCGATGTTGGACACATCCTACCTTTACGTCATCAGTCGATAGAGACCCACATCCATCACTCACTCTCTCACTCATCAGGAGTCGATGTTGAACACATCCTACCTTTACCTCATCAGTCGATAGAGACCCACATCCATCACTCACTCTCTCATTCATCAGGAGTCGATGTTGGACACATCCTACCTTTACGTCA
Source organism: Haliotis rufescens (assembly GCF_023055435.1). NCBI lineage: Eukaryota > Metazoa > Mollusca > Gastropoda > Lepetellida > Haliotidae > Haliotis > Haliotis rufescens. Next base: position 3,666,457 of record NW_025963824.1, read on the forward strand.
TCAGTCGATAGAGACCCACATCCATCACTCACTCTCTCACTCACCAAGAGTCGATGTTGGACACATCCTACCTTTACGTCATCAGTCAATATAAACCAACATCCATCACTCACTCTCTCACTCATCAGGAGTCGATGTTGAACACATCCTACCTTCACGTCATCAGGCGATAGAGACCCACATACAGCACTCACTCTCTCACTCATCACATCAGGAGTCCATGTTGAACACACCCTACCTTCACGTCATCAGGCGATAGAGACCCACATACATCACTCATCACAGCAGGGTTCTTCTTTAAATGTGTGTTTGAGTGTAGCACACTGAGGTCAGACAGTGTGAAGGACTTCTCTTGGGTGTATGAGTTATTCTGTCAACACGTGTGTTTGAAATTCTCATAATGAGGTCCGACTGAAGGAACGGCTTGTCTGGTGGTGTGAGTTATTCTGTCAAAACGTGTTTTAGATTCTCACAATTAGGTCAGACTGAGTGAAGGGCTTGTCTGGTAGTATGAGTTATTCTGTCAAAACGTGTGTTTTAGATTCTCACAATGAGGCCCGACTGAGTGAAGGGCGTGTCTGGTGGTGTGTGTGTGTCATCGGTGTTCAATAATCTCAGCTGAATAAACCTACACTAACATTCATGGCTTGATACCTCCAGCAGTTGTCTCCCTTACATCGGCTAGGTGCTCAGTAATATCAAGTGGATAAACCAACGCTAACTGCATGGCTCTAAATACACAGCAGTTGTTTCCCCATGATGTATCAGAACATATTTTACTGCTACTTATGCGAACATTATTGTCTTCCTAGGAGAGACAATAATTATTCAGGGGAGATAGCTACAGCTGAATAGAAATAAGTGCAGCTGAAAAGGAGACGAATAAATCAGGGGACGTAAAAGTAAAGGTATTGAGATGACTGTTTTTGAAGAGCAGTCAAATTATTACTAAGGGGAATAACAATGTACTAAGGGGAATAACTGTGTACTAAGGGAAATAACTGCATCAAGACCACTTATAGATCAGGGGAGACAACTGTCTCTGAACATAGCTGAAGGTGGTGCTACACAACTACCCTGGCAGCTGTAAATGAAGGACGAACTAAAATCAAATGAAAAAGTGGATGAGTGTAATAAATGGGCATAATCACAACCTTGTACATAACATGACCAACAAAATATAAGTAGATTGTGTATGATATGGTTGTCCCAGTAAACAGCGCCTACACGGCAAAATTCAAAGATATACAAAACATACGAATTCCGCATTGACAAAAACATTCTAAGCTTGTTTTTGATTGCACATATGCAGAAGTTTACCACTAATTCATTCAGTTTGTTTTTCACTTTAGTAAGGGTTTCTTCCCGAAATTATTAGGTAAAGTTATTCTGTATGGGACAATAATATTTAAATAATATGTTCATTATGACAACTATATTCTCTTGACTACACCAAGGCACACAAGATGCATAAGTGGAAACTGCACAACCACCCAGTGTTCAGTCTATTAAAAGGGGAAGTACCCAAGTGGTGATCCTCATCTGCCATTTCGTCAAACCGAAAGTTGGTCCTCGTAACCACTGTCGTCTTTAATCTCCTTCACAGACGCCCTTGTTGGCGGGTCACAGATGATGCAGGATATCTGTAGATGTATCTGGACATCGTTTGCCACCCATCATCTCCTGATGGCTGAGGTAAATTTCAGTAGAGTTGTCACTGATGGCTGAGGTAAGTTTCAGTAGAGTTGTCACTGATGGCTGAGGTAAGTTTCAGTAGAGTTGTCACTGATGGCTGAGGTAAGTTTCAGTAGAGTTGTCACTGATGGCTGAGGTAAGTTTCAGTAGAGTTGTCACTGATGGCTGAGGTAAGTTTCAGTAGAGTTGTCACTGATGGCTGAGGTAAGTTTCAGTAGAGTTGTCACTGATGGCTGAGATAAGTTTCAGCAGCGTTGTCACTGATGGCTGAGGTAAGTTTCAGTAGAGTTGTCACTGATGGCTGAGGTAAGTTTCAGTAGAGTTGTCACTGATGGCTGAGGTAAGTTTCAGTAGAGTTGCCACTGATGGCTGAGGTAAGTTTCAGTAGAGTTGTCACTGATGGCTGAGGTAAGTTTCAGTAGAGTTGTCACTGATGGCTGAGGTAAGTTTCAGCAGAGTTGTCACTGATGGCTGAGGTAAGTTTCAGTAGAGTTGTCACTGATGGCTGAGGTAAGTTTCAGTAGAGTTGTCACTGATGGCTGAGGTAAGTTTCAGTAGAGTTGTCACTGATGGCTGAGGTAAGTTTCAGTAGAGTTGCCACTGATGGCTGAGGTAAGTTTCAGTAGAGGTGCCACTGATGGCTGAGGTAAGTTTCAGTAGAGTTGTCACTGACGTCCTGCAAGTCAAGATCCACATCCACAGGTTCCTCCCCGTCAAAGATTTCATCCTGATTGCTCTTTCCAGTCTCACTTTCCAAATCCGTGGGGACAGGGGGGACATAGTCGACTAAGGCAGCACATTTTACCATGCAGAGTTGCGTCGTTTGGCCACGCCAGAAACCTATGATGTCGGCTTCAAATCCAAGTGTGCAACAGGTATGTTTCTAGGCCTGTCAGCATCAAATCTGTGCTCGTGGGTTTCACCAGAGTGGCACACGTCTGAAACTTTCCTCCTACATTAAGATGACACGCCATGATATAACTGGAGTACAGTTTGAAGGACTCGTTCACTCTGTCTTCAACTCGATAGTTGAAGCAATAGGATATTCCTGTATGAGGGATGTGTATCGACCTTTGTCAGTACTATAACATTTCTCAAGTTCTTGATCAAGACAATCTGAAGATGAAATTCCACATGGACCTCTCTGTACAGTGGCAGTTGTACTGGATTCTCGTCACAAGACCACAAACCCTCCTCCTTTCGTTCCTGTAAGACGTTGATGCCATAATTCACCAGACTGCTATATTTACTGAGTCATGTCAATTCTAAAATTGTAAAATTAATGTGGCTAGAACCTGACAAACATATAACTTTTTTTTGAAGTGGGTTCACATTGCATTAATATTGCAGGTGTTGGTTAGTTGTCTAGCACAATCACCATTGAATGCTTGTATATGAGTGTGGTAATTTATACATTAATCACATACACTTAAAGCTGACCACACCATACATATTTTGATGGATATTATTAAATTGAAAGTTAAAATAAAATATTAATTATTATGTTTGCATTTCCGCGAATATTATTCGATCGATTCTTCTTCAGAACTTAGTCTTTGTGTAACCAATGAATGTTGGATTAAAGCCAAAGTTAACCTAAGTATCTAATTCCACAAACAATTTATAAACATGTAAGGGTCTTGGTCAACTCAATTTAAATATAGAGACGTGCATTGTAAACAAAGGGACCTCAGAATAGCAGTCTCATTCTCATGTTCTTAGCGAATAGTTGACCTAAAAATAGCCTTTGACGTGCAGATATTTGTCAGGTTTTGGCAAAAGGTTATCTACAGAGCCATCTAATACCTAGAACATGTGCCTGATGCAACAAAGAAGTGTGATTTCGTATCTATCAATATCCTCCTTTGTGTCAATTGGAAATGCCTCCCAAAGAAGTAATCCCGCAGTGGACAGATGTTCACTGCTCAGTTTTATGTACGACTAAATGATTATAATAAGATAACGATGTTGGATCAATTCTATGCTACATAAATATTTGTTAATCACCACTGATATGTATTGGCAAATATACGCAGAGTAAGTCAGTTGTAATACGTCTAACACGCCACATATATAAAACAGCACAGAGTAGGGGAGGTAACTACACCTGTCTTGTATACAAGGCTAGTGAGATTAAAGACACGAAGACTGCACCTCAAGCACAGTTTACAACATAACCAACAGATTGTCAGTATTCGGGGAACAGTCAGTTGCCAGTACACTGGGAACAGTCGGTTGCCAGTACATAGGGAACAGTAGGTTATCAGTACACACGAACTAGTCAGTTGTCAGGACACAGGGAACAGTCAGTTGTCAGTACACAGGGAACAGTCAGTTGTCAAGACACAGGGGACAGTCGGTTGTCAGGACACAGGGAACAGTCGGTTGTCAGTAACCAGGGAACAGTCAGTTGTCCGTACACAGGGAACAGTCAGTTGTCAGTAACAAGGGAACAGTAAGTTGTCAGTACACAGGGAAAAGTGGGTTGTCAGTACACAGGAGGCAGTCAGTTGTCAGTACACAGGGAACAGTCGGTTGTCAGTACACAGGGAACAGTCAGTTGTCAGTAACCAGGGAACAGTTAGTTGTCAGTACAGAGGGAACAGTCAGTTGTCAGTGCAGGGAGAACAGTCGGTTGTCAGGACACAGGGAACAGGCGGTTGTCAGTACACAGGGAACAGTCAGTTGTCCGTACACAGGGAACAGTCAGTTGTCAGTAACAAGGGAACAGTCAGTTGTCAGTACACAGGGAACAGTCAGTTGTCAGTAGCCAGGGAACAGTCGGTTGTCAAGACAAAGGAAACAGTCGGGTGTCAGTACAGGGAGAATAGTCAAGTACACCACCGTACACATACCGTAAGGTAGTATCCCTGTACATTGTCCCACATTAGACACCGCCAGGTCCGTGTCTGTTTTCAAAATCTAACCTTGCGGTACCACATATAAGCACACACTGTACCCCATTCTCTTAACATTCTAAGAATGTCATTTCCCTCGAGCTCTGGCTTTATGTTCGATTATGTGTTAAACACAGGGTTTCAATGTTAAACGTTGAGCTGGAACTTTTGTCAGACTGTCACTGCACCCTGCGCATGGACGTCCCCGAGACACGCACTTACACATATCTTCAAAATATCATTGGTATTGGTTGTGAATGTCGTAAGAACATGCATGCGCACATTGGCTTAACAATTACTTCAACAGTAAATACTTCATGTAAAGAGGCACATTTAATCGATTCTGCACAATTAGTTTAACATATAATCTATTCTCGCCTTTCAATCTTGTATCATATGGAAATGTTTGTTTAAATGTAAAAACAAACAAAATAAGGAATAATATGCGACAGCACAAACACACTGAACAACGGCCTTTGTTGTAAAAGCGTGAGTGAACTGAGCGTGACAACTGTTTTCACATTTCACATTACTTCCTTTTTCAAATACATTACTTGTTATTCATACATGACGTCTACATACGACTATCAGCAAAGATATATCTATTTCTAGCCATGTCACAGTGACCGATCTCAGCACGCCGTCCCACCCTACATAACGTCGTGTACGTGGTGATTCACTGTACAGGACATGTTGCACTATCGTTGGCAGTTCCATTGTGTATCTATTGGTATATCTAGGGGTCATAGGTGCACCATAGGGGACACAAGTATATCATTGTATTCAGACACTCCAGGAGAATCGCTGTAGTCGGGGACGGCACTGCAAGTAGCGACATAGCAGCATGGTTGTTTAGCTTGTGTACGTCATAGGCGACAATGAGCATGCATCCTCTCCAGTTGTCTTTGGCGAACATGTTACACATACTCAGAAAAACCCTTCTCTATACACTTTTAAACCCAGCGTGTTTATTAGCTAACTGTCCAGTCCTTTATTCGTGTTTTAGTGTTCATTGTGAGAATGTTTTGATGTCATCAGGTACACTGCTCACTGAGACTGTGACCACATCATTGTCACTGACAGAAATGACCGCCCGTGTCCCGAGGCGCAGCTTATCTCACCTTCGTTTCTTCTAACCTTTACAGTACATTAATTATTCAAAACTAATATGAACAATTAAGGTCATTTCGAGTTATATACTCACATGTAACTTCTCAACTGTTTGAAAATAACATTCATCAAAACAACGTGAACAAAGCCTGGCTGCCCTACATGAAAAGTGAAATAGCAAAATCATTATATGTTAGCATCGCTGAATTATTTGTTCTCTCAAACAACGTGGTAAAAGTGACATATCAAATAATGCTATCTTAACCTGTCAAATCTTTCACACATCAGTAATATCAAGTTTTGGCTTGACTCTAAATCATGAAGATATGCCAATTCCTCTTTTCTACTGAATTCCAAAACTTTACAAAAATCCGAATTAATGAGGTATATATTGCTGATTTCATTACAATGCAAACAATTTTTAACTTGAGTTTTCGCATAATTTCTGCGGGGACTACGCGATCGGATAATTGGAGTTCACATTATCAGACTTCTTTACAGAATAAATCTTAGGTCTTAATCCAACATACTCTGCAATAGTGAGTGAGTGAGTATGGTTTTACACCACTTTTAGCAATATTCCAGCAATATCACGGCGGGGGACACCAGAAATTGGCTTCACACAATAGGAGTTCAAGCACATTCAAACTTCATCTGACCTAATACCTTTTTATTTACTGCGCTGTGCAATGGATTGTCTTTGGGTAATCGCTTTTATCGTTCATATCTATTTTTTCTCTCATATCTTTATACACATCCTCGGTTTGTATTTCCATCAACAAAGAATCTGAGTTGGTATATAACACCTCATATCAATCACCATATTGCTTCGTACGTTCACTGTGATAAAAGTCATACATTAAGTGTTTTGACAAGTCAGGAATACTCATACCAGCGTACACCGGTCTGTAGAATTTCATATTACTCTTCTATGTAATGCTGCAAAGTCGTCATCAAATATGTTACTTCTGTAAATAGCAGGACTGGCTGAAAGGTTCCTAAGTCTTTTTTCCTCAGACCAACATCAACATGCCTCCTTAGATTCTCCATAGTTTTACCAAATACTGAGTTATTCATGAGCTTATATAAACTAGGCGGCAAAAGAAAGTACAGGTTGGCAATTTGTAATTTTCCTAAAAACAGTGATAACTATTGGAAAGTGGGTATTGGGAATATGACTTCTCAGGAACAGGTACCAAAAAAAACCTCACCCGATCGCGCCACCTTTGACCGCGCTCGTGCGGTGACAACAAACTGGTGAAACACGTTTCCCGCGTATGCCTTAAACTGCACGTGCATGTTGGCTGTATACATGCGTTCGTCTGCAGGGTATAACCACTCGTGATGAAAGCACTCAAAAGAAATGCCACGACTGTCATTGGAGAAGAGATAATAAATAGTTCAAAAATAGTTTCTCCAAAAGTACATGCCCAGTGATCTCAGCATTAAGAGATTATCTTATTTCTTTCAGTAATGTGTCGACACTGAAATAAATATGCATACTTGAGAATGTGTGAGATGGGTTTTCGTTAGACAGCTTTAAAATCACCATGTTATGATATTTTATCATATTTCTTTTAGCTCAGCTAGAATCATAGATTTATTTACCTCGGCGACTGACCATAACACCAAGAATGTAAAACAGATGAGGGAGAATGCCGAGTAAATTTAGTCAGAAAGGAAAGTACACAACAGAGAAGAGAGGGTCGAACAATTGTTTGATCTTTGCAACATTCAACTTCAAGTGGATCTGAAATACATATTTTGTCATGGATGATCATGGACTAAAGTAGGTAAAAGTTCATGGGGTATATGAATTTCAGTGAATGAATGAGTATGGTGTTTTGCCGCCTTTAGCAATATTCCAGCAATATTCCAGCGGGGGGACACCGGAAATGGCTTGACACATTATACCTAAGTGGTAAATCGAACCCGGGTGTTCAGTGAGCACTTTACCCACCAGGCTACCCCATCGCCATGTCCAGCAGTAAAATGAAAACATGTTTCTCAAACTTAGTCGACTGGATGTAGGATATCTACTATAGATGATTAGATATAGATATAGATATTATTGTAACTGGCAAGGTGCATGTATTTAGATTGTCCGTAATGGGCGAGACTCTGAGTGAACTTAAACGTCAATGCATTAAGGTAATAACATTTGATATAATTATATAAAACATATCAAATACCCCTGCATCATTAACATACGACGCATGCATTTACAAAGATATATATTCTTAATATTTGTTGATATTACGCTTTGCACCAAATTTTATGCACACTTTGCATCACACAAAGGAACAAACGTCTTTATGGTTGTTCAGTGTTCAGGTATTGTGATGTGCATTCTTACCGTTAGGTGGATTATAGGCGTACAATACACTGGATGGGGTATTCATATAGGACGAACCATTTCAAGTGTAATTGAAAAGCCATTACTTTCAGTCGTATTTCGATCGTTAAACCTCCGCCTTTAGAAACACTGAAGTATTTCCAGCTGAGTTGTTATTCAGTCAAATCTTGTCCCACGCCCGGCGACACCAGCATTATTTGTGTTGACAAAGGAGAACATATAAAAGTTCTTGTGACTTTTCACTCTTTGAAATGTAGCATGTTTGCAACAAGTACCTTTCAAAAGATCCATAATAGCAGATACAAGTTAACTCTTGACTATTGAATTCTAATCTGTTGATTATTTGTTTCGAACTCACTGTTTACATTTGCTGTGACAACACCAACCCTTTCAAAGACGACTGTCGTATATCTGACATTCAACATACCTTACTGTCCGTCTGTGTTTGTGTGTAGAGACTTGTGTGAAATCGAAATGCGCGCAAGTTTTTTCCTTCAGGTTTATATTTGAATATGACCAGAAAGGTTCTTAAGTATAGTTAATGCTGACTGTGCTTTATCAACAAACTGACTTAGCCATTAACTCACTCACTCACCAGCCACTGATGTGGATGTGTGTGAAGCTAATACTGGCCGTCCTTTATCGTATTGTTCGTGGTTTTGCGTAATACAGTACTCACTCACTCACTCACTGCCACTCCCCCGGTACTGACTCTCTACATACAGGTCTTCATTGCATAATTCCCAATCACCACCCACTGAAATGACGTGACAAGTCGACTCTCTACATATGTCTTCATTGCATAATTCCCAATCACCGTCCACTGTACTGACGTGACGGGGCGGTCGGGTAGCCTAGTGGTTAAAGCGTTCGCTCGTCACGCAGAAGACCCGGGTTCAATTCCCGACATGTGTGAAGCCCATTTCTGGTGTCCCCTGCCGTGATGTTGCTGGAATATTGCTAAAAGCGGCATAAAACCATACTCACTCACTCACCCACTCACTGACGTGACAAATCGACTCTCTACATACAGGTCTTCATTGCATAATTCCCAATTACCGCCCACTGTACTGACGGGACAAGTCGACTCTCTACATATGCCTTTTTTGCATAACTCCCAATAACCACCCACTGTACTGACGTGACAAGTCGACTCTCTACATATGCCTTTTTTGCATAATTCCCAATCATCGCCCACTGTACTGACGTGACATGTCGACTTTCTGTATCCAGTAGTAGTGGTGGTAGTTGTACCCATTGTAATCCCAGTTCTGGACATTAACTTGTAGCTGTAGTAGTGGTAGTAGTGGTAGTTCTAGTTGTTGTGGTTGTCATGGTTGTTGATGTGGAAATGTTTACTTATCTGGAGCCATAGCTGGTCTATCAAATAGACCAATGTATCCGAATGTCCTCTTGTGAAACCGTGCATTTTCTTCAGGGCAGAGCATCTGTCACCAGTAGCGGTATTTAGAGCGATCTGGGGACCCAAAGATGCGTCAATACGTTTCATCTATTTAAACTGCTAACGAGGAACTTATTTTGGAGGCTATTGCATGGACATAGTTTAAAATAACACTGATAAACTGAAATGAATCAATTACACAACAAAGGTATTGGGGACAAGGCAATAACAGCTGCTAATAGATTAAATAAACCTTCAACTGATGTGAGTTGAACTCCAGTCCACAAAATAGCTAGTTATCTATTCACAGGTTTAACTCATAGAAATAAGATGATATATAGTTCACATATATTTCAATGAAGTGAAAAAACTGTCCTATGTACAGACCAGTACATGAGATTAAGGCCCAACGACGGTGTTATAGAAAATGAATTTCTTCCCTCTTACCGTCGCCAGTTGGATACCACGTGCCTTCTCCTTTGAATTGCACAGACGTATGACGTATTGGTATACAGTATGGGGCTGGCTCACCCGGTCTGGTCATGTGACATAGTGTAACTGTAGGGTAACAGTATAAAGGCTGCGACTGGCGTAATGCGGTGCTACAATTAGAACTAGAACTGGTTTCTGGCAGAGTTTGGTCACAGCTGGTGAGTATAACTGATTCTTTTACTGCTTGTATACTGTTTAAAAAATCTACATGTCCGTCATGATTAACCACGCCATATATTACATTCCTTCACGTGAATATGTGTTTGAAAGCTCAACATTTGACACACGCCGCGATATAACTGGAATACTGTTAAAAGTGGTGTTTAACCCAACTCACTCACTCACTCAACATTTGACTTGAACACCACGAAAACAGAAGGGAAACAACTAATAACGTCTTATGACCAGCAGACGCCTACCTAAGTGTACACTAGTAGTGTACATATCAGGAATCTAAATTCCCATTCAAACTCAAGTCAGTTTAAGGTTGATGCAGTTCAACGTTTTGCAGACGCTAGTTATGTGCAATCTTTGTATGTGTACCTCAACAGTGATGCCAGAAAGTGAGGTTTACCAAAGATTTGATTTCGTTCAATAATAGCCGATTCCCTTCCACCCATTTACTTATCTGAGATAGAAATATAAGAGACCAGTGACCTCACCTCATCTAATTAATTTTTAGATCTATACATGAAGATTTATGGAGGACATTTCAAAATTGTATGTGTTTGTGAACACCTTATCTCATTACTACTACTTAGAACGGCTTTGACGATTTTTCTGTCATTGAGTTCAATGGATAGTATAATTCAAGCCAGTACACACACTGAATACTCTAACATAGAGCATTGAAAGACTCTCTGTAAAAGTTGGCTTGGCCTTGCGTCAGTGAATTCCGCCTGAATTGAGTTAAGGGCCATTATGATAGTCAGTGTGTCACGTGTATTGTGTATGTTTACCTGCTGTAATACCGACAGCCGATGATACGAACGTAGCCTCACCTAAGACGTTTCCCCCTGCAGATTCCCCCCTGTGTCTCTACACTGTTGCGTCCAACACCTCTAGTTCCATCTCAAGTATGTAGTTCTCGAAGATATATTTCACCCCTGTGTAGGCCTCAGTTACTGGGACGACCCTCTCAGGTTGTTAGTTTTGTTCAAACGTACTGTGCTTTTATAAGCAGTGACACGTTACACATGTACACAAATTTAGTCTCCTCTACTGATTTGTAACAATATAAACTCACACAACCATAACGGTTTTACCAGTGCAATACCGCGTGGGTTCCTCAGTAAACCAGATGTCAGCTTTCAATTCGATTCGGAAAATTTAATCTAAAAAAGGAAAATCCACATCGAAAACAAATTTACTGTCTCTGAAGATTACAGTCAGCATGTATGCCCATTGTGAGATTGAAATTAACTTTGTTGAATACTATAAAAGATCAAACACTTATGTCTATTTGAGTATTTCCAAAATCCTAATAAACTGAATGATTTATTATACTCATTATCCATGATCTACTATTATGATTATTATATTTATATTCTGGGTTGTACCATGGATGGACCACTGTGTCAAAATCACAAGCATGGCGAAGACAGTAATAAAATGATCGAGCTACTCATGTCATTTAAGATACTGTGTGTGTGCCAAAGCTGGATATCCACTGACAATGTGTTGGAGAGTCTAATTAAATTCATTACATAATTTACATTTCATATTTGCATGTTGATGCAAAATCACACATTGACGTTTTCAAGTGGGAAGTGACTGGTCCTTGTAATGATATTATTATATTATTATTATTTCAGATATGTGTCAACGATGTACATCCCTTGAACGTGAATATAGACAGTACAGCTCTGCTCCACACAGCTTCATCGTTCACGCAGACAGAAGCATCATCACAGGTCCAGGAAGAAATAAGGAGGTCAAGAAGGGGAAGAAGAAGATCCTCCAGGACATAGTAAAGAAAGTGTCAGCACTCAGGAACACGCTTGGGGGACATCTGCTGGTTCACCTACACGGACAAAAGGAGGGAGACAAGTATCTGGAGTACTTCCATGAGTTTGTGGACAAAACTCTACAGGACCTGATTGAGTGTGGATCTTCCTATGTGGACACATATCACACTACATGGTTAAATGAGATACCATGCTTTGAAACCTTTAAAGATGTTTTATTGATAAATGTAGCTCTCACATGTGGAATTTCGACGGCAAATGTTAACACAAAGATATGCAATGACTTTGAAAACACAAGCCCTACAACATTTAATTTAGTTTACTTGCTGGCACATTCTCAATACGAGGCATCACGTGGTGTACCTGCTTTAAAGGGAATTGATCAAGACAAGCTGCAGCTGTACCAAGAATCTCAGAATGTTGAACTGAAACTGTTCTGTCCAAAGAATGACATCTCACATGTGCAGTATATTTGGGAAGATCTTAAACTCAAGGACAATATAACGTCGATGTCTAAAGTTCCTGGTGGAGGGTCATATTATGTGGGAGTAGAGGAAAGAGTGGTCACAGAGAGCGGTTACAAGACTAAAGTACCCCATTTTGTCGGTTTTCAGGTTGATAATCCAGAAGAACTTAAGGAAGGTCTGCACATCATGGTAAACAAGGAACTTTGTGTGTTATCTTTCACTGGTGAATTTGGTGACCCACCGTCTGATCTTGTCCAAATAGGAATCCATAGACTCCCTGGCGTAGGGAACAAGTGTGTACTTGAAGTAGCAGTGAGGTTCTTTGGTGGGATTGTCTTCTGTGACAAACAGGGGCCAATAATTTATGAAATACAGAATCATGGTATATGCAGAATGGAAAGGACTGAGTGGCTACGAAGAATCCTGCAGCTCCCTTCGTGGAAAGTGATACAAACAAATGAGGTGGAGACTGAGAGTGAACACAATCTAAACACACAGAACATAATCTATTCCCGTACATAAAAGACGTGCAGTGAATACAGTGACTGTTTTCTTATTTTATGCAAGCCTTTATTGCAAATATATTTAGTTATGCATGGTACCTATCATTAAGTTGGAACAGATAGTGACTGGCTTGACACTTGGATTTCAATATTTGTAAGAGAATACAACAAAATTTGACTTAACTGTGTGTTTTGTGTCTTTTGGAAAAAAACTTTATCATATAAATCAAAGAGCGCTATCACACAGAAGTCAGAATGTCGTCCACCGAGAGTGAAGATTCGGATTTGTCCAGCACCTACAGCTCTGACGGGGAGGTCCAACACTCCATCACCAGACCACAGAGGACACCAGGGCTCAAGTATCTGGACTTTGATGGTAGGGGTGTATCTCAGACTGATTCATTTCAGCAATACAAGTATCATTATCAGTAGTTGGTAGCCGTACCCTGGTACCGCTCCTGGCTTCTGATTGGTCGGTTGGTCTGATGACGTCACTTCCGGTTTCGGTTTGGTCACGTGTCTGCGCATGCGCACAGGGCATGATGGGTCCTGCGTGCGCATTCAAGATTGCGGCACATCCGTTTCCGATGGCGTGTGCCTCCAAGAGCGCGTCCCATCCGTTTCCGGGGAAGGGGAAAAACCCAGAGAAAGAGTTCGTAAAAGGTGAGCAAGATCGACATTGAAAGAAGCGCGTCAAAAATCTTTTTGTTGTTGTTGTTGTTGTTGTTTTTCTAAACATAGAAAAGGTGGTGGCGGTGGTGAAGGGTGGGTGGTGGTTAAGGGAGGGAGGGAGGGAGGAGGAGGTGGGTTCTTTGTTTGGGTTTGAAGGTCGTCAAAGCAAAGGATGAAAGCGTTCTTTCTGGAGAGATGGGTGGCCCTGAAAAGGGCCGTTGGAAAACAAACTGGAAACTGGAAACGGCAGGAAACGGTAGGAACACTGGAACACTGGAAAACTGGAACACTGGAAAAACTGGAAACGATGGGCAACTGGAAAAACAGTGGAGCAGCATGTCCTCCCATGCGTTAGTCACTTTGTTCAGATGATCTGTCTTCTTCATCCTCTACCTCCATCTCATCCTCAGACTAAAGGTGTCGTCGGCGCTTTGAAGAGTGTTTTCTTGAGTGGCTTCTGTCCCGTTTTCTTTTCTCTAGACGAGGTGTGATGCCCACACGGAGTTGTGCGATGCATTCTTTTAGGTCGAGGACATCGACATGCATGGCTTCTATGAGATGAAGCACTTGTGTCACGGGTGTCACGGGTGTCACGGTTGTCACGGATGTCGACGTGGATGGTGTTGCTGACGTTTTCTTTCGAATGGGTTCTGGGCAATCTGCAACGAAATGACCCACGACTTGGCAGTTGTAGCAGGGACGCTTGGGTGTCTTCTTTCGACTGGGTTCTGGGCAATCTGCAGCAAAATGACCCACGGCTTGACAGTTGTAACATGGGCCCTGGTTCTGCTTCTCTTGACTGCTTATCTTCGGACAGACATAGTGACGGTGACCTTGAGTGTGACACTCGAGACATGTCACTTCAGGGCAGTACAGGTAACTGTGACTTTCGGTCTTGCACTTCATACAACTGTATCGAGGTGACATGGTTGGTTTCATAGAATGCAGTGTGTGAGTGACTTCGCTTTTGTTTTTGTTTTTATAGGAGAGCCACTGACACCCTGCTTCCTGATTGGTTCCCCAGGCAGCAGCTCCGATTGGTTCGTTCCGGTGCTTGACCTGCAACTCGGTTTTCTAAAATGACTCGACCCCTGTGTTTCTTTTCCATAGGAAATGGATTTTGCCATGGGAGAGAAAGCACAACCTCGTTTCGGCCATTCAGAGTCCAGCATGATCTGAGCGTGGTCTCTGATTGGTGGACAACCCAGGCTTCAGATTGGTCAGATTTCGATCCGGTTTTTATCGGGGTGTGCATTTCGATTCTGTTTTGTTTTTCTTCACATACAGACAACATGACACTACTTCAACTTGTTTTTAATCCCCAGCTCACATGAACCAACACCACAAAACAAAAGTCACAGGATTAGGGGCGTCCCTGTGATTTTTGTGAACACGAAGGTGACCACAGTGTGACTACGAGGGTATGAACGTCTGTACACTTTGAAAAAAAAGAAACTTTGTCACTTGGGGTGAACAAGACATTCGACTCTTCTCTTCCGTGCTTCTTGGGACACCAAACGTCTGTATTTTTCGTTCACTTCTCGATCAGGACAAAACACACACAAGTATTCGCAGGGGACTTTGGCTTGCTTCATATGTTCTTTCCAGGGTTTGTCTGTGACTTCCCATTTGCAGAGTGTCACACCGCAGCAATAACAGATACATGTCATACGGGGTCTGGGTCATCTGTTCAGGCCACGTTTGAAAAGATCTCAGACGTTCTTGAAATGAATCATAGTTAGGATGAGAAGGATGACACAAGGTGTAAGAAGGAAAAGGTCCCTCCAGAGTCGCCATGTGTCGTCCATAACGAGTGTGTTGTCCATAAAGAGTGGACGTTTTCGCTTCTTGTTCTCCCGACTTTTCAGACACCCACTCGGAATCAGTGACAACATCTCGGGAGGATGACATGGCATTCATAGACTGTCTTTGCTCCATGATGACTGTGACTTCACTGAAAGAATGTCTGAGGGTTCGCTTACTTTTATGAAACTCTCCTTCCTACCTCCTTCAACGGAAGGTCATGACCTCCTCCTCACCCCTTCTCATTCACCTCATCCACCTCATCACGTGACGTCATCCTGTGTTTAGGCTGACTGACACATGGCATGATACATGACATGACACATGACATGACATGACACACGGTGATAGTGGTGGTGTGTACTGGAATGACTGATACCAGGCAGCTGATCTTTCAAGCATGACCTTTCTCTTTTATTTTAATTCATCACTTTGGTGTGCACTGACATGACAGACGCACAGACAGACAACATAGACGACATCTCAACTCAACCTCTACCCTCGGTTCGGCACTCTATTGGAGTTGAGATCAATTAAGACCCAAAGAGTCAGTTCAATCAATCACTGTTTAATAATGAACAATCACAACCAGATATATTGGAAATACGAAAAAAGACAATGGAGGAGGGAGTGCTTTACATGTCCCTACAACAACAACAATAATGCGACAACCTTTTCCTCTTTCATCTTCAAGCTCTTCTATCTTCAAGCTCTTCGAGTGAAGATGGGTCACCATAAGATGTGGTCTTTCATCAAACGTATTAGGGGCCCATCAGTTAAACAAGTACAGTCTATGGCCTCCCTGAAACAGACATGGCACATCACTTGACCACTGTTGCAGCTGATGTATCTTAACATGTTGTTGTGTCGGCAAGCACTACATTCACGTTGTAGGGGAGTGAGTTGAGCTTCTCCATAAGGATCCTGGTCAACGTTGTCATCGTTGCAAACCATGGGCATACCTGAGGAGAAGACATCCTCCGGTGATGCTGGTGACCAAGAAGCATCAAGCAGGGGAAGTGTGTCCAGATCCATGGAAGGGAGAGTTGCGAGCTTAAGTGCTTCATGATCATCACTGTCACCGGTCGTCATCATCACAGGCGCATTGGGTGAATAGGTTGGCTCCCGAGGGGTTTGTTCCCACCGCTGTTCTAGCATGGACTGGGCTGAACTGACATCTGGGGTCCTTTCAATCATATGACATAGTCAATCCTATGAATAGTCATAGTCATGATCAACATCAACATCATCATCATCACATCAAGAATGACTGAGACAAAGAAGAGCATGGTACTTACAGCTGTTCTTGATGAGAGATCTTCAGAGACAATTTCTTCCATGGTCGTCTTTTTGCAGGTGTTGCAGGTTTCAAAAAGGATGTCCCCTTCGTTTTGGTGTCTGCTGCTGATGATGCTGCTGCTGTTGCTGCTGTAGTGGTAGTGACTGGCGCTGTTGTGGTGGTGGTGGTGGTTGATGCTGCTGCTGCTGGTTTGCTTGTTTTTTTCTTCTGGGTCTTCTTTATCGTCTTCTTCGGTGCTACTTTCTGGGGTTCAGTCAGTTTCCGCATCTTTGAATGTATCTTGGCATAGCGTCGTCGGCCTTTATCTTTGCACACAACATGTCGTACATTTCACCCCACAGTTCAGCAGTCATGTCACCGTTCCCATCTCCTTTACCACCCATGTCGCTCCGTGTCTTGGCATTCAACTGTTTCAACATGATGTTGTCCGGATTTTCTGTTCGTTGTTTCTTTCCAAGTCTTCACGGATGTGTGTCAACACTTGATGGTACTCTCTCCAAACACGTGTTTCTTCCAGATGAAACGCCAAGAGCCAACACAACGTGAGGAACATCAATCAGAGGGACGATGTTGTTGCTTCGTACCTTCACTGAAAAATGATGACCGGAGAGCGTTGGTCGTATTAAAAAGCACTGAGGTCCTGCTTTCTGATTGGTCCGTTTTGGGGTCTGGTCTGAGCTTCAATTTTTCCAAACTGGACCCGTGTTTCTTATCCATAGGGTAAGGCTTGTAGCGTGAGAGAGAAAGCACAACTTCGTTTCGGCCAATCAGAGACCAGCATGGTTCCGAGCATGGTCTCTGATGGGTCGACAACCCAGGCTTCTGATTGGTCAGATTTCGATCCGTTTTTTTTGTAGGGGTTCATGTCGATTCAGTTTCGATCCGTTGTGATACCCCAATGGTATGAACTATTTATAGAAAGTCGTCTCTGTACCCAAAGGGGAGCGTGTCTACAGGCAGCCCTGTGGTTTCGTCGAAGACGAGACGTCGCTTGTCGTACACGGTACGATAGTTTTTTCGGGTGGGTCGGGTCACAAGAGTATTTTCGTGCCAAGGTCCTTTTCGAATGATCTGATGAGGGTAATCCAAACTGATTGTCTCCCCCTCTTTCCCAGGCCGTTGTCTCAGTATCAGTCCTTTAATGGTTTCAAAGTTGAGATGTTGTTGGTTTCTGTAATTCGAAGTGAACCCTCGCACTTTGCAGGTCGTACGCAGTCCATCTGGTCTGGGGTTCATTAACTCATAGCCATAGTTTTGGGGACCTCCTGACACAGACGTCTTGATGGTGTTTCCGTCCAATTCATCTGTAAACTCACCCAACGAATGGCCCAGCTCTGGATTCGCGTCGTGAATGTAAATGACGCTGTCCGTGTCAAAGTACAAGATGCTGCGACCCACCAGGGCAAGGGTCTCGTACAGCTTGAGACGTGCTTGGGCGGTGACCCAAGCAGCGACGGCGACATTGAAATGAGGATGAGGGGTTTGGAATTCTTTCTTCTGGGTATAGGTCAGTTCCATCATGTGTTCGGTGATAACGGTGATATCCTCGATGGTATTGCGTTCACTCCTCTACAAGGCAAAGTACTGTACAGGATCGTTCATATAGATGTTCTGACTGTAGTCTAACCGTTGTCCAAACTTGCCTCAGAGCGAATTCAGTTGCATCTTGGCAATCGTGCGACGTCCTGGATTTTTTTCAATGCTATCCTTGTCCAAACCAATGCCTTCTTTGTCGTAGATCTCCTGGATGTAACCGTCGTGATGCGTACATCCCTCGAGGTATCCGCTGGCTTCGAACTTCTCCTTGAAATGCCGATCGATATAAGTGTCAAAGAGTCCCACTTGCTGGGTATCTGGGTCATGCTGCGCAAAGGTGTCAAAATGCCAAACGTCGTAGATCTGAAGCACCTGGGAGTCATACTTCTTCACGGCTTCCTGGAGTTCTACGGTGGCGTACATACCCACACATGACCTCTCTTCGTCCGTGTGATTGCAGGGGGAGTCTGACTGAGTATCGGCACATGTACGGCACAAAGGACAGAGCAGTTTGATATCCGATCTGTAAGGCAGTAGCGGATGGTAAAGTCGTTTCAGGGGTAGGACACAGCATTGGATCGGTCCTTTCTGTTCAAACAACGTGTCCACAGGGGGTTGATGGAAAAGGGTCGGGTGTCCCGTCGGAAATGCTCCGGTCTTACAAATGTATGGATAAAGGGAACAAATGTCGATGTATTTGATGGTTTCATCTTCTTTGGTTTCGTAGCATAATCGCGTGGCATTGGTGCATCCTCCATAGAAGGCGTCGCGAGGGTTGAGCGGCCCAGGGACGTGGATACAGTGGGGTCCATGCAAGAGTCCTCCTGTTGCATTTTTGTCAACTCGTGCTCCCACAGGGTGACGATCCGTTTCACCTCAGGGTGTTGATCAAGACTCAGGCGGTAGCAGGTGTCGGTATAACGGGCTCCAAACGACGTGCCCAGGATGGGATGCAGTTCTCCACAACTTAGTCTTGTGACAGGCCTGACACCCATGCCAGAAACAGTCCAGGAATTCATAGATGGTGCCTGTCAGTGGATCGCAGCCATCCACACTGTACCGATGTTGACGCTCTCCACTCGTGAACTCTTTTTCACCTCCATACCTGGCGTGCTGGAGGTGCAGATGGGGGTCCGTTTCCATCAGATAATTCAGCCAGTGCATACAGGCTTGGGAATAGTTTCTCTTGGGTTGGTAGCCTTGAGGTGGAAGAATGGCCATGGTATTGGGTTTCAGGTCGTGTTTTCGGAAGGATTTCATGGTGAACGCAGCGGCTGTCATCACTTCTACAAAGGGATCCATGCCAACCGAGTTGATGGCGTTCTGTCAGAAGTCAGCGCATCCCCGTCTCAAAATGTCCACATCGCTCTGGAAGTAAGCTAAAAGTTCTCCTTGTAAGTCAAACAAGGCTCCTTCTGGCACTTTTTGGGTATGCCACTGGAGGAAGGCTGTGCGTTCCGCGGGAGACATGCCATCGGGATCGTACATGACGGCTGGTGGATAGGGACCTCTGTAGGTCTGGTTGGCTTCGGTATTGAAAAAGTGCTGAAAGTATCCTTTCTTCAGTTCTTTCAGCCCAAAGCTCCTTGGAAAGGCTCCTGCAAAATTTGTTGACCATTTCAAATCTTGGTGGGGAGTTTCATCAGGAGAGGGGACAGACCCTTCAGGATCAAGTGTAAATCATAGGATCGTGCATTGTCTGCACTGTCGTAGTAGTGGTGGTTTTCTTGTTCTTTGGCTTCTTTGGCTTTTTTGTTTTCTCCACTTCAATGGCCTCTTCCCCCTCCACCTCTTCCACCAACGCTTCCTCCTCCTGCTGGGGTGATGAATGTCGTTGACGTTTTGAACCAATCGGAGCTGCTGCCTGAGGAACCAACCAGGAAGCAGGGTGTCAGTAGCTCTCCTATAAAACAAGAGAACAACCATTCGAGTGGATCAGTGTCACTTGTAAAAAAAGAAAGAAAATAATCAGCAGCAACAGCAACAACATGTCTGAAAACTGGAATCTGGAACTGATTTCTACATCACCACCATTGCCATCGTTACCTCCATGGCAATGTGGTAGATGCCAAGGGTACCTACCTGTGTACACCCTTGGTACAAGGGCACGGGATGGGACTTTTCAATGTGTGTATTGCAACACTGTGCTGAAGGACACCTACATGCGTCGTTTAACGCACACAAGTAGGTGTCCTGTAAGACGCCAAATGAAAACCAACCCGTGCCTTTGTACCGTTGCGTGTACCTGCATGTAAAGAAGTCATCCTCTTCAAAACGGTCCTTTTCAGGGCCACCCATCTCTCCCGAAAGATCGCTTTCATCCTTTGCTTTGACGACCCTCAAACCCCAAAAAAGAACCTGCCTCCCCCTCCATTCCTCCCTCCCTCCCTCCATTCCTTCACCACCACCCACCCTTCACCACCGCCACCACCTTTTCTATGTTTAGAAAAACAACAACAAGATTTTTGACACGCTTCTTTCAATGTCGATCTTGTTCACCTTTTACGACCGCTTCTCTGGTTTTTTTCCCTTCCCCGGAAACGGAGGCGACGCCCTCTTGGAGGTGCACGCCACCGGAAACGGATGTGCCGCCATCTTGGATGCGCACGCAGGACCCATCATGCCCTGTGCGCATGCGCAGTCACGTGACCAAACCGAAACCAGAAGTGACGTCAGCAGACCAACCGACCAATCAGAAGCCAAGAGCGGTACCAGGGTACCGCTACCAACTACTATTATCATAACGATATCAACAAGTTTATTCTTCTGTAAAAGTGGAGGGGTTAACGTGTAAAAGCCTGAAGACCCAGATTCAATATGTCCCCAACGTCGCCACAATATCCAAGGCTTAAATCAAATTCAACACTGTTAGTGACTGTAAAAGTTATACACCAAATGAAATGTTTTGGAGGAAAATATAGTCTGTTTGTTCTCTTTCATTGATAATTTATAACATACTATCAATTAATCATGCCAATTCCTACTTGTGTGACCAGTAATGTACAATTTACTCTGACATCAATGACTTCGCTTCATTTCCAGATTTGGACTTTTCCTATGCAGTATTTGACACACCTGGCAGTAGTAAGTGAAGTTGATATATTTTTTTATACTGCGAATTGGTAACAACGATATTCAGTTATGTATTGGATGTTATTTTTTAAATTCCAAAGCAAACGAAATCAATAGAGAAAAAAACAACCTTGTGTCTTTTTATATCAAATATATGAACTCCAGTTGATAACAGCTAAACCTCAATGTCTTGCCGAGGAGATAAAGGTCACGATGGTGATATTTTATTCAACTAACAAAATCATGCTTCCATGTTTTCCAGCTTGTAGACAGTAGTAACTAGTGTAAAAAGTACAGCTTACTAGTTCAGTAGCAGAATGATTGGTGATGTCATTTCCTTGTGAGATCATGGCAACCAATGACGTCACAATGGTCTGCAGAGCATTGTGATGCAATGTCATAATAGCAATATCTCCTAGGAGACTCAAGTGATGTAACCTGCGGTAGCCAGCTTTAGATGATAAATAAGGTTATTACAATGGTATTACAACAGCTGGTCAGTGATTATTACACAACTGAAATCAGGTGCAAATGAAGTGACCCTTCGGAAAAAAGTCAGCATGTTTTCGTTGCATTGTCTGTGTTACAGTTGCAGACTGCATTCACCCAATAGACGTGGAGCTGTTTGTAAGGCCAGATATTTTAACATCCGTGAGATCCATACCTGATTTAAACTTCGTCTACATCAACTCCCCTGCGCTGACGTTCCTGGAGCCAGAGGAGGTGGTGCCAGCTCCCCACAGCGTCATCTGCGATGCCTACATCTTTAAAACAGACGGAGTGGTTCTCGTCCTGACGTTTGTTTCCAGAGATGAGCCTGACGCTGTTCTTTACAACTCCACACAGGCCCGGGCTCTGACTGTCGCTGTCAGGAGCAGAACTTGCACCAATTTTCACACCGTGCATGGCGTCATATCGCCAGATATATACAGAAGTTCTCGGGACTTCCTGACCAGGATCCAGCAACTTCACAAAACTGCAGAGCATGTGTCTGTACATCAGTCCTTGACTTCCAGAGATGGGAAGATGGTTAACATATTCAGGACGATGATCCAGCATCAAAAGCCATCAAGAAAACTCACAGGTAGAAATTGACTCTCAATATCTGATTTTCAAATAGTAGCGTTAATGTGTATCTTCAACCTCAACAATACACTTTCCCTTTTATATGACAATTGTTTAGTTTTAACACATATTTTCCAGAGTTGATGATACATGTTAGAACGGGAATGTTTAATTAATACACGTCACAGAATCATTAAGGGTGATAACTGTTACACTTTGGTTTTCAAAAGTGGTTATTCTGCGGTTGTATCATTACGAGAATATAATAATGTGTATGTTATTTTTGTCTTCAGACTTTTGACACGTGTTCCATTTTCCAACAGATTTTCCGGACGTTTCGAAGCATGCATGGGTGCTGCATGTTAGATATGGAATGTTTAATCAATACTCGTCACAACAGTAATGAATGTAGGGATGAGTCAAGATAAGCATGAGGACAATAAAGTAACTGTTACACTTTGGATTTCAAAAGTGGTTGTTCTGCAGTTTTGCTGTTATGAATAGATACAGTTTGTGTATGTTATTTTACTTCATGTATTCTGTGGTTGTATCACTACGAGGACATGTGTATGCTATTTTTGTCTTCCGCATTTGACAAATGAGATGTTTGTTTCAGATTGGGGGATATTATTCGTGAAGACAGCTGCCTACCAGGAAGTCCGAGACCAGCTACAACAACACAACCTGGTGATGCTGACTGGTGGTCCTGGGGAAGGTAAGACCACAATAGGACACATGCTGTGTTGTGACTACCAGCGACAAGGATACAACACAGTCTTCTACAGCAGATGGGAGGACTTCAACATGGATGTATTCCAGGCATCTAAACCTACACTGGTGGTGATTGATGACATGGGAGATGAGATACACAAGGAAGAGATTGATGACATGGGAGATGAGATACACAAGGAAGAGATTGATGACATGGGAGATGAGATACACAAGGAAGATATTGATGACATGGGAGATGAGATACACAAGGAAGAGATTGATGACATGGGAGATGAGATACACAAGGAAGAGATTGATGACATGGGAGATGAGATACACAAGGAAGAGATTGATGACATGGGAGATGAGATACACAAGGAAGAGATTGATGACATGGGAGATGAGATACACAAGGAAGAGATTGATGACATGGGAGATGAGATACACAAGGAAGAGATTGATGACATGGGAGAGCACCGTAGATGTTCAAACTTGGTACTTGAGATACACAAGACTAAAGTAAACAAGCTTGTTCATGTTCTTATCATATATAAAAGCTATATTGGACCTGCATGCTTCATGCGAAAGACGGACATAACACAGATAGGAAGACAGAACTGGGACAGAACAAAGCAGGAATATTCCCAGATGCTGCAGATGCAGACAGACATTCCATCAGACACACGGGAGGACATCATAGCTAACCTTCCTTCATATGTCGGTTTCCCCAAAGTCATGAAGCACTTCTGTCAAGACAGACCTACCACAGATCCTGTAACATTTTTCACATATCCTCACTTTCATTTCAGAACAGAAATAGAAAGATTACTTAGAAATAATGTTGATTATTCTGCTGCTATGATATATATTTTGGTTTCTGGCAACAAAGTGGATAACTACTATCCAAATATCTTTGACAGGGGTGGCAGTGAGTTTGAGTCTCTCTTTCCCGAATTTAGAACAAAGAATCTTCCTGGCGTGTTACACAAATTGTGCGCCACCTTTCCATGTCAGTCTGGCAACAATATCAGTTTCACAGACCCTGTCATATATGACGCCTGTTTGTTTGTTGTTGGCCGCATGTTTCCTGGACTTCTATGGAAACACTGCAAAGTTATGCATGAAACTGACAACAGACAATCTCTCACAGACTTACCTGGTAAAACCATCTTCATCTCCAGTCACAACACGACATGTTTCTGACACAGCTGGTAGAAGACACACGGAAAGGGAAGTTCAGACACACATTCCGTCACCCAGTTCTCAGCAGGGAGGACAACATTGACTGGTTCCTTACACAATTAGAGGACAGTTTTGTGGATATTCTACATTTACAGGATACACCTGATTCTCCCTCGCGTGCAACGAGCCTCTTGTACTGGGTCATACAGTCTGGCAATGATTACCTGTGTCAGAAGATGTTACAGAAACAGGAACTGTCACAGGTACATGTCGGTGAGGAACTAGCTTGTTGTATCAGACTACGTGACACCAAATCCTTCCTGTATCTACGGCAGCAGCTGCTGGGTCTACAGATGGGAGATATCACATATACACCAAACTATACAGATGCTGATGGAAACTCTCTTCTTATGATGGCTGTGGACAGGAATAATGCCAACATGGTCAACATCTTACTGAAAGATGATGCAGAGTGTCTGATCAAGAACAAAGTCGGAAATTCTGCCCTCCATCTGGCCTCGTTGAGGGGATATACAGATGTTGCCAAGTTACTGCTTCCCCACATGGAGGTCTGGAAGAATCTGCCAGGACAGGACTTGAGAACACCAGTCATGATGGCTGCCCTGAAAGGTCTTGGTCAGCTGTATGAGTATCTGGCAGATGAAGGGAAGTGTGATCTGACTGGTGTTGATGATAACGGTGATACTATCCTACATCTGGCATGTCAGGGCGGTAGTGTCCAGATTGTCAAAAATCTGGTATCCAGTAAGCTGTGTGACATCAACCACAGAGGCCAGTATGGAAAGACACCTCTGATGATTGCGGCATGCAGAGGCCACAGAGATGTGTTTCAGTTACTTCTATCACAGAACTTTCAAATCTCTCCTGCGGACTTCAGCATGTCTGAGACACTCTCTTATGGACATGTTGGTGACTGCCTGAACATGTCACAGTTTCTACGAGCAAGGGAACATGGCCTGAATAGGTTCATGATGACACAAAAGAAACATTATATCTCAAAATTGAAATCACACCTAGAGGAGAAAGGATCGAGCATGTTACTTGTGGATGTGAGTGGTCTGAGTCTGCTTCACACAGCAGCAGAAACAGGGAACCTGGAGCTGGCAGAGTTCCTCCTGTCAAAGGGCAAGGTCAACATCAACACAAGGGATGACAGCGGGAGGACTCAAGTGATGTTAGCAGCAGCTGCAGGACAAAGAATCATGTTTGAGTTTCTAACTAAAAACCAGTGTGACTTGTCATTAAAGGATACAGAGTCACGTGGAGTTCTTCACTACGCCAGTCAAGGGGGAAACTTCGGCATTGTACAGGGTGTGGGATATCAGGATGTAAACGAGACAGACATATGTAATAAAACCCCTGTGTCGAATTGTGTAGAGAGAGGACATAAACACATTTTTGACACATTGTTGAACACAGGAGGAGATCTGTCAGTTTTAGACACTGACAAGAACACACTGCTACATCTGGCATCCAAGGGAGGTAACCAGGCTATAGTGGAGCATCTCCTGTCATCAGGGATGTTTGACATAAATGCTGTGAACAGAGACAGGAGAACACCCCTGCTGGTGGCAGCGTACAATGGACACACAGACATCTGTCAGCACCTGATTGTTGCTGGAGCTGATCTACACAGACAGGACTATAATGGGAATGATGTGGTACTTGTTGCTGCTCAGACAGGGAATCTCCAGCTGGCTGAGTACGTTTTGTCTGTGAAGAAACGAGTTGACTTTGTACAGGACAAACATGGGAAAACAGCAGCAACGTGGGCAGCGGAGAGGGGTGATGCTGACATGTTTTCTCTGATGAGTAAAGGGTGTGATCTCTCTGTGAAGGATGACAAACAAAGCAGCATCCTTCATTTCGCTTGCATAGGAGGTAATGTAGATATAGTAGAATCTATTGTTGCACAAAACAAAGTCGACTTCAATGGTAGAAACAGATCTCAAGAGACACCAGTGATGCTGGCAGCATTGACGGGTCACAAGGCAGTGTTTGACCTACTTGTGAGTAAAGGATGTGACCTGACAGTGAAGGATTTGTGTGGTGACAACATCCTTCATAAGGCTTGTGATGGAGGCAATGTAGAGGTTGTAGAGTACATTGTCTCTCATAACATAGTAGACATCAACAGTACAGGTGATGACAGGAGAACACCAGTGATGTACGCAGTGTCAAAGGGACACAAGGCAGTGTTTGACCTACTTGTGAGTAAAGGATGTGACCTGACCGTGAAGGATAAGTATGGTGACAACATGCTTCATAAGGCTTGTGATGGAGGCAATGTAGAGGTTGTAGAGTACATTGTCTCACATGACATAGTTGACATCAACAGTAGAGGTGATGACAGGAAACCACCAGTGTTGGGGGCAGCGTTAAATGACTGTACATTTCCACGTATGACAAAAAGTGTATATCCCGAGTTACTTTGTATATCTTGTGTTACGTTGTCTTTCCATTGTATATCCAGTATTACATAGTATATCTTGTGTTACATTGTTTATCCTGTTACATTGTATATTCCCTGTTACATACTAAATACCGTTACATTGTATATTCCCTGTTACACTGTATATTCCCTGTTACATACTATATACCCTGTTACATTGTATATTCCCTGTTACACCCTATGTAAGTTGTCCCACCAAACATATGTTTTGTACAAAGTGACCTGGTACTGTGATAATGCCACTAACATCGTGGTGTTGCTGGTATTTCATGACACATTGTGTAACAGTTCCAGTTATTTGACAACCTTCAGTTACGTCCTCTGCTTCTGTGCATCACATGACCCGAGTCAGTGTTGTGTGAAGCATGCGGTGTTCTAACAATCCAACAGCTGGTACAGGGAGATACTTCTGAAAGATACACAGAAGTGTGGGGTACACATGAAGAAGAGGTGGTAATTTTCCACGTGTATATTCAACAGGTGTTCACATTTACAAATTGCTGATACTATTGAAACACGAGCAGGTACTGCTGTAACTGTGTATATATTTTTGACGTGACATTTGCTTTTGTAATATTGGTCAAATAAAACACTTAACTCCATCAGGAATCCTCCTTCAATCATTGATATGATATGGCTTAAACTACAGAGGATTCTATCCTGTCTTGATGTGCAACACATACAACTATGTCTGACATTCGTCACAACAGCGGAGATGTTGAACACATCTAACTCCATCCGATTCCCTCTACGTAAATAGAACACACTCTCACTCATCAGGAGTCGATGTTGAACACATCCTACCTTCACGTCATCAGTCAATATAGACCCACATCCATCACTCACTCTCTCACTCATCACATCAGGAGTCGATGTTGAACACATCCTACCTTCACGTCATCAGTCAATATAGACCCACATCCATCACTCACTCTCTCACTCATCACATCAGCAGTCGATGTTGAACACATCCTACCTTCACGTCATCAGTCAATATAAACCAACATCCATCACTCTCTCACACTCATCACATCAGGAGTCGATGTTGGACACATCCTACCTTCACGTCATCAGTCAATATAAACCCACATCCATCACTCACTCTCTCACTCATCACATCAGGAGTCGATGTTGAACACATCCTACCTTCAAGTCATCAGTCGATAGAGACCCACATACATCACTCATCACAGCAGAGTTCTTCTTTAAATGTGTGTTTGAGTGTAGCACACTGAGGTCAGACAGTGTGAAGGACCTCTCTTGTGTGTATGAGTTATTCTGTCAATATGTGTGGTTGGGTGTCTCAGACTAAAGTAACTGAGGGACTTTCTTGTGGTGTGAGTTATTCTGTCAACATGTGTGTTTGAAATTCTCACAATAAGGTACGCCTGAGGGAAGGGCTTGTCTGGTGGTATGAGTCATTCTGTCAACACGTGTGTTTTAGATTCTCATGAGGTCCGACTGGGGGAAGGGCTTGTCTGGTGGTGTGAGTTATTCTGTCAACATGTGTGTTTTAGATTCTCATGAGGTCCGACTGGGGGAAGGGCTTGTCTGGTGGTGTGAGTCATTCTGTCAACACGTGTGTTTGAAATTCTCATAATGAGGTCCGACTGAGGGAAGGGCTTGTCTGGTGGTGTGAGTTATTCTGTCAACACGTGTGTTTTAGATTCTCACAATTAGGTACGACTGAATGAATTGTTTTTTCTGGTGGAATGCGTTATTCTGTCAACATGTGACTATGAATGGAGTGACTTTGTCCGTTTGTGACTCCTGTTAGATTGGACTACTGCTTAATAAAACAGAAAACAGGTCATTATTTGAATTTGTTTTATTCTCTTGTTTTTGCTTCTCGAACTGATGATCTTCATCGGTATTCAATAATTTCAGCTGGATAAACCTACACTATCATACATGGCTTTATACCTCCAGCAGTTGTCTCCCTTACATCGGCTAGTTGCTCAGTAATATCAGGTGGATAAACCTACGCTAACTGCATGGCTTTATACCTCCAGCAGTTGTCTCCCTTACATCGGCTAGGTTCTCAGTAATATCAAGTGGCTAAGCCTACGTTCACTGCATGGTTCCAAATCCACATCAGTTTTTTCCCCCGATGTCGATCCGATGAGCAAAACTTCATCAGCCCGATGCAGTTTGCCGACGTTGGGCCGATGGTGTAGCCGACGTTGGGCTGATGGTGTAGCCGACGTTGGGCCGATGCAGGGCCGATTATGGCATGCTACCTGGCTTTATACCTCCAGCAGTTGTCTCCCTTACATCATATAGGTGCTCAGTAATATCAGGTGGATAAACCTACACTGGCATACATGGCTTTATACCTCCAGCAGTTGTCTCCCTTACATCGGCTAGGTGCTCAGTACTATCAAGTGGATAAACCTACGCTAACTGCATGGCTCTAAATACACAGCAGTTGTCTCCCCTGATATATCAGAACATATTTTACTGCTACTTATGCGAACAACATTGTCTTCCTAGGAGAGACAATAATTATTCAGGGGAGATAACTACAGCTGAATAGAAATAAGTGCGCCTGAAACAGAGACGAATAAATCAGGGGACGTAAAAGTAAAGGTAGTGAGAATAACAATGTACTAAGGTGAATAACTGTGTACTAAGGGAAATAACTGCATCAAGACCACTTAAAGATCAGGGGAGACAACTGAAGGTGGTGCTACACAACTGTCAAGGTAGTTGTAACTGAAGGACGAACTAAAATCAAATGAAAAATTGGATGAGTGTAATAAATGGACTTAATCAAAACCTGCAGATTCTGGAAGGACATTGTATTGGGTCTGACTCGATACCCTGCTCCTAGAGGCAAGCATGCTCACAGTAGATCTTCTTCAGGTCAGACTTGATATCCTGCTCCTAGAGGCAAGCATGCTCACAGTAAATCTTCTAATGGTCAGACTTGATATCCTGCTCCTAGAGGCAAGCATGCTCACAGTAGATCTTCTACAGGTCAGACTTGATATTCTGCTCCTAGTGCAAAGCATGCTCACAATAGATCTTCTTCAGGTCTGACTTAATATCCTGCTCCTAGAGGCAAGCATGCTCACAGTAGATCTTCTTCAGGTCTGACTTGATATCCTGCTCCTAGTGCCAGGCATGCTCACAGTAGATCTTCTTCAGGTCTGACTTGATATCCTGCGCCTAGTGGCATGCTCACAGTAGATCTTCTTCAGGTCTGACTTGATAACATGCTCCTAGTGCAAAGCATGCTCACAGTAGATCTTCTTCAGGTCTGACTTGATATCCTGCGCCTAGTGGCAAGCTTGCTCACAGTAGATCTTCTTCAGGTCTGACTTGGAAACATGCTCCTAGTGCAAAGCATGCTCACAATATAGATCCTCTTCAGGTCTGACTTAATATCCTGCCCCTAGAGGCAAGTATGCTCACAGTAGATCTTCTTCAGGTCTAACTTGATATCCTGCTCCTAGTGCCAAGCATGCTCACATTAGATCTTCTTCAGGTCTGACTTGATAACATGCTCCTAGTGCAAAGCATGCTCACAGTAGATCTTCTTCAGGTCTGACTTGATATCCTGCGCCTAGTGGCAAGCTTGCTCACAGTAGATCTTCTTCAGGTCTGACTTGGTAACATGCTCCTAGTGCAAAGCATGCTCACAATAGATCCTCTTCAGGTCTGACTTAATATCCTGCCCCTAGAGGCAAGTATGCTTACAGTAGATCTTCTTCAGGTCTAACTTGATATCCTGCTCCTAGTGCCAAGCATGCTCACATTAGATCTTCTTCAGGTCTGACGTGATAACCTGCTCCTAGTCTCAAGCATGCTCACAGTAGATCTTCTTCAGGTCACACTTGATAACCTGCTCCTAGTGTCAAGCATGCTCACAGTAGATCTTCTTCAGGTCTGACTTGATATCCTGCGCCTAGTGGCATGCTCACAGTAGATCTTCTTCAGGTCTGACTTGATAACATGCTCCTAGTGCAAAGCATGCTCACAGTAGATCTTCTTCAGGTCTGACTTGATATCCTGCGCCTAGTGGCAAGCTTGCTCACAGTAGATCTTCTTCAGGTCTGACTTGGTAACATGCTCCTAGTGCAAAGCATGCTCACAATATAGATCCTCTTCAGGTCTGACTTAATATCCTGCCCCTAGAGGCAAGTATGCTCACAGTAGATCTTCTTCAGGTCTAACTTGATATCCTGCTCCTAGTGCCAAGCATGCTCACATTAGATCTTCTTCAGGTCTGACTTGATAACATGCTCCTAGTGCAAAGCATGCTCACAGTAGATCTTCTTCAGGTCTGACTTGATATCCTGCGCCTAGTGGCAAGCTTGCTCACAGTAGATCTTCTTCAGGTCTGACTTGGTAACATGCTCCTAGTGCAAAGCATGCTCACAATAGATCCTCTTCAGGTCTGACTTAATATCCTGCCCCTAGAGGCAAGTATGCTTACAGTAGATCTTCTTCAGGTCTAACTTGATATCCTGCTCCTAGTGCCAAGCATGCTCACATTAGATCTTCTTCAGGTCTGACGTGATAACCTGCTCCTAGTCTCAAGCATGCTCACAGTAGATCTTCTTCAGGTCACACTTGATAACCTGCTCCTAGTGTCAAGCATGCTCACAGTAGATCTTCTTCAGGTCTGACTTGATATCCTGCGCCTAGTGGCAAGCATGCTCACAGTAGATCTTCTTCAGGTCTGACTTGATAACATGCTCCTAGTGCAAAGCATGCTCACAATAGATCTTCTTCAGGTCTGACTTAATATCCTGCTCCTAGAGGCAAGCATGCTCACAGTAGATCTTCTTCAGGTCTGACTTGATATCCTGCTCCCAGTGTTAATCATGCTCACAGTAGATCTTCTTCAGGTCTGACTTGATATCCTGCTCCTAGTCTCAAGCATGCTCACAGTAGATCTTCTTCAGGTCAGACTTGATAACATGCTCCTAGTGTCAAGCATGCTTACAGTAGATCTTCTTCTAAGCCTCGGGTTGAGGTACTGCTGCAGGTCTGACTGGATCTCAGCCTCGAGGTGGAGTACTGCTGCAGGTCTGACTGGATCTCAGCCTCGGGTTTTGGTACTGCTGCAGGTCTGACTGGATCTCAGCCTCGGGTTGAGGTACTGCGGCATGTCTGACTGGATCTCAGCCTCGAGGTGGAGTACTGCTGCAGGTCTGACTGGATCTCAGCCTCGGGTTTTGGTACTGCTGCAGGTCTGACTGGATCTCAGCCTCGGGTTGAGGTACTGCGGCAGGTCTGACTGGATCTCAGCCTCGGGTTGGGGTACTGTGGCAGGTCTTACTGGATCTCAGCCTCGGGATGGAGAACTGTGCAAGTGCCTCATGATCTCCGGCTGCGTGTGGGGTAGTCCTTTGATTTCTACTCGTCCGACCGGATCTCGCTATGATTTCGCATAATTAGCTTCCAAACAACAACAAGAACTGTCTTGTTTACTTGAATCAATATATAAAGAGCTTAGAAGTTTGTCTGTTGGGATTCTTAGTTCAAAGCAATCTTCAGTAACCTATGCAGGTTGTAAGAGGCTGCCAAACAAATCGGCTGGCCGGGCTAATGAAATGGCTGGTTGCGTGTCACCATACCCCAAAATGGATCGTTGCGTGTCACCATACCCCCCTAGTGTTGGTTGCGTGTCACCATACCCCCAAAGTGTTGGTTGCATGTCACCGTACCCCAAAGTGTTGGTTGCGTGTCACCGTACCCCAAAGTGTTGGTTGCATGTCACCGTACGCCAAAGTGTTGGTTTCGTGTCACCATACCCCAAAGTGTTGGTTGCGTGTCACCATACCCCAAAGTGTTGGTTGCGTGTCACCATACCCCAAAGTGTTGGTTGCATGTCACCATACCCCAAAGTGTTGGTTGCATGTCACCATACCCCAAAGTGTTGGTTGCATGTCACCATACCCCAAAGTGTTGGTTGCATGTCACCATACCCCAAAGTGTTGGTTGCATGTCACCATACCCCAAAGTGTTGGTTGCATGTCACCGTACCCCAGAGTGTTGGTTTCGTGTCACAGTACCCCAAAGTGTTGATTGCGTGTCACCATACCCCAAAGTGTTGGTTGCATGTCACCGTAGCCCAAAGTGTTGGTTGCATGTCACCGTACCCCAGAGTGTTGGTTTCGTGTCACAGTACCCCCAAAGTGTTGATTGCGTGTCACCATACCCCAAAGTGTTGGTTGCATGTCACCGTACCCCAAAGTGTTGGTTGCATGTCACCGTACCCCAAAGTGTTGGTTTCGTGTCACAGTACCCCCAAAGTGTTGGTTTCGTGTCACCGTACCCCACAGTGGAACGTTGCTCATAATATTAACCACTGGATTATTCACACGCCGCGGGATTTCATGCTGACTGCAGGTTGACATAAACAACATTTATCTCAGTAACTCCCAGGATGGTCTGTTAAACTGGAACTTAGATATATAATGAACAGAACATAAACATTTTTCAGTATGCTGACACAGGCAAGGGCGCACCCCCGACCTCCGCTACCTCACCCCAAACCAAACTAGCTAGATATGTATGTGTGCCACTATTCAAAAGAAAGGTGTACATTCTTGGTAGATAAGGATGAAATGTCGTACTATGCCAATAATGTTATCTATTGTGGGGACATGGGAAGAGCGGCATCTGCTGACTCTCGAAAAAATAGTCTGTTCCTGATTTATTGTCCAAAACATTGTATAGATGAACACTCGATTAATTATATATATTTCAGTGTTTTATAGTGTTATGATACCTGTTTGTTATGAATCCCACACAGTGATAATCAACGACTGGTTAGGTTGATATCTGTATATGTCAAGCACCTTCTACATTCCACGGCTCTACAGCTTCAATATGTAGAAGAGGTTCACTTTATTGTAAGGTTGATTATTTTGGCATGCTGAGCATTTTCGCATCATTGTGTCTATGTCTGTAGTCATACCCTGCCAAAATACAATTTCCTGGCTCTGAGTCAATTCCTAATTCCTTGGTGCCCATCGTGTGTCCGTTGCAAGACGTCTTGCCTCATATCCTGAGGTATTATCACCCTGTCTCCCTTCAACAAAACATCGTCATATGTGCTTATTTCATCCCGGGAGGTCAAATAATCTCTGACCAATGCATGGCAGTCCTTCCGTGTGTCTGCCCATCCGTCCTAAACTGCTGTCTTAAGGAGCTGAAGTTCCCTGTCTTTCTCAGACGACATCCATATCTGGAATAGCTTCGCCAGGGATTGGTGTACGATAGGGCATCTGCTACTGGAACGTTTTCCCCGGTCTGTATGTTACTGTGTAGTCGTACCTTGTGGCTGCGAAGTGACATTCTCATCAGTCGAGGTGTATCCTTCTTCAAGAGATCACGAGGTCACGTGTGATTGTTGCTAGTTCTGGTGCAAATCTTCCCCAGGAGTGCGCCTTACCAAGAAGAGATTATAGTTGATCTACGGACGTTGGCAGTTCCATATTCACAATTCCGGACACCTTGCAAGGGTCGGGCTCGAGTCCTCTCACTGCATTGTCTAGTCCATACCCGATTTCTCACAGACCACCGTAATATAAATGGAATATTGCTGAGTGCGGCGTTAAACAAATGTGTGTTTTAAAGAACGTAATGGATGAATCAGAACATGTGACCAAGGAGGTTCAGACTCAAACAATTATAAAGATGGGTTCATCGTCACGAAAGTGTCACAGATTTTACAGTCAGTCGATCGAGTCGATCATGCAATGAGCAATAGTTGTGAATGAAAAATAATTCCCAAAATATTTCACAATATGGGCAACCAACTTGCTCATTTCATTGACATTGGTATTGTTTTACATGTTTTGTTTTTAATAAAGTCAACTCGAGCATTAAGTGGATAAACTGTATTAAATAAAAACCAAATAATGATCTTGAGAAACTTTATTTTCTAAATAAGAACACATATCAAGCAGTGTTATCTGCATATAAAGAGTCTCTGAATCGCATCACCGCTCAGTTCACAGTTTTGTAGCTTAAGCATGCTTTATTGCATCTCAACCCCCAAGTCAAACTTGGACCTGTTGTAACTCTGTGCTCTAACGATTTCACGTACAGAAAATGTTGTTTCAGGGACAACTGCAGGTTTCTGTCCAGAATAACTCAAATTGATTTCTTGGAGTCGCCCACTTATTGTTCCCTTATGAGTTCATTTTCTGTGCACTGCATTGTCTATGTCCATGACTTCAGTAATTACATTTTGCGGGTCACCCTTGCTCCTGTATAACTACAAGACGGGAACTGCAACATTATCCCCAACACTTACGGAACACAGTGACCTGTTTCTCCTGGCGATCATACGAGTGGCGTATTTGCGGATTCCACCCTTGGATGTCTTCCTGGCAATCACCCGAGTAATGTGTTTACAGATTCCATCATGCGCTGTCTTCCTGGCGATCGCCCGAGTAGTGAATTTGCGAATTCCACCCTGGGATGTCTTCATGGCGATCACCCGAGTAGTGAATTTGCGGATTCCACCCTGGAGTGTCTTCCTGGCGATCACCCTAGTAACGTGTTTACGGATTCCACCCTGGGCTATCTTCCTGGCAATCACCCGAGTAATGTGTTTATAGATTCCATCATGGGCTGTCTTCCTGGCGATCGCCCGAGTAGTGAATTTGCGAATTCCACCCTGGGATGTCTTCGTGGCGATCACCCGAGTAGTGAATTTGCGGATTCCACCCTGGAGTGTCTTCCTGGCGATCACCCTAGTAACGTGTTTACGGATTCCATCATGGCCTGTCTTCCTGGCGATCACCCGAGTAGCGTGTTTAAGGATTCCATCCTGGATTTCTTCCTGGCGGTAACCCAAGTAGCGTGTTTACGGATTCCATTCTGGGCTGTCTTCCTGGCAATCACCCGAGTAGCCTGTTTCCGGACTCCACCCTGGGATGTCTTCCTGGCGATCACCCGAGTAACGTGTTTGCGGATTCCACCCTGGACTGTCTTCCTGGCGATCACCCGAGTAGCGTGTTTGCGGATTCCACCCTGAGATGGCTTCGTGGCGATCACCCAAGTTGCGTGTTTACGGATTCCACCCTGGACTGTCTTCCTGGCGATCACCCGAGTAGCGTGTTTACGGATTCCATCCTGTGATGTCTTCCTGGCGATCACCTGAGTAGCGTGTTTAAGGATTCCATCCTGGGATTTCTTCCTGGCGATCACCCAAGTAGCGTGTTTACGGATTCCATTCTGGGCTGTCTTCCTGGCAATCACCCGAGTAGCCTGTTTCCAGACTCCACCCTGGGATGTCTTCCTGGCGATCACCCGAGTAACATGTTTGGGGATTCCACCCTGGACTGTCTTCCTGGCGATCACCCGAGTAGCGTGTTTGCGGATTCCACCCTGAGATGTCTTCCTGGCGATCATCCGAGTAACATGTTTGAGGATTCCACCCGGGGATGTCTTCATGGCGATCACCCAAGTAGTGTGTTTACGGATTCCACCCTGGGATGTCTTCATGGCGATCACCCGAGTAACATGTTTACGGATTCCATCCTCGGCTGTCTTCCTGGCGATCACCCGAGTAGCGTGTTTGCGGATTCCATCCTGAGATGGCTTCGTGGCGATAACCCAAGTTGCGTGTTTACGGATTCCACCCTGGACTGTCTTCCTGGCAATCACCCGAGTAGCGTGTTTACGGATTCCATCCTGTGATGTCTTCCTGGCGATCACCTGAGTAGCGTGTTTAAGGATTCCACCCTGGGATTTCTTCCTGGCGATCACCCAAGTAGCGTGTTTACGGATTCCATTCTGGGCTGTCTTCCTGGCAATCACCCGAGTAGCCTGTTTCCGGACTCCACCCTGGGATGTCTTCCTGGCGATCACCCGAGTAACGTGTTTGCGGATTCCACCCTGGACTGTCTTCCTGGTGATCACCCGAGTAGCATGTTTGCGGATTCCACCCTGGACTGTCTTCCTGGCGATCACCCGAGTAGCGTGTTTGCGGATTCCACCCTGAGATATCTTCCTGGCGATCACCCAAGTTGCGTGTTTACGGATTCCACCCTGGACTGTCTTCCTGGCGATCACCCGAGTAGCGTTTTTAAGGATTCCACCCTGTGATGTCTTCCTGGCGATCACCTGAGTAGCGTGTTTACGGATTCCATCCTGTGATGTCTTCCTGGCGATCACCTGAGTAGCGTGTTTAAGGATTCCACCCTGGGATTTCTTCCTGGCGATCACCCAAGTAGCGTGTTTACGGATTCCATTCTGGGCTGTCTTCCTGGCAATCACCCGAGTAGCCTGTTTCCGGACTCCACCCTGGGATGTCTTCCTGGCGATCACCCGAGTAACGTGTTTGCGGATTCCACCCTGGACTGTCTTCCTGGTGATCACCCGAGTAGCATGTTTGCGGATTCCACCCTGGACTGTCTTCCTGGCGATCACCCGAGTAGCGTGTTTGCGGATTCCACCCTGAGATGGCTTCCTGGCGATCACCCAAGTTGCGTGTTTACGGATTCCACCCTGGACTGTCTTCCTGGCGATCACCCGAGTAGCGTTTTTAAGGATTCCACCCTGTGATGTCTTCCTGGCGATCACCTGAGTAGCGTGTTTAAGGATTCCATCCTGGGATTTCTTCCTGGCGATCACCCAAGTAGCGTGTTTACGAATTCCATTCTGGGCTGTCTTCCTGGCAATCACCCGAGTAGCCTGTTTCCAGACTCCACCCTGTGATGTCTTCCTGGCGATCACCCGAGTAACATGTTTGCGGATTCCACCCTGGACTGTCTTCCTGGCGATCACCCGAGTAGCGTATTTGCGGATTCCACCCTGAGATGTCTTCCTGGCGATCATCCGAGTAACATGTTTGAGGATTCCACCCTGGGATGTCTTCATGGGGATCACCCAAGTAGCGTGTTTACGGATTCCACCCTGGGATGTCTTCATGGCGATCACCCGAGTAACATGTTTACGGATTCCATCCTGGGCTGTCTTCCTGGCGATCACCCGAGTAGCGTATTTGGGGATTCCACCCTGAGATGGCTTCGTGGCTATAACCCAAGTTGCGTGTTTACGGATTCCACCCTGGACTGTCTTCCTGGCAATCACCCGAGTAGCGTGTTTACGGATTCCATCCTGTGATGTCTTCCTGGCGATCACCTGAGTAGCGTGTTTAAGGATTCCATCCTGGGATTTCTTCCTGGCGATCACCCAAGTTGCGTGTTTACGGATTCCATTCTGGGCTGTCTTCCTTGCAATCACCCGAGTAGCCTGTTTCCAGACTCCACCCTGGGATGTCTTCCTGGCGATCACCCGAGTAACGTGTTTGCGGATTCCACCCTGGACTGTCTTCCTGGCGATCACCCGAGTAGCGTATTTGCGGATTCCACCCTGAGATATCTTCCTGGCGATCACCTGAGTAGCGTGTTTGCGGATTCCACCCTGAGATGTCTTCCTGGCGATCATCCGAGTAACATGTTTGAGGATTCCACCCTGGGATGTCTTCATGGCGATCACCCAAGTAGCGTGTTTACGGATTCCACCCTGGGATGTCTTCATGGCGATCACCCGAGTAACATGTTTACGGATTCCATCCTGGGCTGTCTTCCTGGCGATCACCCGAGTAGCGTGTTTGCGGATTCCACCCTGAGATGGCTTCCCGGCGATAACCCAAGTTGCGTGTTTACGGATTCCACCCTGGGCTGTCTTCCTGGCGATCAGCCGAGTAGCGTGTTTACGGATTCCATCCTGTGATGTTTTCCTGGCGATCACCTGAGTAGCGTGTTTAAGGATTCCACCCTGGGATTTCTTCCTGGCGATCACCCAAGTAGCGTGCTTACGGATTCCATTCTGGGCTGTCTTCCTGGCAATCACCCGAGTAGGCTGTTTCCAGACTCCACCCTGGGATGTCTTCCTGGCGATCACCCGAGTAGCCTGTTTCCAGACTCCACCCTGGGATGTCTTCCTGGCGATCACCCGAGTAACGTGTTTGCGGATTCCACCCTGGACTGTCTTCCTGGCGATCACCCGAGTAGCGTACTTGCGGATTCCACCCTGAGATATCTTCCTGGCGATCACCTGAGTAGCGTGTTTGCGGATTCCACCCTGAGATGTCTTCCTGGCGATCATCCGAGTAACATGTTTGAGGATTCCACCCTGGGATGTCTTCATGGCGATCACCCAAGTAGCGTGTTTATGGATTCCACCCTGGGATGTCTTCATGGCGATCACCCGAGTAACATGTTTACGGATTCCATCCTTGGCTGTCTTCCTGGCGATCACCCGAGTAGCGTGTTTGCGGATTCCACCCTGGGCTGTCTTCCTGGCAATCAGCCAAGTAACGTGTTTACGGATTCCATCCTTGGCTGTCTTCCTGGCAATCATCCGAGTAACATGTTTGAGGATTTCACCCTGGGATGTCTTCCTGGCGATCACTCAAGTAGCGTGTTTGCGGATTCCACCCTTGGTTGTCTTCCTGGCAATCACCCGAGTAATGTGTTTACAGATTCCATCATGGGCTGTCTTCCTGGCGATCAACCGAGTAGCGTGTTTGCGGATTCCACCCTGGGATGTCTTCCCGGTGATCACCCGAGTAGCGTGTTTACGGATTCCACCCTTGGATGTCTTCCTTGCAATCATCCGAGTAACATGTTTATGGATTCCACACTGAGATGTCTTCCTGGCGATCACCTGAGTACCGTGTTTACAGATTCCACTCTGGGCTGTCTTCCTGGCGATCACCCGAGTAGCGTGTTTATGGATTCCACTCCGGGCTGTCTTCCTGGCAGGGTGTCAAGCTTCTACATCAAAGTAAACAGCATTTGGCACATCTGAAACATCAATATTTGTAGCATCAACATCAGCAAGCACATCAACAACAGTGGCGTCAACAACATCTGGCATAACCTCAACAGGAATGTAATATCAGGAACGACATCTATATTTAATTTGTGTTTTACAGTGGTAGAAACCATATAAATAGTAATTTATGATTTAATGTTGATGCATCCGTGTGTGAAAACAATTCAGTGAACAGATCTTTGTAAAAGAACTTTGTCCTTTTGACTTCTGTGAATAAGATTTTAAAACTCATACACGTCACTGTCTATTGCATTCCTTGGGCAAACGGCCAGCCAAATGCACGCAATGCACAGATTAGGTGTAACATATACATTACAATGATCAGGTATATTCTACAGAACTCGTACATGTTTCGGCCCTGTGTGACCCCATGACCGACGCAAAGTCACGCACAACGACGACGACAGCTATCTGCATTTCTGACGAAATGTCTTGGGTGCATTAGCAAAAACATAAAACGATTAACAGTACGCAGATTGTCTGATTGTTTCTGATTACTTACATGACACATTTATGCATATACCACCCCTCAATCAACGACAATCCTCCTGCGCATTGTTGTCAGTGATCACGCCATTTTGTAAAAAATATCCGCGGATTTCTGCGAAACCTATGTTACTGTTTTGTGGAACGAATTAGGAATTTTAAGGGAGCATCATGCCGTTACTGCGTGGTGGGCCATGGCAATATTGTCCATACGTACCATGTATACTATGATGCTACACTGGGAATGGATTGTAGGTACATGTACTGTACAGGGTATTAGAATCAGACAAATGGTCAGTAAGGTTGGTTGGTTGTTTTGTTGGTTTGTTGTTTAACACCGCACTCAGCAATATTCAGGCTATATGACGGCGGTCTGTAAATAATCGAGTCTGGACCAGACAATTCAGTGATTAATATCATGAGCATCGATCCACGCAATTGGGATCGATGACATGCATCAACCAAGTCAGCCTGACCACCCGATCCTGTTAGTCGCCTTTTACGACAGGCATAGTCGGCTTTTACGGCAAGCATGGGTTGCTGAAGATCTATTCTACCCCGGATTTTCACGGATCGGTCAGTAAGACAGCTAGTTATCTTTATTGTATACTTGAAACTCTATGACCCTATGATCTGGCTAGTTATTAGCTCAGTAACATGGGGAACGACAATACACTCTTCTGTCAATGCACAGAGCAGTAGGTTTTCATCTTGGACTAGGAAAGTATACTCTGAAGCTGGCAGTGAATGGAGAATCGGGTTGGTTTCCACCTGAGGTCCGTCAGTGGTCACCCGTTGCTGGACATTGGTCAAGAAAGACGAACACCACTGAGAGGAGAAATGAAAATTAAAGGTTTATGTGGGCGGATAAATCAAAAAGCAAGAACTGGAACTGGCAGGCATCTCATCAAGGCTAGCTGAGAAATGTGGCTAGATGTTGACATTTTAACAAACCGAGTAATATTTAACCCTATTTTAGCCCACCCTGATCTTACCTTTCACAGAGAAAGAGAACCTGTCACGACATTTTAACTAGGCCTTTTATACTGTTAAACTTTGCTGGCTTTTATATCTGTATATATGTACGTTTAGCACATTTTGTATTTTACCACTAATGTCTCTCATAAATCGGTTGTTTTATAGGTTACGTAATGAGTATGCATACGCTGTAGTATATGACTCTCATAAATTGGTTGTTTTATAGGTTAAATAATGAGTATGCCTACGATGTAGTATATGTCTCTCATAAATCGGTTGTTTTATAGGTTACATAATGAGTATGCATACGCTGTAGTATATGTCTCTCATAAATCGGTTGTTTTATAGGTTAAATAATGAATATGCATACGCTGTAGAATATGTCTATCATAAATCGTCTGTTTTACAGGTTACATAATGAGTATGCATACGCTGTAGTATATGTCTCTCATAAATCGGTTGTTTTACAGGTTACATAATGAATATGCATACGCTGTAGTATACGTCGCTCATAAATCGTCTGTTTTATAGGTTAAATAATGAATATGCATACACTGTAGAATATTTCTCTCATAAATCGTCTGTTTTACAGGTTACATAATGAGTATGCATACGCTGTAGTATATGTCTCTCATAAATCGGTTGTTTTACAGGTTAAATAATGAGGATACATACGCTGTAGTATATGTCTCTCATAAATCGGTTGTTTTCTAGGTTACATAATGAGTATGCATACGCTGTAGAATATGTCTCTCATAAATCGGCTGTTTTACAGGTTACATAATGAGTAGGCATACGCTGTAGTATATGTCTCTCATAAATCGGCTGCTTTACAGGTTACATAATGAATATGCATACGCTGTAGGATATGTCTCTCATAAATCGGCTGTTTTACAGGTTACGTAATGAGTATGCATACGCTGTAGAATATGTCTCTCATAAATCGGTTGTTTTATAGGTTCAATAATGAGTATGCATACGCTGTAGTATATGTCTCGCATAAATCGGTTGTTTTACAGGTTACATAATGAGTATGCATACGCTGTAGAATATGTCTATCATAAATCGGCTGTTTTATAGGTTCAATAATGAGTATGCATACGCTGTAGTATATGTCTTTCATAAATCGGTTGTTTTTTAGGTTACATAATGAGTATACATACGCTGTAGTATATGTCTCTCATAAATCGGTTGTTTTATAGGTTCAATAATGAGTATGCATACGCTGTAGTATATGTCCATGTAAAACAAGGGAGAGAGAAATAAACTACTTTCTATCTTGTATGAGTTTGTAATCAATGTATTATGTACATCAATTTTCGTCAGTGCATCTACATCAGTGCATCTTTGTGTTTTTCTCCAGATATTAAACAGCACTTTCGAGTAATGTTTTCGTCAATGTGTGGGGTGGTAGTTGAAGCATTATTTTGTCACGCTAAAATTCGGTTTGATGTCCCATATGAGAATAATGTGAACTCTGTAATCTGGTGCTTCTTAATGTATATTATGCCCAGAATGATCAGTTCAGTGTGGCAAATGTGGCATTTGGGCAACGCAATGTACATGAATAATGTGTACAACTCTCAAGCGATAATAACCACATGATAATAAAAGTTAAATGTACGTGTAAATATTGTTAGTTTATGATAACAAATAACCAGGTTTAACTATTCTGACGTTTGGTATTTAACAAGATATAGATAGTTATTACACTCAAGTAAAAAATCAAAGCTTTCGCGATGTCCTGACTTATATTTCGAGTAGGGATGAGCCTTGGAACTTGTTTTGTGATTCAGATACCATCACCTCCCTTATGTCAGCATTTGATTTCAATCCATGTTCATTTTGCTCGAGAGGTTGTACACTATCATTTGTAACCGAGTCACAGACACAGGTCACAACAAACTCCAACAAGTACACTGCGGTTTGAGTTTTCTAATGTAGAACTTTACATTGAGGGTATATACCATGTATATCGGCAATATTTGGGTGCGGGGATGCTTGAAAACTAGGGATATGATATTCCGCCGATTGATGAAAAATTAAATGAATATTGGAACATTCAATAAGTTTTGCAACTTGGGCATTTGTGTTTACACAAACAATGTCAACTTGTGGCATGTGTGACACTAGTCATAACATCAGGTTGACACGTGTCATAACAAGTTCCAGACAACAATATGTTAGATGTGATGGCTTCATTCACCTAAGGGTGGTTACAATCATGGATTCTCTCAAACATGAACAACGCGTGGTAATAAAGTTCTTTATCAAGGAGGGATGCAAAGCAAAAGAAATCCATGATCGCATGTGGTTGCCATATGTGGATGTGGATTCAAACAGTTAAATCATCCCCCCTACAGCCCAGGCTTAGCCCATAGTGACTATTTCCTATTCCAGCAGGGGGCACGGGTAGCCCAGTCGTCTAAGGCGCCGCGATTCGCTGTGCGGATCCCTTGGACACGCCAGAAACCTACGATTGTGGGTTCGAATCCCGGTTCGCCCCGATTATGTTTCTAGGTTTGTCAGCACCATTCCCGTGCTCGTGGGTTTCACCAAAGTGGTAAACGTCTGAGACCTGCATAACTTTGGGCTTTTCTCCCACATTAAGCT
The DNA here is from genome assembly GCF_023055435.1 of Haliotis rufescens. Taxonomy (NCBI): domain Eukaryota; kingdom Metazoa; phylum Mollusca; class Gastropoda; order Lepetellida; family Haliotidae; genus Haliotis; species Haliotis rufescens. Next base: position 3,710,053 of record NW_025963824.1, read on the forward strand.
GACACGCCGTGATATAACTGGAATACTGTTAAAAGCGGCGTTAAACCCAACTCACTCACTCACTCACACACACCTATTCCAGCAAATGAAATCTGCCCTACGTGGAAGACGCTTCCAGGATGACGAGACATAAAGGCTGCCACAGAGGCATGGTTAGAGGTCCAATCTGAGAATTTCTTTAAAAGTGGTATTAAAAGCTTGAAGGACAAATGGAATAAGTGCATTGAGGTGAATGGACATTATATTGAAAAATAAAGGTGCAAAAGATATTCTGCAATTTGGTCTCACATTGAAGTTGCAAAACTTATTGAACGCCCCTCCTAAATGCAACCACTTTCGATTTGATTTGAATTGAATTGGGAACAATTCAGGAAAACAACAACATTTTTATGATAATTCCCATATTCTCACTAGTACGTGGTATATAATGTAAATGAGATCCTTAAGAATAAATATTGTATATGGTTATTTAATTGTTTAAAGATTTTTTATTTTTTTCACGAATACACTTTCATGATGTTAGTAATCACAATTCAATGTAACTGTCTTTCTGTATATGCGGATTGATTGATACCGTCAGTAAAATCTTTTCTCGTTATAATTAGGTCAGTTTACTCTTGTATACACAATGTCACTCGCGCAAGAGTGAATGAGAATGGTTTTACGCCGCTTTTAGCAATATTCCAGCAATATCACGGCGGGGGAAACGGGCTTCACACATTTTACACATGTGGGGAATCGAACCCGGATCTTCGGCGTGACGAGCGAACACTTTAACGACTAGGCTACCCCACCGCCCCTACACTCGCCTAAGAGGAAGTTGTATCGAATTACAGAGTCGGCTTTATATACAGGTGCGTCTACAATGGCTGCTCTCTGCCATTACAATCTGTCACACCACGCTTGAATGCACAATTATGCCGGTGTTGTTGTGAGCAAATACCTTGCCTCTAAATATATATTTGTAGATACATTATTACATATTTTCGTAGATTGTATATATAATAGGCACAAAGACGTAAAAGGTTTATGAAAGATGCATTGGTGCTTTGATATACGACGAGAACGAATCTTGTTTTTTCTCTGCGTTCCTTATCTGTATCAACGTATAATGATTCATCTTACTGCATGTATGTTTGGAGGCAATATCGAAGGCCCGCCCAGCCCAGCAGACACAGACACTTTCCCTAATTTATCTGCTGATTAGAATTTGTCAATGTCATGTAATAGCACTATTGCTAAAATCCGGTATGAATAGATGATTCGTTTTGTCATACATGTTAGAATTTTTACCCTATCGAATGATTGGTACCATATTATTCAATCAGCGAGTTATGTTTTTATTTTATTATATACATATATTGTTAATCATATCTCAGAACGCAGAACTGATAACATCCACACATGTAATTATTACACAGAGAAATTGTCACATATCATTTCCTGTACACTCCTGCTTGAACATAGAGCCAACATAAAAAAAATAATGTATATGCTGTTATCGGTGCAACTGTATGTCCACATGTATCCCAGCTGGCTAACGTCTCCAATAAAGTCAGCTCTATTTTTCAAGCATTATTTAATTTTCGAACACATTTTGAATGAAAAAAAATTAAAGGGGACTTTGTTTTATAATCATATTTAACAAACCTACGTGTATTTCACAAACATTCTGCGTAGTCCCCACCAAGTAACACATAGGTTTTACAAACATTTTGGGCATATTTTGCGAAATAAAGTTAAAGATCTTTGCGTTGTAGTGGACTGACACTTTGTCCTCAAATTACTTCTACATACACAAGGGAGCAATGGGAAAAGGTAGGTTTTCACTTATGGTTGCCTTGGAAACCCAATAACTTGCTTTTAATTGAGATCACGGCGTCACCTTTCGTACCATATATAAACTTTTTAAGATGTCCAGACAGACAGACAGAAAGACAGACAGACAGGCACCATATTTAACACAGAGTTATATGACAAACGACATGCAAACGTGAACAGGTTAGAAACAGGATCTGATAAGAATTTTACGCACGCCAGTGAACATATTGGTCACCCCATAGAAAGATAATGCACCTCCTTTGTGAAGAGCCTACACAAATCAGGTGTTCACAGTGAGACGTAGCTGTTTGAGTGTTATCTTGCCACAATAACGCAGCGTGAGCTCACGAGACCAAGCAGAGAGCTGAATGGCCCAAGCCTCATGGCTTGCATAATACAAAAGATAGCATGTACAGGACAATCGCTTACCGCCTGATCGTGCCGAATGATAGTGCGTGAAAACGGTAAATGATATACAGCAATAGGGAGCACACGAGATATTGATTTCATTTGTGAAGAAAATAATTATTATCTAAGGAATTATCGTACACATGAAACCTCGACATTTTAAACTGTTAACGACTCTTGGTGTATTTGATATCCAGCGACATTCTCTATATATCTTGTTTGTCATAATACAATTTAGATTTTCAACATACGAACACCATACACAACCAATAAGCGTCCAATTTGAATACATTTTTCCCTCTTTCCTCACAGAATACAGTTTCGTCTGACGGTGTTATATAATTCCCCTTGAGTCCCGTGAGTAATGGTTATATCCAGTGTCCAATTCAAGAATTTAATCCTGTCAAATCACGTGACAGTTGGGATATCACGTGAGACAAGCTCCTTGTCTGTTTACTGTTGTCAGAGAGTCTTCACTGGTCTGCTCGAGCAAGTTATGGTTCTGAGGTGTCTCCATGAAGGGAAGACAGAATACCTCTGTGGTAGATTTTAAGGATTTCATTTCTTCTTTCTTCAAGGTAAGCAGATATGAGTTCAACCCTATTTATAACCTTTTGCAAGTGGTGCTGTGTATTCAAAATATGGTTACAACAAAGGTGACATGTAAATACAATGATAATCTATATCAGAATACATCCGAAGGATCGGGGGGACATCACATTTCACCGCAAAAGCCAGGGCCCCGTCCCTCAAAGCGATCTTAGCGCTACGATGATCGTAAGCCTTTGTTACAATATGGGTCTTCCGATCACTTTTGTGCTAAGATCGCTTTGAGGAACGGAGCTCAGGTCTAAATTCAAGTCATGATTTCATGGTTCGTCTTGTATGTGGGAAACCAATATCGCAATATGGCTGAATGTGGCAAAACGTGGTATTAATGTACATTGTAGAAATCGCTGCAATACGATTGCATCACAATGCTTTGCAGACCATTGAGACGCCATTTGTTGCCATGACGTCACAATCAAATGACATCAGTAATGGCTCTGCTACTGAAGCTGTAAGCAGTACCTTTTATACTTAAGACACTGCTTATTACTATCTTCAATCTGAAAAAGTTGAAAGAATGATATTGGACGATAAATAAAATCTCATCCTAGGAGGTTTTTTTCCACTTTTTTTACTGAGGTAAGGGGAGGATGTATGTAATTATCAGAACTTTAGATCTCGGCAAGCGTCGTGCTCAGTGTGTTGTTTGGTCGGGTTTCAAAGATTCGGGGCCGGGGTGGGGATTTTGTGAATTGAATCCGACCGCGGCAATGTTGACCAAATCCAATTTATGAACAGGAGGATTGAATTGGGTATTTCCCGAATATTCCCACAATTTTCATGTCGATTATCTGTACATTTTCTCCCAATACCGATTGTCATATCGCCCTCACTTCCGGATGTGATTGTTCGGGCATTGCGTTTATCTACGTTGCCCAGCTACATCTATTGGGAACAACTCTCCAGACCCTTCACTCTAGAAAATGAGGCTGTCAAATTTAGGCCATCAAGTTGCGAGCCCATGTTTGAATCTCAAGAAATGGCGTCATGATAGAACAATGTCATGAAATAAATCTCGCTTCGTTCTTTTTTGCACTGTGCGATTGATCGCCTAGCTATGTTATTTCATCAAATATATGTCAATTTATCATTTCTTGTCATGTCGTGAGTACCCATCTCCAACCAACAAACACACAAATATCGTCTTCGACGTACGATAGAGTAATGATATATGATTATACTTTGGTGTGCACTATTTCTGGTTGATAAATCTGGTTTATCTACCCCAGGCAGACGTTGGTGCTCTACCGAATACTTATGGCATTGACAACACAACTCCACCACGTTTATTTTGATAGTATGCTGCTACTTCATGACCATGCAGTTGGACTCTTAGTGGCGCAACCAACCAGCCAAGCCGCTGTCCGAGGGTCAAGTATCGACTCACAGAATGCGTACTATTTTTAATCTTCACTGCCTGACTGCCATACCTCATCCAAACTGTTAAGCTTCAGTGGCCAACCATTCTTAAGCCGTAATTGCAAGCCACTGACATGCTGCTGGCCATGGTAATGATACTACATCTACTGTTTTAATTTGTATCGGCAGCGTTGTGAATATTTAAATAGATATAATTAATTTACTTAACTTAGGGCAATATGTAAAACGTATGTGTTAAAACATATAGATTCCTTGTTAAAACCTATACTCCGCCAAACTGTCTATGATATATGCCATTTCTGTCATCGTAATTGTAACTATTCATTTCCGCTAGCAAAGAGCCTGTAATGGGAAAGAACAATTACTAAGGAACACTAAATAAATAATAATGAAAGATGATACGTCTTAACACCTGTTCATAGATAGTAGACATGTGAACATTTCGTCATGATATTTGAACACTCCCAAAATCACGCACTATTCCACAGTCATAATCCTTATCAATGTTAGGTAAAACTTCATACAACATTTCAGTTAACAGGGAACAGTCAGTTGTCAGTACACAGGGAACAGTCAGTTGTCAATACACAAAAACAGTCAGTTGTCATAACACAGGGAACAGTCGGTTGTCAGGACACAGGGAACAGTCAGTTGTCAGTATACAGGGAACAGTCAGTTGTCAGTATACAGGAAACAGTCGGTTGTCAGTACACAGGGAACAGTCGGTTGTCAGTACACAGGGATCAGTCAGTCGTCATAACACAGGGAACAGTCGGTTGTCAGGACACAGGGAACAGTCAGTTGTCAGTATACAGGGAACAGTCAGTTGTCAATACACAAAAACAGTCAGTTGTCATAACACAGGGAACAGTCAGTTATCAGTTCACAGGGAACAGTCAGTTGTCAGTATACAGGAAACAGTCAGTTGTCAGTACACAGGGAACAGTCAGTTGTCAGTACACAGGGAACAGTCGGTTGTCAGTACACAGGGAACAGTCAGTTGTCAATACACAGGGAACAGTCGGTTGTCAGTACACAGGGAACAGTCAGTTGTCAATACACAGGGAACAGTCAGTTGTCAGTACACAGGGAACAGTCAGTTGTCAATACACAGGGAACAGTCAGTTGTCAGTACACAGGGAACAGTCAGTTGTCAGTACACAGGGAACAGTCAGTTGTCAATACACAGGGAACAGTCAGTTGTCAGTACACAGGGAACAGTCAGTTGTCAGTACACAGGGAACAGTCAGTTGTCAATACACAGGGAACAGTCAGTTGTCAGTACACAGGGAACAGTCAGTTGTCAATACACAGGGAACAGACAGTTTTCAGTACACAGGGAACAGTCAGTTGTCAGGACACAGGGAACAGTCAGTTGTCAGGACACATGGAACAGTCAGTTGTCAGGACACAGATAATCACCACATTGAAGACAGCAAAACCCAGTGAACAAAATATGTAACAAATGAGCCCGGCCGCCCGCCGACACAAGCTCCACCTTATGCGGAAGGTAAATCTGCAGTGACAAGTATAAGAACGAATCACCGAGAACCAGATATAAGAGCAGGTGCTCGCAAAAAGGGTAACACGTTCTGACCCACCAGCAGCACCGTCACCAATGTGATACAAACAGGACAAAATCTGAGCGTAATAAATTCATAGGAATCATAAAAAAAAAAGTTTCTGAAGAAATAGCTCAAATAGTGAAATAATCTTTGAATACAATTTAGATCTTTAACAAATGATTTATATACATCACTTAATGTCCGTTTTGAATGCATTTGTTTCTGACAGAAAACGCTTTTTTTCCTACAGTGTTATCTTTTCTTTTCTTTTCAAACAATACAAATTCAACTGCATAACGCCATGCGTCCCAATATTGATTTCCTTGGTTCACATGAGCATGGTGAGGGCGTCGATGTACAACAGTTTCTATCCAATCGAAAACGTTAAACTCGTCACACCTCGTGATGTCACGAGATGTCGCGAGATAGAGCCATCTTGTTTGTCTTCCGGAGTAACACACCTTGGTTTGTTTACTCGTTGTCTACTCGAGTAGGTTTCACGTGAAACAAAGACAGGGTGGCTTGACCTTTACCTGTGGATTTTGAGGACACATGGTTCTTATTTCTTCAAGGTAAGCACACTACTGTCAAAACGCGCTTTTAAACCTACAGCTGGTCGCTGTGTATCCAAGTAGGTTTATTGTGAAGGAGACATTTAACTTCCTTGTTAACCAATACCAATAAAATAAGTAAAGACGTATACTCAAGTATAACATAATCGTGACAATACCTTGATAATGTATCATATCCCCCTATCCACATACTGATGGCATTTGTCTTACTATGGACATGGTGGGAATATTTAGGGCAGAACTTATGACAAGAAGATAACAAAAAACGAAATATAAGAACGGTCAGGAATCGCCACAGTCCACCATTTAGATGGGTCAGGGTCAGGCACAGTCTACTCCCCAGAAGGCTCAATCACAGCTACCAACCACAGCTAACGTCACTCAAGTAAACGATGGGGTCCAAGAAGTCAGAAATAGAAATAGACTCAGAGAGTGAAATAAAACTGCAGACAATGAAATCAAGTTCGAAAGCCTTTCTGAGGCAATAAGAGCCTATCAACGTGAAACGAAGTGGAAAAATGGGATGATTACACCATTTACTTTATTTCGTATACACATTGGGGTAGAGTAACCGCTTCCTTAATTTCACGATACATTAGGAAAACTTATTCTTAGTTTCACTACACATGTGGGTTGAGGAAACTTATACTTTTATGCACTACACATGGTCGTTGAGCAAACTTGTACTTTAATAATCAGACATATGGATTGAGCAAACTTATACTTTAATACATCACACATGGAAGTTGAGCAAAGGTTTAGTTTAATACACTACACATGGGGATTGAGCAAACGTATACTTTAATGCATCACACATAGGGATTGAGCAAACTTCTACTTTAATGCACTAATTATGGAAGTTGAGCAAACGTCTGCTTTAATCCACTACACATGGGGATTGAGCAAACTTCTACTTTAATACTTCACACATGGGGATTGAGCAAACTTATACTTTAATACATCACACACAGGGATTGAGCAAACTTATACTTTAATACATCAAACATAGGGATTGAGCAAACTTATACTTTAATACATCACACATAGGGATTGAGGAAACTTATACTTTAATACATCACACATGGGGATTGAGCAAACTTACACTTTAATACATCACACATGGGGATTGAGCAAACATATACTTTTATACATCACACATGGGATTGAGCAAACTTATACTTTTATACATCACACATGGGATTGAGCAAACTTATACTTTAATACATCACACATGGGATTGACCAAACTATACTTTAATACATCACACATGGGGATTGAGCAAACTTATACTTTAATACATCACACATGGGATTGAGCAAACTTCTACTTTAATACTTCACACATAGGGATTGAGCAAACTTCTGCTTTAATGCATCACACATGGGGATTGAGCAAACATATACTTTAATGCATCACACATTGGGATTGAGCAAACTTCTACTTTAATACTTCACACATAGGGATTGAGCAAACTTCTGCTTTAATGCATCACACATGGGGATTGAGCAAACTTCTCCTTTAATACATCACACATGGGATTGAGCAAACTTCTACTTTAATACTTCACACATGGGGATTGAGCAAACTTATACTTTTATGCATCACACATACCGATTGAGAAAACTTTTACTTTATTGCATTACACTTGGGGATTGAGCAAACTTCTACTTTAATACATCACACATGAGATTGAGCAAACTTCTACTTTAATGCTCTACACATGGGGCTTGAGCAAACTTTAACTTTAATACATCACACATGGGGGTTGAGCAAACTTTTACTTTAATACATCACACAGAGTGGTTGAGCAAACTTTTACTTTAATGCAGTACATTTGTAAGTTGACCAAACATTTACTTTAATGCACAACACATGGAAGTTGAGCAAACATTTACTTTAATACATCACACATGGGGGTTGAGCAAACTTTTACTTTAATACATCACACAGAGTGGTTGAGCAAACTTTTACTTTAATGCAGTACATTTGTAAGTTGACCAAACATTTACTTTAATGCACAACACATGGAAGTTGACCAAACATTTACTTTAATACATCACACATGGGGCTTGAGCAAACTTTTACTTTAACACACCACACATGGGGGTTGAGCAAACTTTTACTTTAATACATCACACAGAGTGGTTGAGCAAACTTTTACTTTAATGCAGTACATTTGTAAGTTGACCAAACATTTACTTTAATGCACAACACATGGAAGTTGACCAAACATTTACTTTAATACATCACACATGGGGGTTGAGCAAACTTTTACTTTAATACATCACACAGAGTGGTTGAGCAAACTTTTACTTTAGTGCAGTACATTTGTAAGTTGACCAAACATTTACTTTAATGCACAACACATGGAAGTTGACCAAACATTTACTTTAATACATCACACATGGGGCTTGAGCAAACTTTCACTTTAATACATCACACATGGGGGTTGAGCAAACTTTTACTTTAATACATCACACAGAGTGGTTGAGCAAACTTTTACTTTAATGCAGTACATTTGTAAGTTGACCAAACATTTACTTTAATGCACAACACACGGAAGTTGAGCAAACATTTACTTTAATACATCACACATGGGGCTTGAGCAAACTTTTACTTTAATACATCACACATGGGGGTTGAGCAAACTTTTGCTTTAATACATCACACACGGGGGTTGAGCAAACTTTTACTTTAATACATCACACATGGGGGTTGAGCAAACTTTTACTTTAATACATCACACATGGGGGTTGAGCAAACTTTTACTTTAATACATCACACAGAGTGGTTGAGCAAACTTTTACTTTAATGCAGTACATTTGTAAGTTGACCAAACATTTACTTTAATGCACAACACATGGGGGTTGAGCAAACTTTTACTTTAATACATCACACAGAGTGGTTGAGCAAACTTTTACTTTAATGCAGTACATTTGTAAGTTGACCAAACATTTACTTTAATGCACAACACATGGAAGTTGAGCAAACATTTACTTTAATACATCACACATGGGGCTTGAGCAAACCTTTACTTTAATACATCACACATGGGGGTTGAACAAACTTTTACTTTAATACTTCACACAGAGTGGTTGAGCAAACTTTTACTTTAATGCAGTACATTTGTAAGTTGACCAAACATTTACTTTAATGCACAACACATGGAAGTTGAGCAAACATTTACTTTAATACATCACACATGGGGCTTGAGCAAACTTTTACTTTAATACATCACACATGGGGCTTGAGCAAACTTTTACTTTAATACATCACACATGGGGGTTGAGCAAACTTTTGCTTTAATACATCACACATGGGGGTTGAGCAAACTTTTACTTTAATACATCACACATGGGGGTTGAGCAAACTTTTACTTTAATACATCACACATGGGGGTTGAGCAAACTTTTACTTTAATACATCACACAGAGTGGTTGAGCAAACTTTTACTTTAATGCAGTACATTTGTAAGTTGACCAAACATTTACTTTAATGCACAACACATGGGGGTTGAGCAAACTTCTACTTTAATACATCACACAGAGTGGTTGAGCAAACTTTTACTTTAATGCAGTACATTTGTAAGTTGACCAAACATTTACTTTAATGCACAACACATGGAAGTTGAGCAAACATTTACTTTAATACATCACACATGGGGCTTGAGCAAACCTTTACTTTAATACATCACACATGGGGGTTGAACAAACTTTTACTTTAATACTTCACACAGAGTGGGTGAGCAAACTTTTACTTTAATGCAGTACATTTGTAAGTTGACCAAACATTTACTTTAATGCACAACACATGGAAGTTGAGCAAACATTTACTTTAATACATCACACATGGGGCTTGAGCAAACTTTTACTTTAATACATCACACATGGGGGTTGAGGAAACTTTTACTTTAATACATCACACAGAGTGGTTGAGCAAACTTTTACTTTAATGCAGTACATTTGTAAGTTGACCAAACATTTACTTTAATGCACAACACATGGAAGTTGAGCAAACATTTACTTTAATACATCACACATGGGGCTTGAGCAAACTTTTACTTTAATACATCACACATGGGGGTTGAGCAAACTTTTACTTTAATACATCACACATGGGGGTTGAGGAAACTTTTACTTTAATACATCACACAGAGTGGTTGAGCAAACTTTTACTTTAATGCAGTACATTTGTAAGTTGACCAAACATTTACTTTAATGCACAACACATGGAAGTTGAGCAAACATTTACTTTAATACATCACACATGGGGCTTGAGCAAACATTTACTTTAATACATCACACACTGGGATTCGAGGAACCCTAAACTTTAATACATCACACACAGGGTTTGTGGAAACTTCTACTTTAATGCATCATACATGGGGGTTGAGCAAACTTCTACTTTAATACTTCACACATAGTGATTGAGCAAACTTCTTCTTTGATACACTACACATGTAAGTTGAGCAAACTTCAACTTTAATGCACTACACATGTGGGTTGAGCAAACTTATACTTTAATTCACTACACATAGGGATTGAACAAACGTAAACATTAATACACTACATGTGGAAATTGAGCCAATTTCTACTTTAATGCACTACACATGGAGTAGTATAGGTAATAGGGGTTCTGCCGCAACTCCACTGGAGCTGGATTTATATACCTATACTGCTACTACAGGTGGCATTTTTCATGCCAAAATGACTATGCGATTTAACGATAGTCATGAGATCAAGTTAAATTGGCTCTAGCTCACCAATACCTGGGGCCAATCATTGCTTTAGATGAGCCTAAATGGTAACAAAAATATTCTTCATTATTTTTATCGATAAAGCGATATTCAACATTTTTATTAAGTTCTTCGTTCATTTTACTAGGAGACCAGACTATATAACTACTTTCTTCTTGTAAATTGATAAGAAACAATTGATAACCGTATTTGGTTGGTTTGACATCACTGATATAATAAAAACCTTGTGGTAATTCTCTCCATTTAATAGCTTTTTCGATCTCCATTATTATATATATTTATGTAAGCATTTGTCTAAAAGTGATCAAACAATAGTAAGCAATCTATTTTTAATCTCCAACCAGTTCTTTGGTTTTGGCACGGACTAATTGACGCGCTTGTTGCCTCCCCTGTTCTATGAACTTTTTTTTATCATCCTCGCTAATACCACTGGTCTTATGAGATTTTGATCGAATCTTCTGCTTCATTTCGTTGTATTTGGTGAGTTCTGACAATACTAAACAAAACTCATCTTCAGATATCTTACAATCGACCATTGCTGTCGAAATATTATCCTCAATGCTGTTCAACTTTGCTTCGGCGAGTATCTGAATACTATCGTGTTTTAATGCTTTCTTTTGTAACCTACGAGAAATGAATTTTATTGCTATTCCTGCCAGTCCCGTGACTCCGGCGGCTATTTCCATGCCGAGCACGATAGGCGCGGCGATTATAGTTGATATTAAACCGACACCAGCTACAGCGAGTCCCATGCCAGCTGCTACAAGCGCGGTGTCAACTCCGTCCAGAGCATTCACGGCTCTGCGATACTTTTTATACAATCCAAGTCTCAACTCCCTATCCTTCTCTATTCGATGTTTTATGTCGCTTATTTGATGTAATCGAAATCCATCAACAGTTTCAGTCTTTTCAATTGCTTCATCGAGCGTTGGATATAAACTCATAGTGTATATTACGAATATATAATAGTCTTTAATTGGTCTTGCTTAAATGTTTTGAGAGTATACATCAACTAATCAAATGTATATTATACGGCAATAATATCTTAGAAAGAGAAATACTACCACTTTTAATAATTTGGACCCCCTCGAGGGTTGCAACGGGCGATGCTCCGATATGAATAATGCTGCAACATTGACGCTCGTGTTTCTTGAGCCATTTAATCGATAGACCTGGTAATATTTCGAAGGCACCTTCCGGTACATCTCCGAACAAGACTTCAATAATAAGCGTAGAAATATTAGGTATTGCACTCAAGTTAACTTTAATATCATCGAATTCAGCAACAAAATTTAATCTAACATTTTGGACTGCCGGAAGACTATATAACATATGACCTGGGTCTTCTGGCAGGGGAGAGACTAACACACTTTTTCGTTTTGACGGGATATAGGCCACGAGTACGATGCCACCATTTATTATCTTTAAATTATGTCCCTTACCTATCATCACATAAGGTGGGGTAATGACGATATTCAATAGCCACTCGATGTTTGCTTCGACCATAGTCCATTTATTCTCACCGTTGCGAGTAATATTGTACGAAGTGTTTTTAAGGAGTCTACTAACGTCGACATCGCTTAAATCGTCTAGATTACCCGTGAATGTAACTTCTTTCCGCTTCTATACATTATCGTGTAAATGTAAAGCGTATAACTTACCATTGGTACCTGGTTTATCAAATCCTTCCGTGTCTCCGAGATCGGAAAGCACAATTGTATTACATTGTCTGAGCGTTCCAGGGCCTGATGCATCAACGATTATTTATAATATGGAGTGTTACACTTAAGTATCCTGTATGTACAGGTTGGTGTTTTACATCTAATACAGAAATTTTGAGGTCTGAAATAATACCCCGCTTTAATTTTTTATATTGTAATAACGAGAAAGATTCCGTTCTACCGCTATTATATTTTTCATTTTTCACTGGAATAGATCTGAGCAGAGTTGAAGGACTTTCTAGTTGAATATTATCCGTCGTGCTTATTTGATCAAGATGGATTCACAACTCTTTATAGGGAACTAAGTCGGGTAATGTTTCTCCATGTATTGTTATGTTGGGTTTTATAGGTTCGTCGTCGAGTGTAAATCGAAGTTTAGGTATTAAGTTAACGGAAATAATTACACTTTTTTCTCCGGTGTTTAAATTCAGCATCCCATTCGACTCACGTTGTGTGAGATTCACTCCATTAGGCTTTAAAACTTCATCATTGAGTGAGCATACGCTGTAATACCCATCAGGTATAATGATGGCTTTGTCAATAATATATCTTTCATTTATTATTAATATCAAATTATTTTCTTTCGTAGCATTTATATTGGTCCACAGCGGGTAATACGTAACATCGCATAGAGCAACTTCGAGTTGTCCATCTGAGTTATAGATAGTATGAAGAAATTGAACAGACTGACCATTTGTTATTCCCAGGAGTGTAACATACATATCAAATATACAATGATACTATATCATAACTTAAATATGGAATCAACCATTATTTATAATATTGAGTGTTACACTTAAGTATCCTATATGTACAGGTTGGTGTTTTACATCTAATATAGAAATGTTGAGGTCTGAAATAATACCCCGCTTTAAATTTTTATATTGTAATAACGAGAAAGATTCCGTTCTACCACTATTGTATTTTTCATCTTTAACTGGAACACATCTGAGTAGAGTTGAAGGACTTTCTTGTTGAATATTATCCGTCGTACTGATCTGATCAAGATGGATGCACAACTCTTTATAGGGAACTAAATCGGGTAAATCGAGTCCCTGATCTTATGTCTTGAGTACTGTTATTTCTCCTCTCCATCCAAGTGTGTATGCTAAGTTCACGTAGAGCTTTACATCCTTTTTTCCAGCGTTTAAAATCAGTAACCCATTCGACTCATTTTGTGTTAGACTAACTCCATTAGGCTTAAAAAATTCACCATTGAGTGAGCATACGCTGTAATACCCATCAGGTATAATGTATTTTTTACCATTTATTTCTGTCTCATTATTATTACCCCTCGCAGCATTTATATTGGTCCACCGTGGGTAATACGTTACGTCACAGAGGGCGACTTCAAGTTGTCCATCCGAGTTATCGATAGTATGAAGCAGTTCAATAGACCGACCATTTGTTATTCCCGGGAGTGTAACATACATATTAAATATACAATGATACTATACCATAACTTAAATATGAAATCGAGATACATTACTAATCAATCGATTATAGTAACTGCCTCTGGTGCTGAATTTTTCGTTAAATTCCCCGATATCTTTGAAAAGTACAGGGTCACGGCAACTAGCGATAAAATGGTGCACGATTGGTTTCACAATCCGATGCAATTTTGGCAGAATCAGTTAAACTTTGCCATATGGTGTGCCACAACGGGATGTGGCGTATCTCTTTATGATTTGAACTGAATAAGTCTGTTGTAACATTTCACGTGTACTATCAGATTAGACGTATACTTAAAGAAATTAGTGCTCCATTACCGCAGGATCGAGCGTGGAATTCCACAAATAATAATTATGATAGGTCCACATATGAGCTTATTTGTCAGGAATTTAATGTTTCTACGAGTAAAGATTGGCGTATTAAAGGAGCAAACCATGGTCTAGGTGTTTCTTACACAGAGGAAAAAATATGCGTCAAAGAAGAAAGCGATTATGTATATAAAGAACTTTGGTAAGTTGGAGAGTACCAGCAAACTTTACGCAAGAATGTTTGATCACCTTAAAAAAAACGGTAATTGGTATAAAGGCTGGGAACTTTTTAGTAACGATTGGAGAGGGGATATTATGAGTTTTAAGAGTGGTTTAATTTATATTGTTACAAAATTTATACAAATGAACGATACCGCAAACGCTTGGAATGAATTTCTAAATGATAAAACGGAAAATAATTTTACTAACCCAGGATTTGTAAGATGTAATGAATCGATAAGAACTTATGTATGGGCAATTCTCGGAGCACAATCGCAAACACGAACGTCCATTATCGGTTTTGGGACGGCGCTCAATGCACAAAAACAATTTGTCTCAAACGTAGAGGACGCCATTAATTCACCAGTTGACATACCATCGTCTATAAAGCGTTTTCAAGATGTATTACAGTACGCTCAATCCAAAGTGGACTTTGTTTATGCGCCGGGATTATACATGTCTCCGAGTAATATGGAACATAAGATCGGTCAAGTGATAGGCTATAATAATAAAATTGTTATTGCTACCGATCAACAAAAACCAGGTATAAATTCAGATATTAACGTCGAATTAATAACGCAAACAATCACAGGCGAAAAGGGAATAGTCAAGCCACAAACACCAACTGTCGCTCAACCATCTACTAACGCACAAGTGTCACCGCATATTGCAGCTAAAAATCAACAACATATCGATGAAAAAACAGCGCTTGTAGTTGGTGGAGTCGCGGCTGGTTTACTCATGATTTGGTTAGCGAACTGATTTGGTTAAATAGTTCTTAGCGGATACGTACAAGAGCCCTGCGATTGCTACGATCAGCCCCCACAAGTTTTGACTAAGCCCAGTGGTGGTCTTAGCTAATAAATTCAACAGCCAGGAAACAACACTCCCTATTATACCGTGATGTGCGGCCACGGCTTTCTCAGCGAGCTTTCCCAGTGCTGAACCTAATGCTTATAAATGCTTTTTTATCCACTCTTTTATACCGTTTTTATCACTAGGCGGTGTACTACCACCTGTACCACCTGTACCACTGGTTAACGCGAGAGTCAAAGTCAATATAATTAATCCCAACGCGGTTAAAATACTGGCAATTGTTATTCCCTGTTCTCTGAACAATGTTTTAATTTTATCGGCGAGTGTAGTGTCATCGTTGAGGACATCGATAGTTTCTCAAATTCGACTGATTTGCGAACGCAATCTTTCCGCTACGCGGCGTCTACTGAACTCATCGCCGGGCTGTTCAAGTTTTGTTTTCTCGTAATCTATATGCTTGTCGATTTCGGATATCTTGGCTGTATTATTCATGAGTTCTCCCCGCATTGCTTGTAATGCCTTGTCAAGACCTCGTATTTCCCTAATACTACCCTCCGAGGATGGTACACTGGCCGTGGAATTATTGTAATAGGTATCTAAGATTTCTCCGAGTCCGTTTGAGGCCACCATCGAGGCTGCTTCCAAATTATCTGTGTTACTGAGTTCTTCCCGCACAGTCCTAAGAACCTTAGTAGTCTTCGCGGAAAGTCGTGAGTAGTCCACAAAACCTAATTTATCACGAACAGTGCTGATATGGTGTTTACCAGCTATCGTAGACAAGTCTAGGGGCTTACGAGTACGAGAATGCATAAAATCAATATCCGGAGCGCCACGCAGTAGCAATATTCCTTTACTATCTATCTCAAACTTTGAATAGTCACGACCAATAGGGGTATCTTTAAAGGTATTGTAATAATCATCAACGGCTGGTTTCAAAAGTTCATTATTTACGGTTGGATTAAAAGTTCATCGTTAAGATTCATAAAGCTGGTTTCATCAGTATCTTTGATTGGATTCTGGTTATCAAAATCATCAAAGGTATCTAGATGAAAATCAGTCATTTTTATATTAAACATAGGGTACATGTTTTCAATATAACAATGTCTTCGCAATACGGACGCAAGTCAAACCCACAACGTAGACTTCGAGATCCATTAGGGGTCAAAGCAGTTCGTCAGTCTGCAACTATAACTAATAACCCTAGTACCATCGATCAGAATCAAACGCTTCTGGTTCGCTTTCCTAATCTCGGCACACACGATTTGTTAGTTCCGGGAACTGTCTGACTAGCATTTACGATAAGTTTGACTTCTACCGACGTTAACAGGGAGCCCGTTCAAAACATAGGTCGTGCTATCGTTAAGAAAATCGCGATTAAAATTAGCGGTAATGAGGTTTTGAGTATCGACGATAGCGATGTATACTATTGTTACATGGATCTCTGGAGAACGGATAATGAGCGGGAAAACTTACAGTACCAAGGTATTTGTACTAAGAACACATTGAGACTGCGCGTGGGCGCTGAAAATGGTGATGATACCGACGAAAAAGATCTTGCCGTTGCCGACGCATTAGGTAACCGATTCTATGTTCCCCTAGACTTTGAATTACTAGATTCCCACATGCCCTTTATCAAGCATCCCTAGGCGATAGGTTAGAATACGAACTCACTTTTAATGACTACGGTAGAGTAATCAGATCTGGTGAAGATGCTAGCTATTCCATTGACAATATCTCGCTGGAGTACGATATGATAACGGATCCCGAATTAGCCAGACAAATTTGTATCCATTTTGTACGATCGCGTGCTGCGACACCGAAAGATCACGAGGGACAGAAAAGATACAATGTGGAATATCAATCTAAACGTCCCCACAAGGTCGTTGAAGGGTATTTTAATGTTGTTCGAGGACCCCTCCGATGCGTTTAAAAGAAATACCGAGATGTTCTACAATCCCAAGATTACAAAAGTAGAATTGACTATCGAGGGCGTTCCTAATCAACTATATAGCCTATCTTACCTAATACCTTTTTACTTACTAGGCTGTGCAGTGGATTATCTTTTGGGTAATCGCTCGTGTCGTACATATCTATTTTTTCTGCCATATCTTTATACACATCCTCGGTTTGTATTTCCATCAACAAAGAATCTGTGTCGGTATATAACACCTCGCATCTATCGCCGTATTGCTTCTTAAGTTCGTTGTAATAAAAGTCATACATTAAGTGTTTTGACAAGTCGAGAATACTCATACCGACGTACACCGGTCTGTTAAATTTTATATTACTCTTCTGCATATGCAACGCGGCTAAGTCGTTATCAAATATCTTGCTTCTGTTAAAAGCCGGACTGGCTATAAGTTTCCTGAGTCTTTCTTCCTCATTAGATCTGACTAATTTAACATCAACACGCTTCCTTAGATTCTCCATAGTTTTACCAAATACTGAGTTATTCATAAGCTTATATAGATTCTTTTCGAAATCTTTCTTAAATCTGTGTTCAGCCTTATATAGGGCTCCATCCAAGGGCTTTGATCAAACTTTAGAACTATACCTATTCTATTCTATACTATACCTATCTATACCTAACGATAGATATAACTGGAGATTTCTGTAGTGAACTATATATTTTGTTTTATCCATCAAATTTGGTACGAGTTTTTCTACGTTAGCTAACCTTGTATTACCCATCAAGGAGCGTTGATATTCCGACATCCAATCTTTATTAACCATTAATCTTTCGGGAGCTAGCAGATAACTGTTATGATCTTTACGTAA
The DNA here is from genome assembly GCF_023055435.1 of Haliotis rufescens. Taxonomy (NCBI): domain Eukaryota; kingdom Metazoa; phylum Mollusca; class Gastropoda; order Lepetellida; family Haliotidae; genus Haliotis; species Haliotis rufescens. The sequence goes on from NW_025963824.1 coordinate 3,728,458, forward strand.
CGAACTTGGATATTCTAGGTAAACTTCTAGTATGTACCCTTTATTCACATCATTATTATGGAGATTATTCACATTGACATCATCGACCCACTCAAAACCACCCGTGGGTAAAGGTTGACTCAATGCCCATCCGTGCAAATTGTTAGCGTCGAGATATAATATGTGCGTGTCGGGTTTACTCGGATTGTATCCTTCCACTAATTTATTATTAGCCTTAGAATACCTTTTCGCTGCCATCGATATACCCCCTCTTAATCCTTTCTCAATAAACAAGTGCATATCGTAATCTGTGAGTAGTTTTAGTTCTACGCCGGTCTTCTTCAACAATGCAATGCAATGCAACTGGAATAGTACCATGCCGGGTCCAAGCCGTATTGTTTTAAACACGTCTATCTAAATATCTCGAATATATTGGCGAGTAACAGTACATCGGTTTTTAAGTACAGATCGTGATAATCGCCTAAATTATTACAACCTAATTTATCCCAGACCGTCAGAGCGTGTTCATAATCGGCATCTGTTATTTTAGATTCTGTTAAGTTACAATAGAATGATTCGAGGGGTGGTAATTCAGTTTCTTCGAATCTAGACCAATCATCTATATATTCGTAAGGATATACACCTTTTCTCAGCAACAAATGGCGAGTTATCTTATCGGTATATTTATTTGTTATCGCGAAGTCATCGGGATTGTTCGCATTAGCTAAATTGTCCAGGGAAGATCACAGAAACTGTACGGAGTCTATGAATCTAAGCCCATTACTTTGCTTTATTCTAGATTTCCCATCCTTGTCCCTATAATGTATAGGTTTAGTCAACGAGAACGATATGTATTTTTCCATATTATTAGGAATGCACGCTAAACCGCCGTCGGTCTTTGAGATAGCTTGCATGATGAGATATGAATCGTATCCCCTAAGGTTGTGAAACACAACGGGGATGGGTAATGTTTGAGAATTCATTTTAAGTTTCAAGTTACACTCGTTATGCACGGCTCCCCGATAATTACCCGTGACGTGGCAATGATCTCTTACGGAATCCCCATTCAAGGGTTTTATTACAAACGTGACAACTCGTTGACTTCTTATGGGCCCTCCAATCATCCTTCGTCATACACATGGGTTTCTTACACGATAAGTTTTCCCTGATTATTCTCTCTTCATTTTGTAGATATTCTAGGAACTTTCCCGCTGCATCGGGACCTCTGTAAATCACGGGAGTGTTTGTTTTCCCATCATACCTTACAACTATATATCCAAACCCACAAGGAATATGTTCTTGAGTTCTGTACGTAAAACTATTATCTTGATTATTATCTTGATTATTTTCTATGGGTTTGATAAGCGCTTCGAAGTCAGCGTAAATTACGTATGGTACTGGCATTTGATTACAATAATGTTCAAATTTTAATATATTTTTTCCCTCTTTAGGCATATTGATCCTGATAGCGGTCTGTCCAACACCTCTACAGTCTCCTTTATGCGCTTCAAATAGATCTTGTCTGCTGTATCCATGTAGGCATCTTTCGCAGAAATATTTCTTTCCCTTATATTTAGTTTGATCGTATAATAGCCTGTTTATACTCTTTATCCACGTATAATGATATTTTCCATCTTTTTCGATCAGAAATGAATTGATTCTAGGGATATGTTCCGGAGCGGAGCTCATCCTGTGTACAACAATTCCTTGAGAATGTCCGAAAACATTTATAGCTAAATTATTTTGCTTTTCCACCTTATCAATTTGTGATATTGGTGTAGGTTCGTCTATACCATCGAAGTTGAGTCCATCGTTTTGGGGATAGCTAGAAGGTCTTTTTGCAATTTTAGAATCTACAGGGAACAATGCAGATCTTATCATCATTCTTAAACAGTCATCGGATTTATGTTTTACGTTAATTATGGCTTTTTTCTTCTTATAATACGGGGGTAAATCTATATAAGATCCACCTTTGAAGGGCATATAATTTGCTGCATCTGAATATAAACTATCGATTCTATCCACACCCCAACACAAACCTCTATTAGTCCAGCATTCTAAAGTTTCCTGTATCCTCTGAATTGATGTATCTAATGATGCGTTTATAGTATCGGATTTGGTTATAACTTCTTGATTGCTACGGAAATATGGTTCGGTATATTCGGTGCTATCGTCTGTGTTACTTTTACTCAATAACATTTTAATCGTCAGCTGGTATTTTATACTATGTAAATCATCTAACTCCTCGTTAATTTTACTCAATATGATGGGCTTAGTATTGTTAACATCCATGTTGGAATTAATATCCATCTTCCAACCTCTTAGATATTTACCAACGCCGGCGGATGTGGGTACAAATATTAATTCTTGTTGTTTTTGAATATTATCAACATGATTATTATCTAGTAAAGCGATCAATTCAGCTCTTCTCATTCGAGAATAACCTCTCAGCCCACTGTTTCTCGCTTGAGCTTTGAGTTCTCTAACAGTCTGGGGTTTGTTGTATTCCAAACCGAGTAAGGTAATCAATTCAGCTTTTCTCATTCGAGAATATCCACGTAGACCACTTTGCTTTGCCATAGCCTTCAACTCTCTGACAAAAAAACATTGTGGTTGAATGGTATATACAAAATGAGACAAATGTCTAATTGGTTGTTTTTCATATATTTAAATACGTATTCTCCCCAACCTATTCCTCTCATTGATGTAATCTCTCTTCCTAGCATAAATAATCTGGTTCCTGCCCCTTTCAGCACCGTGTTCCTTACATAAACAATAACGACCTTTGACCCCTATCCCGCATACAGAACGCGTATAGTTTACGTTTCCGCGCCTGATGTAATAATTGTGTATGCCGCAGTAAATTTCAACACAGCGTTGGTTACATAGAGTCGTCTTACCCATGAGTGTAAATTTGCAATTATTCATGGTTTATACATCTATCATATCATTTGTCTAAATGCAAATCACATCTACACTAGTGAGGCAGTCAGCCAACGCTATTTATAGATTAGCTAACGAGGTCATGGTTTATGCATAGCCACAGCTGTCACTATGGTTATTTATGAGTAGTCATATAGCTGAAAATCCATACAGCAGTCAATCGCATAATCACAATTGTGACCTCGCGGTTCTTTTGTTCCTCTGACGGTGTATAAAACTGACTCATTGCTGTTCTCGGTATTGGGTCGAGTTTTTTCCCATACACGAGGAAGTATTCATGCATGGCAGATTCGACATCCTTGAATTGAATGTCCTTCCTTACGCATTTCTTCATGAATAAAATCTAATCTCTTCATTCTCTGCCACGTATATTGTGACTGGGCTGCTTGGAGTTGTTCCATTGCTTCGTTATGCCGTTTAAGTTCCTCTTCAACTTCTTTAGCGTTTGATTCCCTCATACTAGAAAATAAAAAATTACTCCCCGAAAAAGCTAGAGCATTAACAATAGCTCAACCGACCATCATCACAATTGTTGCCATGGTTTATATGAATATAATATATTCAAATGTTTAATTACTTCATTATGTCTTCCTGGATAAGCCCTTGTTTGATGAGCATATCCTTCGTTACCATAGATAATCCAATATGAAGAACGGACATACTAATATCATAACTATTAAAATCTAGCTTGGGAAGTGTGGCTTTAGTAATCATTTTAGCTATACGGGCATAGCCAATGGCCAAGCCGGTGACCACCGCTGAATGATACGTTGCGTATACCAACATTTTACCGTCTGTAACTGGAGTAGTCATGCTTCTTATAGCATTATATTGGGGCTAACCTCTAATTGAACTTGTTGTTGCATTGGGGGTGACGTTTTCTCTTCTCCGGTCTTATAAAAGAACCATACAGCCGCTATACCAGCAACTCCTACTAGTGCCCATGTTTTAATCGGTTTAATATTTGAATTATCTATTAATTTCGCTTTGCGCGCCAGTCCTCCCTTCCTTCCTGCAGCTGTTTTCAAAGGATTCTTTGTCACTCTGGCTGGTTTCTCATTCACATGTGGTGCAATCTGTGTTTGTGGTGGTTCCTCATTCACTCGTTGTTCCGCAATCTGTTGTGGTTGTGCAGTTATTTCCTCGTTCACATGTTGCGTTTTCGTAATCTTTTGAGTCTCCATTTATATTATTAAGTGGGCACGTATGTTTAAATTGACAATACCTAGCCGTTATTAAAGCTGTGGTGAGTGGAGCTAAGAACATTCCGTATCTATGATAAAACTCACTGCTCACTGCGCTTATAGCGTGTTCGATGAATGGGTCTTTCTCTAGAGATTCCCATAAATACATGCAATGTTCTGCCGGGATAGGAAGAAACGTACTAGCTACGACTGTGTATAGTTGTAACATAGCCGACCCTATCGTTCTAGTCATGGTAGCTCCCAGTCTAGACTTGTAACGCGCATAAAGTTTTTAATCCCTTCGTCGGTAATGTTATCAATTTTTTCGATGGTATAATTTTCTCCCAAATATTGGGAACATTTTCCACCGGCTACCAAAGCCGCTAGTTTTTCTCTATGTTTATCTTATGATTTATCAACATTTTGATCTGCATCAGATTCTTTGAGCATTTGTTCGATGAGTTCGTCGCATTCCATAATGTAATACCTACGGACATATTTAAGTCTAATATAATATAATATGACATATCCAATACATCCCGTAACAATGAACTGTTGCAAAAGAATGATGATTTCGAGCCACATTTTATGTTCAATTTGCTACATTTTGCTACATTTTTGCTATAATTTTGCTACATTTTGCTATGCAATTGCATAAGCAGCTGGTTGATCGGTTTTTAATACGAGTTTACAGTGCTTCGTTGCCGCTAACAATTTTCTGACTTTATCTCGTTCGGGCTTGGTATAAATAACATCATTTTCGCGTAAACATTCCTCGAATGAATCTCGATCTTTGCAATGAAACAGAGCTACCCATTTGGTCTGCTCTCTCAGATCTTTCAGGACAGAGTTATATTTTTGAGTAAGAACCCAAACTCTATGTTGAGTATGCCGTCTGGAGAATGCTAAATACAAAAGCATATCTTTCTTGTTTGTGAGTTCATTACTCGCGCTGCAGTCGTCTATTACGAAAAGGGTTGATTCTCCTTTGTAAGTTTCGTGACATACTCGGAGACAGTCTTGTAAACGATCGCCCGGATCGACTCTGTGTACCCCGTCGTCATTCATTACCCAATCTCTCGATAGGTATGTTTTATTAACGTTTATAGTCAGGCACAGAATAATAATATGATCGAAAACGTCCCTATAATGACTTTGTAAAATATCTAGAATAAAAGCTGTTTTTCCACAGCCCGTTTGCCCGCATATGATAGCGCAGTGCGGATCTTAAGGTAAAAGATTATTAATAGATTCCTTGCACGAATCTCCCATTCTGTATATTAAGTTGCGCATCCATAATCACGTACAAATATATGTTTAATTTACCAGCCGTTTCCTGGAGCTTCGTTATCTGTATAGTGACACCCTCGCTAGCATTTTCTATTCTCCTCCCACTGCCGTGTAGTTGGTCATCGTCCGTTGTTCGCATGTCGAGCCATAGCTCGTACTTCGTGGTGAGGTATTCACCCATCGATACACTCCCGAGAGACAGATCTTTCACGACCGCGTTAACTTCCGGGGAACGTTTTATAGAAGGAAGTTTTTTAATCTCATCACACTGGTGATACGCTTAGCGGAGTATGTCGGATTAAGACCTAAGATGTATTCTATAAAGAAGTCCGATAATTGAGAGATAAGAAAAACTAAGGGCGTTAAGACGTATGTTGTAAAAAAGCATATCAAACACGAACAGTATAAAGAATCATTATTCAACGGTAGAACGTTCAAACACGACATGAACTCTTTAAGAAGTTACAATCATAGGATATATTGATTAAGAATGAACAAGACATCATTATCCCCCTTAGATACAAAGAGATGGATTGATAATGATGGTGTAACTACCTATGCTTATGGTTATGGGGGTAATACCGTACCGTCCGGGAACTATGAACAACTCTTCTCGTACAAATGCCCTACCTGGTCCATCTTGAAGATAATAAAGAATAGGCTCTCCTTCTTTCGTAACCAATCGACTAATGTTATACGTCTTAAGGGACCATATGGGATCGGTTGCGCGACGTAGGCCTCCTTCAAGTTCACCGGGCTGGTATAAATATCTTACCCTTACTCTATCCGGAAGTTTTCGTTCTTTGTCTCTCCTCGGTGCTGAAGATTCAGAAGTCACGGATTTCATTTTAATCGCATCGGATGGTTTCTTCCCTATTAATCTTGTTACTTCATTATTCAGCGCTGATACAACGGCTGATAATCGTGTCACCCATTCGGTTGATCTCAATCGCTCGGATTTCATTTCGATCCCATACTGATAGCCAAACAAACGTTCCGCTAATGTCCTGTTAAATATTTCAACGATAGCTTGACTGCGGTGGGCCTCTCTTTCACCACGGACGATTTCGACATTGTGCTTTGTTAACAGTTTTGTTATCGATCCCATAAACTGGCGACCGGGATCTACTTGAAATAGCTTAGGCCATTTTAGTGGTCCGCGTTTACATATGAGGCTCAGTGCATTAGCTACCTCTGTTGAATCTTTTGAGGTTAATGGCTCAGCCTCTTTGTATCGACTACCCACATCCACTACTGTTAAAGCGTATTTATACGTTTTGCGTTTTACCTTATCGTGGGGAAAAAACAAGAGGTCAGCCTGATGAACTTCATTCGTCGTAAAAATATCAAACTTCTTCCTCGGTATATAACGTGGTGTCGGTAAATATATTTGCCACATCGCTTGTTTCTTTAACCAATCCTTGGCCACATCTTTAGATACCTTAGCCGCGGTGGCTAATTTTTTTATTGCTCCTATACCTTTCCAATATCCTCATGGGCTATAGTAAATTTTATTCATTATTACTTAATATTGATGTTTCGTTTAATACAACTCATGACTATCGTTAAATCGCATAGTCATTTTGGCATAAAAAAGGCACCTGTAGTAGCAGTATAGATATATAAATCCAGCTCCAGTGGAGTTGCGGCAGAACCCCTATTACCGATACTACTCATGGGGATTGAGCAAATTTATACTTTAATGCGCTACACATGTAGGTTGAGCTATCATTTACTTTAATACATCACACAGAGTGGTTGAGCAAACTTTTACTTAAATGCAGTACATTTGTAAATTGAGCAAACATTTATTTTAATGCACTACACATGGAGGTTGAGCAAACATTTACTTTAATACTTCACACATGGGGATTGAGCAAACATTTACTTTAATACATCACACATGGGGATTGGGCATACTTTCACTTTAATACATCACACATTGGGATTCGAGGAACCCTAAACATTAATACATCACACACAGGGTTTGTGGAAACTTCTACTTTAACACATCACATATGGGGGTTGAGAAAACTTCTACTTTAATGCACTACACATATTGGTTGAGCAAACTTCTACTTTAATGCACTACACACGGAGGTTGAGCAAACTTCTACTTTAATACACTACACACGGGGATTGAGCAAACTTCTACTTTAATGTACTACACATGGAGGTTCATCAAACTTCTACTTTAATGCACTACACAGGGGGGTTGAGCAAACTTATGCTTTAATACACTACACATGGGGGTTGAGCAAACTGATGCTTTAATACACTACACATAGGCATTGTTGAAACTGATACTTTAATGCACTACACATAGGGATTTAGAAAAACATTTTCTTAAATACATCACACATTGGGATTAAACAAGCTTCTACTTTCATGCACTACACATAGCGATTGAGCAAACTCAAACTTTAATATACTACACATGGAGCTTGATCAAACTTCGACATTAATGCACTACACATAGAGGTTGAACAAACTTCTACTTCTATACATTACACATGGGGACTGAGCAAAGTTATAGTTCAATACACTACAATTGTATGTTGAGCAAACTTCTACATTAATGCACTACACATAGAGTGGAGCAAACTTCTACTTCTATACATTACACATGGGGATTGAGCAAAGTTATAGTTCAATACACTACAATTGTATGTTGAGCAAACTTCTACATTAATGCACTACACATAGAGTGGAGCAAACTTCTACTTCTATACATTACACATGGGGATTGAGCAAAGTTATACTTCAATACACTACAATTGTATGTTGAGCAAACTTCTACTTTAATGGACAACACATAGGGATTGTGCAAACTTCTTCTTTAATGTACTACACATAGGGACTGTGCAAACTTCTACTTTAATGCACTACACATAGGGACTGTGCAAACTTCTACTTTAATGCATTACACATGGAGGTTCATCAAACTTCTACTTTAATGCACTACACATAGAAAATGTGCAAACTTCTACTTTAATGCACTAAAAATAGGGATTGTGCAAACTTCTTCTTTAATGCACTACACATAGGGATTGTGCAAACTTCTACTTTAATGCACTACACATAGGGTTGAGCAAACTTCTACTTTAATGCACTACACATGGAGGTTCATCAAACTTCTACTTTAATGCACTACGCATAGGGAATGTGCAAACTTCTTCTTTAATGCACTACACATAGGGATTGTGCAAACTTCTACTTTAATGCACTACACATAGGGTTGAGCAAACTTCTACTTTAATGAACTACACATGGGGATTGAGCAAACTTATACTTTAATACAATACACATAGGGGTTGAGCAAACTTCTACTTAAATGCACTACACATAGGGATTGTGCAAACTTCTACTTTAATGCACTACACATAGGGACTGTGCAAACTTCTACTTTAATGCACTACACATAGGGTTGAGCAAACTTCTACTTTAATGCACTACACATGGAGGTTCATCAAACCTCTACTTTAATGCACTACACATAGTGATTGTTCAAACTTCTACTTTAATGCACTACACATAGGGATTGTGCAAACTTCTTCCTTAATGCACTACACATGGAGGTTCATCAAACTTCTACTTCAATGCACTACACATAGGGGTTGATCAAACTTCTATTTTAATGCACTACACATAGGGATTGAGGAAACTTATACTTTAATACAATACACATAGGGGTTGAGCAAACTTCTACTTTAATGCACAACACATAGGGGTTGAGCAAACTTCTACCTTAATGCACTACACAGGGGGATTGAGCAAACTTATACTTTAATGCAATAAACATGGAGGTTGAGCAAACTTCTACTTTAATGCACTACACATTTGGGTTGAGCAAGCTTCAATTTTAATATACTACGCATAGGGATGAAGCAAACGTATACTTTAATACATTACACTTGGACGTTGATCAAACGTATACATTAATGCACTACACATGGGAGTTGATCAAACTTCTACTTTAATGAACTACACAGGGGGGTTGAGGAAACGTATACTTTAATGCACTACACATAGGGGTTGAGCAAACTTCTACTTTAATGCGCTACACATAGGGGTTGAGCAAACTTCTACTTTACTACACTACATTTGTAAGTTGAGCAAACTTCTACTTTAATGCGCTACACATAGGGATTGAGCAAAGTTTTACTTTAAAGCACTACAGATGGGGATTGAGCAAACTTATACTATAATGCACTATACATGGAGCTTGAGCAAACTTATAAATTAATGCACTACACAGGGAGATTGAGCAAAGTTCTACTTTAATGCGCTACACATAGGGGTTGATCAAACTTCTACCTTAATGCACTACAGATGGGGATTGAGGAAACGTATACTTTGATGCACTACACACAGGGGTTGAGCAAACTTCTACTTTAATGCACTACACATAGGGGTTGAGCAAACTTCTACTTTAATGCACTACACATAGGGGTTGAGCAAACTTCTACTTTACTACACTACATTTGTAAGTTGAGCAAACTTCTACTTTAATGCGCTACACATAGGATGTTGATCAAACTTCTATTTTAATGCGCTACACATAGGGGTTGATCAAACTTCAACTTTAATGCACTACACATAGAGGTTGAGCAAACTTCTACTTTAATGCGCTACACCTAGTGGTTGCTAAAACTTCTACTTTAATGCGCTACACATAGGGGTTGATCAAACTTCTACTTTAATGCACTACAGATGGGGATTGAGGAAACATATACTTTAATGCACTACACATAGGGGTTAAGCAAACTCCTACTTTAATGCACTACACATAGGGGTTGAGCAAACTTCTACTTAATGCACTACAATTGGGGATTACGGAAACATATACTTTAATGCACTACACATAGGGGTTAAGCAAACTTCTACTTTAATGTGCTGCACATAGGGGTTGATCAAACTTCTACTTAATGCACTACAAATGGGGATTGAGGAAACATATACTTTAATGCACTACACATAGGGGTTCAGCAAACTTCTACTTTAATGCACTACACATAGGGGTTGAGCAAACTTCTACTTTAATGCACTACACACAGGGGTTGAGCAAACTTCTACTTTAATGCACTAAACATGGGGGTTGAGGAAACTTCTACTTTAATGCACTACATTTGTAAGTTGAGCAAACTTTTACTTTAATGGACTACACATGAAGGTTGATGAAACTTCTACATTAATACACTACACATGGAAGTCATCAAACTTCTACTTTAATGCACTACACATAGGGGTTAGGCAAACTTAAGCTTAAATACACTACACATAGGGATTGTGCCAACTTATACATTAATGTACTACATACGGAGGTTGAGCAAACTTCTACTTTAATGCGCTACACATAGAGGTTGATCAAACTTCTAATTTAATGCACTACAGATAGGGTTTGAGGAAACATATACTTTAATGCACTACAGAAGGGGGTTAACCAAACTTCTACTTTAATGTGATACACATAGGGGTTGATCAAACTTCTACTTTAAAGCTCTACAGATAGGGATTGAGGAAACATATACTTTAATGCACAACACATAGGGGTTGAGCAATCTTCTACTTTAATGCGCTACACATAGGGGTTGAGCATATTTCTACTTTAATGCGCTACACATAGGGATTGAGCAAACTTCTACTTTAATGCACTACAGATGGGGATTGAGCAAACTTATACTATAATGCACTATACATGGAGCTTCATCAAACTTGTAAATAAATGCACTACACACGGAGGTTGAGCAAACTTCTACTTTAATGCGCTACACATTGGGGTTGATCAAACTTCTACTTTAATGTACTACAGATGGGGATTGAGGAAACGTATACTTTAATGCACTACACATAGGGGATGAGCAAACTTCTACTTTACTACACTACATTTGTAAGTTGAGGAAACTTCTACTTTAATGCGCTACACATAGGGATTGAGCAAACTTTTACTTTAAAGCACTACAGATGGGGATTGAGCAAACTTCTACTTTAATGCGCTACACATTGGGGTTGATCAAAGTTCTACTTTAATGTACTACAGATGGGGATTGAGGAAACGTATACTTTAATGCACTACACATAGGGGTTGAGCAAACGTATACTTTAATGCACTACACATAGGGGTTGAGCAAACTTCTACTTTACTACACTACATTTGTAAGTTGAGCAAACTTCTACTTTAATGCACTACACATAGGGGTTGAGCAAACTTATGCTTATATACGCTACACATAGGGGTTGATCAAACTTCTACTTTAATGCACTACACATAGGGGTTGAGCATATTTCTACTACAATGCGCTACACATAGGGATTGAGCAAACTTCTACTTTAATGCACTACAGATGGGGGTTGATCAAACTTCTACTTTAATGCACTACAGATGGGGTTGATCAAACTTCTACTTTAATGCGCTACACATAGGGGTTGATCAAACTTCAATTTAATGCACTACAGATGGGGATTGAGCAAACTTTTACTTTAATGCGCTACACATTGGGGTTGATCAATCTTCTACCTTAATGCGCTACACATAGGGGTTGAGCAAACTTCTACTTTAATGCACTACACATAGGGGTTGAGCATATTTCTACTTTAATGCGCTACACATAGGGATTGAGCAAACTTCTACTTTAATGCGCTACAGATGGGGATTGAGCAAACTATTACTATGATGCACTATACATGGAGCTTCATCAAACTTGTAAATTAATGCACTACACACGGAGGTTGAGCAAACTTCTACTTTAATGCGCTACACATTAGGGTTGATCAAACTTCTACTTTAATGTACTACAGATGGGGATTGAGGAAACATATACTTTAATGCACTACACATAGGGGTTGACCAATCTTCTACCTTAATGCGCTACACATAGGGGTTGAGCAAACTTCTACTTTACTACACTACATTTGTAAGTTGAGCAAACTTCTACTTTAATGCACTACACATAGGGATTGAGCAAACTTTTACTTTGAAGCACTACAGATGGGGATTGATCAAACTTATACTATAATACACTATAAATGGGGATTGATCAAATTTATAAATTAATGCACTACACACGGAGGTTGAGCAAACTTCTACTTTAATGCGCTACACATAGGGGTTGATCAAACTTCTACTTGAATGCACTACAGATGGGGATTGAGGAAACTTATACTTTAATGCACTACACATAGGGGTTGAGCAAACTTCTACTTTACTACACTACATTTGTAAGTTGAGGAAACTTCTACTTTAATGCGCTACACATAGGGATTGAGCAAACTTTTACTTTAAAGCACTACAGATGGGGATTGAGGAAACGTATACTTTAATGCACTACACATAGGGGATGAGCAAACTTCTACTTTACTACACTACATTTGTAAGTTGAGGAAACTTCTACTTTAATGCGCTACACATAGGGACTGAGCAAACTTCTACTTTATTGCACTACACATAGGGATTGAGCAAACTTAATACACGACACATGGGGATTGAGGAATCTTATACTTTAATACACTACACATGGAGCTTGATCATACTTATACATTATGCACTACACACGGAGGTTGAGCAAATTTCTACTTTAATGCGCTACCCATAGGGGTTGATCAAACTTCTACTTTAATGCACTACTCATAGGGGTTGAGCAAACTTATGCTTAAATACACTACACATAGGGATTGTCCCAACTTATACATTAATGTACTACATACGGAGATTGAGCAAACTTCTACTTTAATGCGCTACAGATAGAAGTTGATCAAATTTCTAATTTAATGCACTACAGATAGGGATTGAGGAAACATATACTTTAATGCACAACACATAGGGGTTGAGCAAACTTCTACTTTAATGCGCTACACATAGAGGTTGAGCGAACTTCTACTTTAAAGCACTACAGATGGGGATTGAGGAAACATATACTTTAATGCACAACACATAGGGGTTGAGCAAACTTCTACTTTAATGCGCTACACATAGAGGTTGAGCGAACTTCTACTTTAATGCACTACAGATGGGGACTGAGGAAACATATACGTTCATGCACTACAGATGGGGGTTAAGCAAACTCCTACTTTAATGCGCTACACATAGGGCTTGGTCAAACCTATACATTAATGCACTACACACGGAGGTTGAGCAAACATATACTTTAATGCAGTACACATAGGGGTTAAGCAAACTTCTACTTTAATGCGCTACACATAGGGGTTGAGCAAACTTCTACTTTAATGCACTACAGACGGGGATTGAGGAAACATATACTTTAATGCGCTACTCATAGGGGTTGAGCAAACTTATGCTTAAATACACTACACATAGGGATTGTCCAAACTTATACATTAATGTACTACATACGAAGGTTGAGCAAACTTCTACTTTAATGCGCTACACATAGAAGTTGATCAAATTTCTAATTTAATGCACTACAGATAGGGATTGAGGAAACATATACTTTAATGCACTACACAAAGGGGTTCAGCAAACTTCTACTTTAATGTGATACACATAGGGGTTGATCAAACTTCTACTTTAAAGCACTACAGATGGGGATTGACGAAACATATACTTTAATGCACAACACATAGGGGTTGAGCGAACTTCTACTTTAATGCACTACACATAGGGGTTGATCAAACTTCTATTTTAATGCACTACAGATGGGGGTTGATCAAACTTCTACTTTAATGCACTACATATGGGGGTTGATCAAACTTCTACTTTAATGCGCTACACAAAGGGATTGAGCAAACTTCTACTTTAATGCACTACAGATGGGGTTGATCAAACTTTTACTTTAATGCGCTACACATAGGGGTTGATCAAACTTCTACTTTAATGCACTACAGATGGGGATTGAGGAAACATATACTTTCATGCACTACAGATAGGGGTTGAGCAAACTTCTACTTTAATGCACTACACATAGGGGTTGAGCGAACTTCTACTTTACCACATTACATTTGTAAGTTGAGCAAACTTTTACTTTAATGGACTACACATGAAGGTTGAGCAAACTTCTACTTTAATACACTACACATGGAAGTCATCAAACTTCTACTTTAATACACTACACATTGGGATAGTGCCAACTTTTACTTTAATACACTACACATGAAGGTTGATCAAACTTCTACTTTAATACACTACACATAGGGATAGTGCCAACTTATACTTTAATTCACTACACAGGGAAGTCATCAAACTTCTACTTTAATGCACTACACATAGGGGTTGAGCAAACTTATGTTTAAATACGCTACACATAGGGGTTGATCAAACTTCTTCTTTAATGCACTACACATAGGGTTTGATTTAACTTCTACTTTAATACAATACAAATAGGGGTTGAGCAAGCTTACATTTTAGTGCACTACACATAGGGATTTAGCAAACTTCTACTTCAATGCACTACACATAGGGATTCAGCAAACGTCTACTTCAATGCACTACACATAGGGGTTAAGCAAACTTCTACTTTACTGCACTACACATACGGATTGAGCAAACTTCTACTTCAATGCACTACACATAGGGGTTGAGCAAACTTATACTTTAATGCACTACACATATGGATTGAGCAAACTTCTACTTCAATGCACTACACATAGGGATTGAGCAAACTTCTACTTTAATGCACTACACATAGGGGTTGAGCAAACTTCTACTTCAATGCACTACATATGGGGATTGAGGAAACATATACTTTAATTCACTACACATAGGTGTTAAGCAAACTCCCATTTTAATGCGCTACACATAGGGGTTGATCAAACTTCTACTTTAATGCACTACAGATTGGGATTGAGGAAACATATACTTTAATGCACAACACATAAGGGTTGAGCAAACTTCTACTTTAATGCGCTACACATAGGGGTTTATCAACTTCTACTTTAATGCACTACACATGGGGGTTGAGCAAACTTTTACTTTAATGCACTACAGATGGAGGTTGAGCAAACTTCTACTTTAATGCACTACACATAGGGGTTGAGCGAACTTCTACTTTAATGAGCTACACATAGGGGTTGAGCGAACTTCTACTTTAATGCACTACACATAGGGGTTGAGCAAACTTCTACTTTAATGCGCTACACATAGGGGTTGAGCAAACTTCTACTTTAATGCACTAGAGATGGGGATTGAGAAAACTTATGCTTTAATACACCACACATAGGGATTGAGCAAAGTTATACTATAATGCACTACACATGGAGCTTGATCAAACTTATAAATTAATGCACTACACACGGAGGTTGATCAAACTTCTACTTTAATGCGCTACACGTAGGGGTTGATCAAACTTCTACTTTAATGCGCTATACATACGGGTTGATCAAACTTTTACTTGATTGCACTACATATGTGGATTGAGGAAACATATACCTTAATGCACTACACATAGGGGTTCAGCAAACTCCTACTTTAATGCGCGACACATAGGGATTGAGCAAACTTCTACTTCAATGCACTACACATAGGGATTGAGCAAACTTCTACTTTAATGCACTACACATAGGGGTTGAGCAAACTTCTACTTTAATGCACTACATATGGGGATTGAGGAAACATATACTTTAATTCACTACACATAGGGGTTAAGCAAACTCCTATTTTAATGCGCTACACATAGGGGTTGATCAAACTTCTACTTTAATGCACTACAGATTGGGATTGAGGAAACATATACTTTAATGCACTACACATAGGGGTTGAGCAAACTTCTACTTTAATGCGCTACACATAGGGGTTGATCAACTTCTACTTTAATGCACCACAGATGGGGATTGAGCAAACTTCTACTTTAATGCAATACAGATGGGGATTGAGCAAACTTCTACTTTAATGCGCTACACATAGGGATTGAGCGAACTTCTACTTTACCACACTACATTTGTAAGTTGAGCAAACTTTTACTTTAATGGACTACACATGAAGGTTGATCAAACTTCTACTTTAATACACTACACATGGAAGTCATCAAACTTCTACTTTAATACACTACACATAGGGATAGTGCCAACTTTTACTTTAATACACTACACATGAAGGTTGATCAAACTTCTACTTTAATACACTACACATAGGGATAGTGCCAACTTATACTTTAATGCACTACACAGGGAAGTCATCAAACTTCTACTTTAATGCACTACACATAGGGGTTGAGCAAACTTATGTTTAAATACGCTACACATAGGGGTTGATCAAACTTCTTCTTTAATGCACTACACATAGGGTTTGATTTAACTTCTACTTTAATACAATACAAATAGGGGTTGAGGAAGCTTACATTTTAGTGCACTACACATAGGGATTCAGCAAACTTCTACTTCAATGCACTACACATAGGGGTTTAGCAAACATCTACTTTACTGCACTACACATACGGATTGAGGAAACTTCTACTTCAAAGCACTACACATAGGGGTTGAGCAAACTTATACTTTAATGCACTACACATGGGGATTGAGCAAACTTCTACTTCAATGCACTACACATAGGGATTGAGCAAACTTCTACTTTAATGCACTACACATAGGGGTTGAGCAAACTTCTACTTTAATGCACTACAGATGGGGGTTGATCAAACTTCTACTTTAATGCACTACAGATGGGGGTTGATCAAACTTCTACTTTAATGCGCTACACATAGGGGTTGATCAAACTTCTACTTTAATGCGCTACACAAAGGGATTAAGCAAACTTCTACTTTAATGCACTAAAGATGGGGGTTGATCAAACTTCTACTTTAATGCACTACAGATGGGGTTGATCAAACTTCTACTTTAATGCGCTACACATAGGGGTTGATCAAACTTCAATTTAATGCACTACAGATGGGGATTGAGGAAACATATACTTTCATGCACTACACATAGGGGTTGAGCAAACTTCTACTTTAATGCGCTACACATAGGGGTTGAGCGAACTTCTACTTTACCACACTACATTTGTAAGTTGAGCAAACTTTTACTTTAATGGACTACACATGAAGGTTGATCAAACTTCTACTTTAATACGCTACACATAGGGATAGTGCCAACTTATACTTTAATGCACTACACAGGGAAGTCATCAAACTTCTACTTTAATGCACTACACATAGGGGTTGAGCAAACTTATGTTTAAATACGCTACACATAGGGATTGTGCCAACTTATACATTAATGTACTACATACGGAGGTTGAGCAAACTTTTACTTTAATGCGCTACACATAGAGGTTGATCAAATTTCTACTTTTATCCACTACAGATATGGATTTAGGAAACATATACTTTAATGCACTACACATAGGGGTTCAGCAAACTTCTACTTTAATGTGATACACATAGGGGTTGATCAAGCTTCTACTTTAAAGCACTACAGATGGGGATTGAGGAAAGATATACTTTAATGCACAACACATAGGGGTTGAGCAAAATCCTACTTTAATGCGCTACACATAGGGGTTGAGCGAACTTCTACTTTAATGCACTACACATGGGGGTTGAGGAAACTTCTACTTTAATGCGCTACAAATAGGGGTTGAGGAAACTTCCACTTTAATGCACTACACATAGGGGTTAGGCAACCTTATGCTTAAATACACTACACATAGGGATTGTGCCAACTTATACATTAATGTACTGCATACGGAGGTTGAGCGAACTTCTACTTTAATGCACTACATATGGGGATTGAGGAAACATATACTTTAATTCACTACACATAGGTGTTAAGCAAACTCCTATTTTAATGCGCTACACATAGGGGTTGATCAAACTTCTACTTTAATGCACTACAGATTGGGATTGAGGAAACATATACTTTAATGCACTACACATAGGGGTTGAGCAAACTTCTACTTTAATGCGCTACACATAGGGGTTGATCAACTTCTACTTTAATGCACCACAGATGGGGATTGAGCAAACTTCTACTTTAATGCACTACAGATGGGGATTGAGCAAACTTCTACTTTAATGCGCTACACATAGGGGTTGAGCGAACTTCTACTTTACCACACTACATTTGTAAGTTGAGCAAACTTTTACTTTAATGGACTACACATGAAGGTTGATCAAACTTCTACTTTAATACACTACACATAGGGATAGTGCCAACTTTTACTTTAATACACTACACATGAAGGTTGATCAAACTTCTACTTTAATACACTACACATAGGGATAGTGCCAACTTATACTTAAATGCACTACACAGGGAAGTCATCAAACTTCTACTTTAATGCACTACACATAGGGGTTGAGCAAACTTATGTTTAAATACGCTACACATAGGGGTTGATCAAACTTCTTCTTTAATGCACTACACATAGGGATTGATTTAACTTCTACTTTAATACAATACAAATAGGGGTTGAGCAAACTTATACTTTAATGCACTACACATAGGGATTGAGCAAACTTCTACTTCAATGCACTACACATAGGGATTGAGCAAACTTCTACTTTAATGCACTACACATAGGGGTTGAGCAAACTTCTACTTCAATGCACTACATATGGGGATTGAGGAAACTTATACTTTAATTCTCTACACATAGGTGTTAAGCAAACTCCTATTTTAATGCGCTACACATAGGGGTTGATCAAACTTCTACTTTAATGCACTACAGATTGGGATTGAGGAAACATATACTTTAATGCACTACACATAGGGGTTGAGCAAACTTCTACTTTAATGCGCTACACATAGGGGTTGATCAACTTCTACTTTAATGCACCACAGATGGGGATTGAGCAAACTTCTACTTTAATGCACTACAGATGGTGATTGAGCAAACTTCTACTTTAATGCGCTACACATAGGGGTTGATCAAACTTCTACTTTAATGCACTACAGATGGGGATTGAGCAAACTTCTACTTTAATGCGCTACACATAGGGGTTGATCAAACTTCTACTTTAATGCGCTACACATAGGGGTTGATCAACTTCTACTTTAATGCACCACAGATGGGGATTGAGCAAACTTCTACTTTAATGCACTACAGATGGTGATTGAGCAAACTTCTACTTTAATGCGCTACACATAGGGGTTGATCAAACTTCTACTTTAATGCACTACAGATGGGGGTTGATCAAACTTCTACTTTCATGCACTACAGATGGGGGTTGATCAAACTTCTACTTTAATGCGCTACACATAGGGGTTGATCAAACTTCTACTTTAATGCGCTACACAAAGGGATTGAGCAAACTTCTACTTTAATGCACTACAGATGGGGGTTGATTAAACTTCTACTTTAATGCACTACAGATGGGGTTGATCAAACTTCTACTTTAATGCGCTACACACAGGGGTTGATCAAACTTCTACTTTAATGCACTACAGATGGGGATTGAGGAAACATATACTTTCATGCACTACACATAGGGGTTGAGCAAACTTCTACTTTAATGCGCTACACATAGGGGTTGAGCGAACTTCTACTTTACCACACTACATTTGTAAGTTGAGCAAACTTTTACTTTAATGGACTACACATGAAGGTTGATCAAACTTCTACTTTAATACACTACACATGAAGGTTGATCAAACTTCTATTTTAATACACTACACATAGGGATAGTGCCAACATATACTTTAATGCACTACACATAGGGGTTGAGCAAACTTATGTTTAAATACGCTACACATAGGGGTTGATCAAACTTCTTCTTTAATGCACTACACATAGGGTTTGATTTAACTTCTACTTTAATACAATACAAATAGGGGTTGAACAAGCTTACATTTTAGTGCACTACACATAGGGATTCAGCAAACTTCTACTTCAATGCACTACACATAGGGGTTAAGCAAACTTCTACTTTAATGCACTACACATACGGATTGAGCAAACTTCTACTTCAATGCACTACACATAGGGGTTGAGCAAACTTATACTTTAATGCACTACACAAAGGGATTGATCAAACTTCTACTTCAATGCATTACACATAGGGATTGAGCGAACTTCTACTTTAATGCACTACACATAGGGGTTGAGCAAACTTATACTTTAATGCACTACACAAAGGGATTGAGCAAACTTCTACTTCAATGCACTACACATAGGGATTGAGCAAACTTCTACTTTAATGCACTACACATGGAAGTCATCAAAGTTCTACTTTAATACGCTACACATAGGGGTTGATCAAACTTCTACTTTAATACACTACACATAGGGATAGTGCCAACTTATACTTTAATGCACTACACAGGGAAGTCATCAAACTTCTACTTTAATGCACTACACATACGGGTTGAGCAAACTTATGTTTAAAATACGCTACACATAGGGATTGATCAAAGTTCTACTTTAATGCACTTCACATAGGGGTTAATTAAACTTCTACTTTAATACAATACACATAGGGGTTGAGCAAGCTAACATTTTAGTGCACTACACATAGGGATTTATCAGCTTCTACTTTAATGCACCACAGATGGGGATTGAGCAAACTTTTACTTTATTGCACTACATATGTGGATTCAGGAAACATATACTTTAATGCACTACACATAGGGGTTGAGCAAACTCCTACTTTAATGCGCTACACATAGGGGTTGATCAAACTTCTTCTTTAATGCACTACATATGGGGATTGAGGAAACATATACTTTAATGCACTACACATAGGGGTTAAGCAAACTCCTATTTTAATGCGCTACACATAGGGGTTGAGCAAACTTCTACTTTAATGCACTACAGATTGGGATTGAGGAAACATATACTTTAATGCACTACACATAGGGGTTGAGCAAACTTCTACTTTAATGCACTACACATAGGGCTTTATCAACTTCTACTTTAATGCACCACAGATGGGGATTGAGCAAACTTCTACTTTAATGCACTACAGATGGGGATTGAGCAAACTTCTACTTTAATGCACTACAGATGGGGATTGAGCAAACTTCTACTTTAATGCGCTACACATAGGGATTGAGCAAACTTCTACTTTAATGCACTACACATAGGGGGTTGATCAAACTTCTTCTTTAATGCACTACAGATGGGGGTTGATCAAACTTCTACTTTAATGCACTACAGATAGGGATTGAGGAAACATATACTTTAAGGCACTGCACATAGGGGTTGATCAAACTTCTACTTTAATGCGCTACACATAGGGGTTGAGCAAACTTCTACTTTAATACACTACAGATGGGGGTTGATCAAACTTCTACTTTAATGCGCTACACATAGGGGTTGATCAAAATTCTACTTTAATGCGCTACACAAAGGGATAGAGCAAACTTCTACGTTAATGCACTACAGATGGGGGTTGATCAAACTTTTACTTTAATGCACTTCAGATAGGGGTTGATCAAACTTCTACTTTAATGCGCTACACATAGGGGTTGATCAAACTTCTACTTTAATCCACTACAAATGGGGATAGAGGAAACATATACTTTCATGCACTACACAAAGGGGTTGCGCAAACTTCTACTTTAATGCGCTACACATAAGGGTTGAGCGATCTTCTACTTTGCCACACTACATTTGTAAGTTGAGCAAACTTCTACTTTAATGGACTACACATGAAGGTTGATCAAACTTCTACTTTAATACACTACACATGGAAGTCATCAAACTTCTACTTTAATGCACTACACATACGGCTTGAGCAAACTTATGCTTAAATACGCTACACATAGGGATAGTGCCAACTTATACTTTAATGCACTACACAGGGAAGTCATCAAACTTCTACTTTAATGCACTACACATACGGGTTGAGCAAACTTATGCTTAAATTCGCTACACATAGGGGTTGATCAAACTTCTTCTTTAATGCACTACACATAGGGTTTGATTAAACTTCTACTTTAATACAATACACATAGGGGTTGAGCAAGCTTACATTTTAGTGCACTACACATAGGGATTCAGCAAACTTCTACTTTAATGCACTACACATAGGGATTGAGAAAACTTCTACTTTAATGCACTACACATAGGGATTGAGCAAACTTAATACACCACACATGGGGATTGAGGAAACTTATACTTTAATGCACTACACATGGAGCTTGATCAAACTTATACATTATGCACTACACACGGAGATTGAGCAAATTTCTACTTTATTTCGCTACATATAGGGGTTTATCAACGTCTTCTTTAATGCACTACAGATGGGAAGTGAGAAAACATATACTTTAATGCACTACACATAGGGGTGGATCAAACTTCTACTTTAATTGCTACACATAGGGGTTGATCAAACTTCTACTTTAATGCACTACAGATTGGGATTGAGGAAACATATACTTTAATGCACTACACATAGGGGTTGAGCAAACTTCTACTTTAATGCGCTACACATAGGGGTTGATCAACTTCTACTTTAATGCACTACAGATGGGGATTGAGCAAACTTCTACTTTAATGCACTACACTTAGGGATTGAGCAAACTTCTACTTTAATGCACTACAGATGGGGATTCAGCAAACTTCTACTTTAATGCGCTACACATAGGGGTTGAGCAAACTTCTACTTTAATGCACTACAGATGGGGGTTGATCAAACTTCTACTTTAATGCACTACACATAGGGGTTGATCAAACTTCTACTTTAATGCGCTACACATAGGGCTTTATCAACTTCTACTTTAATGCACCACAGATGGGGATTGAGCAAACTTCTACTTTAATGCACTACAGATGGGGATTGAGCAAACTTCTACTTTAATGCGCTACACATAGGGATTGAGCAAACTTCTACTTTAATGCACTACACATAGGGGGTTGATCAAACTTCTTCTTTAATGCACTACAGATGGGGGTTGATCAAACTTCTACTTTAATGCACTAAAGATAGGGATTGAGGAAACATATACTTTAAGGCACTGCACATAGGGGTTGATCAAACTTCTACTTTAATGCGCTACACATAGGGGTTGAGCAAACTTCTACTTTAATGCACTACAGATGGGGGTTGATCAAACTTCTACTTTAATGCGCTACACATAGGGGTTGATCAAAATTCTACTTTAATGCGCTACACAAATGGATAGAGCAAACTTCTACTTTAATGCACTACAGATGGGGGTTGATCAAACTTTTACTTTAATACACTACACATGGAAGTCATCAAACTTCTACTTTAATGCACTACACATACGGCTTGAGCAAACTTATGCTTAAATACGCTACACATAGGGATAGTGCCAACTTATACTTTAATGCACTACACAGGGAAGTCATCAAACTTCTACTTTAATGCACTACACATACGGGTTGAGCAAACTTATGCTTAAATTCGCTACACATAGGGGTTGATCAAACTTCTTCTTTAATGCACTACACATAGGGTTTGATTAAACTTCTACTTTAATACAATACACATAGGGGTTGAGCAAGCTTACATTTTAGTGCACTACACATAGGGATTCAGCAAACTTCTACTTTAATGCACTACACATAGGGATTGAGAAAACTTCTACTTTAATGCACTACACATAGGGATTGAGCAAACTTAATACACCACACATGGGGATTGAGGAAACTTATCCTTTAATGCACTACACATGGAGCTTGATCAAACTTATACATTATGCACTACACACGGAGGTTGAGCAAATTTCTACTTTAATGCGCTACACATAGGGGTCGATCAAACTTCTACTTTAATGCACTACACATAGGGGTTGAGCAAACTTATGCTTAAATACACTACACATAGGGATTGTGCCAACTTATACATTAATGTACTACATACGGAGGTTGAGCAAAGTTCTACTTTATTTCGCTACATATAGGGGTTTATCAACGTCTACTTTAATGCACTACAGATGGGAAGTGAGAAAACATATACTTTAATGCACTACACATAGGGGTGGATCAAACTTCTACTTTAATGCACTACACTTAAGGATTGAGCAAACTTCTACTTTAATGCACTACAGATGGGGATTGAGCAAACTTCTACTTTAATGCGCTACACATAGGGGTTGAGCAAACTTCTACTTTAATGCACTACAGATGGGGTTGATCAAACTTCTACTCTAATACACTACAGATGGGATTGAGGAAACATACACTTTCATGCACTACACATAGGGGTTGAGCAAACTTCTCATTTAATGCGCTACACATAGGGGTTGAGTAAACTTCTAATTTAATGCACTACATTTGTAAGTTGAGCAAACTTATACTTTAATGGACTACACATGAAGGTTGATCAAACTTCTACTTTAATACACTACACATGGAAGTCATCAAACTTCTACTTTAATGCACTACACATACGGGTTGATCAAACTTATTCTTAAATACGGTACACATAGGGGTTGATCAAACTTCTACGTTAATGCACTACACATAGGGTTTGATTAAACTTCTACTTTAATACAATACACATAAGGGTTGAGCAAGCTTACATTTAGTGCACTACACATAGGGATTTAGCAAACTTCTACGTTAATGCACTACACATAGGAATTTAGCAAACTTCTACCTTAATGCACTACACATAGGGATTGAGCAAACTTCTACTTTAATGCACTACACATAGGGATTGAGCAAACTTAATACACCACACATGGGGATTGAGGAAACTGATACGTTAATGCACTACACATGGAGCTTGATCAAACTTATACATTATGCACTACACACGGAGGTTGATCAAACTTCTACTTTAATGCGCTACACATAGGGGTTGAGCGAACTTCTACTCTAATCCACTACACATGAGGGTTGAGCAAACTTCTACATTAATGCGCTACACATAGGGGTTGAGCGAACTTCTACTTTAATGCACCACACATGGGGATTAAGGAAACATATACTTTAATGCACAACACCCCAGAGGGGTTGAGCAAACTTCTACTTAAATGCGCTACACATAGGGGTTGAGCGAACTTCTACTTTAATGCACTACACATGGGGGTTGAGCAAACTTCTACTTTAATGCGCTACACATAGGGGTTGAGCAAACTTCTACTTTAATGCACTACAGATGGGGGTTGATCAAACTTTTACTTTAATGCACTACAGATGGGGGTTGATCAAACTTCTACTTTAATGCACTACATATGGGGATTGAGGAAACATATACTTTAATGCACTACACATAGGGGTTAAGCAAACTCCTATTTTAATGCGCTACACATAGGGGTTGAGCAAACTTCTACTTTAATGCACTACAGATTGGGATTGAGGAAACATATACTTTAATGCACTACACATAGGGGTTGAGCAAACTTCTACTTTAATGCACTACACATAGGGCTTTATCAACTTCTACTTTAATGCACCACAGATGGGGATTGAGCAAACTTCTACTTTAATGCACTACAGATGGGGATTGAGCAAACTTCTACTTTAATGCACTACAGATGGGGATTGAGCAAACTTCTACTTTAATGCGCTACACATAGGGATTGAGCAAACTTCTACTTTAATGCACTACACATAGGGGGTTGATCAAACTTCTTCTTTAATGCACTACAGATGGGGGTTGATCAAACTTCTACTTTAATGCACTACAGATAGGGATTGAGGAAACATATACTTTAAGGCACTGCACATAGGGGTTGATCAAACTTCTACTTTAATGCGCTACACATAGGGGTTGAGCAAACTTCTACTTTAATACACTACAGATGGGGGTTGATCAAACTTCTACTTTAATGCGCTACACATAGGGGTTGATCAAAATTCTACTTTAATGCGCTACACAAAGGGATAGAGCAAACTTCTACGTTAATGCACTACAGATGGGGGTTGATCAAACTTTTACTTTAATGCACTTCAGATAGGGGTTGATCAAACTTCTACTTTAATGCGCTACACATAGGGGTTGATCAAACTTCTACTTTAATCCACTACAAATGGGGATAGAGGAAACATATACTTTCATGCACTACACAAAGGGGTTGCGCAAACTTCTACTTTAATGCGCTACACATAAGGGTTGAGCGATCTTCTACTTTGCCACACTACATTTGTAAGTTGAGCAAACTTCTACTTTAATGGACTACACATGAAGGTTGATCAAACTTCTACTTTAATACACTACACATGGAAGTCATCAAACTTCTACTTTAATGCACTACACATACGGCTTGAGCAAACTTATGCTTAAATACGCTACACATAGGGATAGTGCCAACTTATACTTTAATGCACTACACAGGGAAGTCATCAAACTTCTACTTTAATGCACTACACATACGGGTTGAGCAAACTTATGCTTAAATTCGCTACACATAGGGGTTGATCAAACTTCTTCTTTAATGCACTACACATAGGGTTTGATTAAACTTCTACTTTAATACAATACACATAGGGGTTGAGCAAGCTTACATTTTAGTGCACTACACATAGGGATTCAGCAAACTTCTACTTTAATGCACTACACATAGGGATTGAGAAAACTTCTACTTTAATGCACTACACATAGGGATTGAGCAAACTTAATACACCACACATGGGGATTGAGGAAACTTATACTTTAATGCACTACACATGGAGCTTGATCAAACTTATACATTATGCACTACACACGGAGATTGAGCAAATTTCTACTTTATTTCGCTACATATAGGGGTTTATCAACGTCTTCTTTAATGCACTACAGATGGGAAGTGAGAAAACATATACTTTAATGCACTACACATAGGGGTGGATCAAACTTCTACTTTAATTGCTACACATAGGGGTTGATCAAACTTCTACTTTAATGCACTACAGATTGGGATTGAGGAAACATATACTTTAATGCACTACACATAGGGGTTGAGCAAACTTCTACTTTAATGCGCTACACATAGGGGTTGATCAACTTCTACTTTAATGCACTACAGATGGGGATTGAGCAAACTTCTACTTTAATGCACTACACTTAGGGATTGAGCAAACTTCTACTTTAATGCACTACAGATGGGGATTCAGCAAACTTCTACTTTAATGCGCTACACATAGGGGTTGAGCAAACTTCTACTTTAATGCACTACAGATGGGGGTTGATCAAACTTCTACTTTAATGCACTACACATAGGGGTTGATCAAACTTCTACTTTAATGCGCTACACATAGGGCTTTATCAACTTCTACTTTAATGCACCACAGATGGGGATTGAGCAAACTTCTACTTTAATGCACTACAGATGGGGATTGAGCAAACTTCTACTTTAATGCGCTACACATAGGGATTGAGCAAACTTCTACTTTAATGCACTACACATAGGGGGTTGATCAAACTTCTTCTTTAATGCACTACAGATGGGGGTTGATCAAACTTCTACTTTAATGCACTAAAGATAGGGATTGAGGAAACATATACTTTAAGGCACTGCACATAGGGGTTGATCAAACTTCTACTTTAATGCGCTACACATAGGGGTTGAGCAAACTTCTACTTTAATGCACTACAGATGGGGGTTGATCAAACTTCTACTTTAATGCGCTACACATAGGGGTTGATCAAAATTCTACTTTAATGCGCTACACAAATGGATAGAGCAAACTTCTACTTTAATGCACTACAGATGGGGGTTGATCAAACTTTTACTTTAATACACTACACATGGAAGTCATCAAACTTCTACTTTAATGCACTACACATACGGCTTGAGCAAACTTATGCTTAAATACGCTACACATAGGGATAGTGCCAACTTATACTTTAATGCACTACACAGGGAAGTCATCAAACTTCTACTTTAATGCACTACACATACGGGTTGAGCAAACTTATGCTTAAATTCGCTACACATAGGGGTTGATCAAACTTCTTCTTTAATGCACTACACATAGGGTTTGATTAAACTTCTACTTTAATACAATACACATAGGGGTTGAGCAAGCTTACATTTTAGTGCACTACACATAGGGATTCAGCAAACTTCTACTTTAATGCACTACACATAGGGATTGAGAAAACTTCTACTTTAATGCACTACACATAGGGATTGAGCAAACTTAATACACCACACATGGGGATTGAGGAAACTTATCCTTTAATGCACTACACATGGAGCTTGATCAAACTTATACATTATGCACTACACACGGAGGTTGAGCAAATTTCTACTTTAATGCGCTACACATAGGGGTCGATCAAACTTCTACTTTAATGCACTACACATAGGGGTTGAGCAAACTTATGCTTAAATACACTACACATAGGGATTGTGCCAACTTATACATTAATGTACTACATACGGAGGTTGAGCAAAGTTCTACTTTATTTCGCTACATATAGGGGTTTATCAACGTCTACTTTAATGCACTACAGATGGGAAGTGAGAAAACATATACTTTAATGCACTACACATAGGGGTGGATCAAACTTCTACTTTAATGCACTACACTTAAGGATTGAGCAAACTTCTACTTTAATGCACTACAGATGGGGATTGAGCAAACTTCTACTTTAATGCGCTACACATAGGGGTTGAGCAAACTTCTACTTTAATGCACTACAGATGGGGTTGATCAAACTTCTACTCTAATACACTACAGATGGGATTGAGGAAACATACACTTTCATGCACTACACATAGGGGTTGAGCAAACTTCTCATTTAATGCGCTACACATAGGGGTTGAGTAAACTTCTAATTTAATGCACTACATTTGTAAGTTGAGCAAACTTATACTTTAATGGACTACACATGAAGGTTGATCAAACTTCTACTTTAATACACTACACATGGAAGTCATCAAACTTCTACTTTAATGCACTACACATACGGGTTGATCAAACTTATTCTTAAATACGGTACACATAGGGGTTGATCAAACTTCTACGTTAATGCACTACACATAGGGTTTGATTAAACTTCTACTTTAATACAATACACATAAGGGTTGAGCAAGCTTACATTTAGTGCACTACACATAGGGATTTAGCAAACTTCTACGTTAATGCACTACACATAGGAATTTAGCAAACTTCTACCTTAATGCACTACACATAGGGATTGAGCAAACTTCTACTTTAATGCACTACACATAGGGATTGAGCAAACTTAATACACCACACATGGGGATTGAGGAAACTGATACGTTAATGCACTACACATGGAGCTTGATCAAACTTATACATTATGCACTACACACGGAGGTTGATCAAACTTCTACTTTAATGCGCTACACATAGGGGTTGAGCGAACTTCTACTCTAATCCACTACACATGAGGGTTGAGCAAACTTCTACATTAATGCGCTACACATAGGGGTTGAGCGAACTTCTACTTTAATGCACCACACATGGGGATTAAGGAAACATATACTTTAATGCACAACACCCCAGAGGGGTTGAGCAAACTTCTACTTAAATGCGCTACACATAGGGGTTGAGCGAACTTCTACTTTAATGCACTACACATGGGGGTTGAGCAAACTTCTACTTTAATGCGCTACACATAGGGGTTGAGCAAACTTCTACTTTAATGCACTACAGATGGGGGTTGATCAAACTTTTACTTTAATGCACTACAGATGGGGGTTGATCAAACTTCTACTTTAATGCACTACACATAGGGGTTGATCAAACTTCTACTTTAATGCGCTACATAAAGGGATTGAGCAAACTTCTACTTTAATGCACTACAGATGGGGGTTGATCAAACTTCTACTTTAATGCACTACAGATGGGGGTTGAGCGAACTTCTACTTAAATGCGCTACACATGGGGATTGAGGAAACATATACTTTAATGCACAACACATAGGGGTTGAGCAAACTTCTACTTAAATGCGCTACACATAGGGGTTGAGCGAACTTCTACTTTAATGCACTACACATGGGGGTTGAGCAAACTTCTACTTTAATGCGCTACACATAGGGGTTGAGCAAACTTCTACTTTAATGCACTACATATAGGGGTTAGACAAACTTATGCTTAAATACACTACACATAGGGATTGTCCCAACTTATACATTAATGTACTACATACGGAGGTTGAGCAAACTTCTACTTTAATGCGCTACACATAGAGGTTGTTCAAATTTCTAATATAATGCACTACAGATAGGGATTTAGGAAACATATACTTTAATGCACTACACAAAGGGGTTCAGCAAACTTCTACTTTAATACGATACAGATAGGGGTTGATAAAACTTCTACTTTAAAGCACTAGAAATGGGGATTGAGGAAACATATACTTTAATGCACAACACATAGGGGTTGAGCAAACTTCTACTTTAATGCGCTACACATAGGGGTTGAGCGAACTTCTACTTTAATGCACTACACATAGGGGTTGAGCGAACTTCTACTTTAATGCACTACACATGGGGGTTGAGCAAACTTCTACTTTAATGCGCTACACATAGGGGCTGAGGAAACTTCTACTTTAATGCACTACACATAGGGGTTGATCAAACTTCTACTTTAATGCACTACACATAGGGGTTAGGCAAACTGATGCTTAAATACACTACACATAGGGATTGTGCCAACTTATACATTAATGTACTACATACGGAGGTTGAGCAAACTTCTACTTTAATGCGCTACACATAGAGGTTGATCAAATTTCTACTTTAATGCACTACTCATAGGGGTTGAGAAAACTTATACTTTAATGTGATACACATAGGGGTTGATCAAACTTCTACTTTAAAGCACTACAAATTGGGATTGAGGAAACATATACTTTAATGCACAACACATAGGGGTTAAGCAAACTTCTACTTTAATGCGCTACACATAGAGGTTGAGCAAACTTCTACTTTAATGCACTACAGATGGGGATTGAGCAAACTTATGCTTTAATACACCACACATGGGGATTCAGCAAAGTTGTACTATAATGCACTACACATGGAGCTTGATCAAACTTATAAATTAATCCACTACACACGGAGGTTGAGCAAACTTCTACTTTAATGCGCTACACATAGGGGTTGAGCAAACTTCTACTTTAATGCACAACAGATGGGGATTGAGGAAACATATACTTCAATGCGCTACACAAAGGGGTTGATCAAACTTCTACTTTAATGCACTACTCATAGGGGTTGAGCGAACTTCTACTTTAATGCACTACACATAGGGATTGATCAAACTTCTACTTTAATGCACTACTCATAGGGGTTGAGCAAACTTATGCTTAAATACACTACGCATAGGGATTTTCCCAACTTATACATTAATGAACTACACATGGAGCCTTATTGTAATCGTTCGATTTATTATCATTTATTAGGGCTCCAAGCCGAAAGGCTGTAGAGCCCTATTGTAATCGTTCGATTTATTATTTTTAGGGCTCCAAGCCGAAAGGCTGTAGAGCCCTATTGTAATCGTTCGATTTATTATTATTTATTATTATTATTATTATTATTATTATTATTTATTATTCCGCCGTTTTTTGTTCCAGAGATAGCAGTTTAACCACTGGCTCGATTTTGTTCAAATTTTGTGTGTGGGTGCAAGTTGTTAGGTACCAGATACCACAAAAATTCCAAGGCCGTAGGCCCAATGGCCAAGGGCAGATAACTGAAAAACAAGTATTTTTTGAAGATATATTTCGCCTTATTGCTCCGCAACCGCTTGTCCGATTACTTTCAAACTTTACACATGTCTGCTGCTTCGGGTGCTGAACATTTTCTGTTCTTTGATCTGGGTCATTGGTCACGTGGTTTGGCAGCCATATTGGATTCAAAGTTTTTACGGGGTTTTGGGGGTACCTGTCTTCAAATCCTATCTCCTCTGAATCCAATGCATGAAATGCATCCAAACTTTCTGAGTACTGTCTCCATACATATCACATCAAATTCTGTTAGCCGATTTTGGATATCTTTTTTAGTTGCTGCCATATTGGATTCAAGGTTTTCACAGGGTTTTTTGGGTACCTGTCTTCAAATACTATCTCCTCTGAATCCACTGCATGAAATGCTTTCAAACTTTCTGAGAATTGTCTCCATACATAACACACCAAACTCTGTTAGCCATTTTTGGATATCTGTCTTAGTGACGGCTCTGTTTGATTTTGATTTTGATGATTTCTTTCACCGAATTTTTCCTTTATATAAAGATCAGATCTTGTAAGGTTCTCCACAGAAACTATTGAAAGTTTACATGAAGTTAGTGTGCCATATGTACCTCATCTTTTGTTCTTGGTTGCATGCTAAAAGTAACACCGCCTGGTGGTAATATTGACAAAATACCGAAAACATCGCTCAGAAAACTCAGGATTATTTCCCTTTGACCGTCAAGTGTCTTTTGCAGTATGTATACTACCCTTGAAGATGAGGGTTAGAATTGGTCTTCAGCAACTCATGCTTGTCTCAAGAGGCGATTATCCGGATTCGAACATTGTCTGGGTGGTAAATGGGTTTAGAACACTCTGGTTAACTCTGGCACACACCAATTTTGTAGTGGTGATGTCCTGCAAACGGTGACTATCTGTTGACGGAGTTGGTACAAGCAAACCCTTTGAGGATTCGGACATGAGGATTCGAGGTCGGATATGGGTTAAGAACACACTGGGACATATGTGGGGATGTCTCACAAGCGGTTCATTACATTTAACGGCGTTGGTACAGGCAAACCATTTGAGGATTCGAACATGGTCGAAGTCAAACATGGGTTAATACACACTGGGACACATGTGGTGATGTCTGACAAGCGGTTCATTACATTTGACGGCGTTGGTACAGGCAAACCATTTGAGAATTCGAACATGGTCGAAGTCAAACATGGGGTAAGAACACACTGGGACACGTGGTGATGTCTCACAAGCGGTTCATTACATTTGACGGCGTTGGTACAGGCAAACCATTTGAGGATTCGAACATGGTCGAAGTCAAACATGGGTTAAGAACACACTGGGACATATGTGGGGATGTCTCACAAGCGGTTCATTACATTTGACGGCGTTGGTACAGGCAAACCATTTGAGGATTCGAACATGGTCGAAGTCAAACATGGGTTAAGAACACACTGGGACACGTGGTGATGTCTGACAAGCGGTTCATTACATTTGACGCCGTTGGTACAGGCAAACCATTTGAGGATTCGAACATGGACGAGGTCGGAAACGGGTTTAGCACTTTATCTCAGCATTACGACATAAATCCGGGGCCCTGACGAACTCAGAACGCTCATCCATTTGACTGGAGCTCACCTGACAAAGAAGTTACAGTCTGGTTCAGAGTCACCAAGCCGAAAAGCTGAAGAGTCCCAGTGCTATCGTTCGATTTAATATTATTATTATTCCGCCGATTTTTGTACCAGAGCTAGCATAATAACCACTGCCTCGATTCCATTCAAATTTTGTATGTGTATCCAGATACTTACGTACCAGATACCACACAAATTCCAAGGCCGTAGGCCCAAAGACCAAGGGCAGCTAACTGAAAAATAAGCAATTTTAAAAGCTATATTTTGCCCAATTGCTTCGCAACCGCTTGTCCAATTACTTTCAAACTTTAGATGTGTCTGCTGCTTTGGGTGCTTGACATTTGATGTTCTTTGACTTTGGTCATTGGTAACGTGGTTTGGCAGCCATATTGGATTCAAGGTTTTCACATTGTCTTTTGGGTACCTGTCTTTAAATGCATACTCCTCTGAATCCATTGCATGAAATGTTTTCACACTTTCTGAGAATGGTCTCCATACATAGCACATCAAACTCTGTAAGACGCTTTTGGATATCTTTTAAATCGACGGACCTATTGGATTTTGATTTTGATCATTTTTTTCACCGAAATTTTACTTTAAAGATCATATCTTGTAAGGTTGTTGACAGAAACTATTGCAAGTTTACATGAAGTTAGTGTGTCATATGTATCTCGTTTATTGTTTATGGTTGTATGGTAAAAGTAACAGCGCTTGGTGGTAATATTTGATTAATATTTGGGACACCCCTGGAACACGCAAATTTCGTAGCGACGATTTCCGGTGACTATCTTTTGACAGAATTGGTACAAGCACACCCTTTATGGATTCGAACATGTTCGAGGTCTTAAATGGTTTTAGAACAGACCTGTACACCCTGGCACACGCCAATTTTGTAGCGGCGATACCCTGCAAGTGATGCATACATTTGACGGATTTGGTTCAAGGAAACCCTTTGAGGATTCGAACATGGACGTTTGTGCACAGTGTTACTTGGAGCCCGCCATTGCTGCTTGCAGCTTTAATTATTATTATTATTATTTATTATTCCGCCGTTTTTTGTTCCAGAGATAGCAGTTTAACCACTGGCTCGATTTTGTTCAAATTTTGTGTGTGTGTGCAAGTTGTTAGGTACCAGATACCACAAAAATTCCAAGGCCGTAGGCCCTATGACCAAGGGCAGATAACTGAAAAACAAGTATTTTTTTAAGATATATTTCGCCTTAATGCTCCGCAACCGCTTGTCTGATTACTTTCAAACTTTACACATGTCTGCTGCTTAGGGTGCTTAACATTTTCTGTTCTTTGATCTTGGTCACTGGTCACGTGGTTTGGCAGCTATATTGGATTCAAAGTTTTTACAGGGTTTTGGGGGTACCTGTCTTCAAATCCTATCTCCTCTGAATCCAATGCATGAAATGCATCCAAACTTTCTGAGTACTGTCTCCATACATGTCACATCAAACTCTGTTAGCCGATTTTGGATATCTTATTTAGTTGCTGCCATATTGGATTCAAGGTTTTCACAGGGTTTTTTGGGTACCTGTCTTCAAATACTATCTCCTCTGAATCCACTGCATGAAATGCTTTCAAACTTTCTGAGAATTGTCTCCATACATAACACACCAAACTCTGTTAGCCGTTTTTGGATATCTGTCTTAGTGACGGCTCTGTTCGATTTTGGTTTTGATGATTTCTTTCACCGAATTTTTCCTTTATATAAAGATCAGATCTTGTAAGGTTCTCCACAGAAACTATTGAAAGTTTACATGAAGTTAGTGTGTCATATGTACCTCATCTTTTGTTCTTGGTTGCATGCTAAAAGTAACACCGCCTGGTGTTAATATTGACAAAATACCGAAAACATCGCTCAGAAAACTCAGGATTATTTCCCTTTGACCGTCAAGTGTCTTTTGCAGTATGTATACTACCCTTGAAGATGAGGGTTAGAATTGGTCTTCAGCAACTCATGCTTGTCTCAAGAGGCGATTATCGGGATTCGAACATTGTCTGGGTGGTAAATGGGTTAAGAACACTCTGGTTAACTCTGGCACACACCAATTTCGTAGTGGTGATGTCCTGCAAATGGTGACTATCTTTTGACGCAGTTGGTACAAGCAAACCCTTTGAGGATTCGAACATGAGGATTCGAGGTCGGAAATGGGTTAAGAACACACTGGGACATATGTGGGGATGTCTCACAAACGGTTCCTTACGTTTGACGGCGTTGGTACAGGCAAACCTTATGCGGATTCGAACATGGTCGAAGTCAAACATGGGTTAAGAACACACTGGGACACATGTGGTGATGTCTGACAAGCGGTTCATTACATTTGACGGCGTTGGTACAGGCAAACCATTTGAGGATTCGAACATGGTCGAAGTCAAACATGGGTTAAGAACACACTGGGACACATGTGGTGATGTCTGACATGCGGTTCATTACATTTGACGGCGTTGGTACAGGCAAACCATTTGAGGATTCGAACATGGTCGAAGTCAAACATGGGTTAAGAACACACTGGGACACACGTGGTGATGTCTGACAAGCGGTTCATTACATTTGACGGCATTGGTACAGGCAAACCATTTGAGGATTCGAACATGGACGAGGTCGGAAACAGGTTTAGCACTTTATCTCAGCAATACGACATAAACCCGGGGCCCTGACGAACTCAGAACGCTCATCCATTTGACTGGAGCTCAACTGACAAAGAAGTTACAGTCTGGTTCAGAGTCACCAAGCCGAAAAGCTGAAGCGTCCCAGTGCTATCGTTCGATTTAATATTATTATTATTCCGCCGATTTTTGTACCAGAGCTAGCATAGTAACCACTGCCTCGATTCCATTCAAATTTTGTATGTGTATCCAGATACTTACGTACCAGATACCACACAAATTCCAAGGCCGTAGACCCAAAGACCAAGGGCAGATAACTGAAAAATAAGCAATTTTAAAAGCTATATTTTGCCCTATTGCTTCGCAACCGCTTGTCCAATTACTTTCAAACTTTAGATGTGTCTACTGCTTTGGGTGCTTGACATTTGATGTCCTTTGACTTTGGTCATTGGTCACGTGGTTTGGCAGCCATATTGGATTCAAGGTTTTCACAGGGTTTTTTGGGTACCTGTCTTCAAATCCTATCTCCTCTGAATCCACAGTCTGAATTGCATCCAAACTTTCTGAGAATTGTCTCCATAAATTTTGCATTAAACTCTGTTAGCCGTTTTTTGGATATCTTTCTTAGTCATCGCCCTATTGGATTTTGATTTTGATGATTTTTTTCACCGAAATTTTACTTGAAAGATCATATCTTGTAAGGTTCTCCACAGAAACTATTGAAAATTGACATGAAGTTAGTCTGACATGTATACCTCATCTTTTGTTCTTGGTTGCATGCTAAAAGTAACACCGCTTCGTTGTAATATTTGATCAATATTTGGGACACCCCTGGGACACCCCTGGAACACGCCAATTCGTAGCAGCGATGTTAGGTGACAATTTTTGAACGGAGTTGGCACAGGCAAACCCTTTATGGATTCGAACATGTTCGAGGTCGGAAATGGTTTTAGAACAGACCTGGACCCCCTGGCACACGCCAATTTCCTAGCTACGATACCCTGCAAGTGGTGCCTACATTTGACGGATTTGGTTCAAGGAAACCCTTTGAGGATTCGAACATGGACGTTTGGGCACAGTGTTACTTGGAGCCCGCCATTGCTGCTTGCAGCTTTAATTATTATTATTATTATTATCTATTATTCCGCCGTTTTTTGTTCTAGAGATAGCAGTTTAACCACTGGCTCGATTTTGTTCAAATTTTGTTGGTGTGTGCAAGTTGTTAGGTACCAGATAACACAAAAATTCCAAGGCCGTAGGCCCAATGGCCAAGGGCAGATAACTGAAAAACAAGTATTTTTTTAAGATATATTTCGCCTTTTTTTTTCGCAACCGCTTGTCCGGTTACTTTCAAACTTTACACATGTCTGTTGCTTCGGGTGCTTAACATTTTCTGTTCTTTGATCTTGGTCATTGGTCACGTGGTTTGGCAGCCATATTGGGTTCAGAAGTTTTTACAGGGTTTTGGGGGTACCTGTTTTCAAATCCTATCTCCTCTGAATCCAATGCATGAAATGCATCCAAACTTTCTGAGTACTGTCTCCATACATATCACATCAAACTTTGTTAGCCGATTTTGGATATCTTTTTTAGTTGTTGCCATATTGGATTCAAGGTTTTCACAGGGTTTTTTGGGTACCTGTCTTCAAATACTATCTCCTCTGAATCCACTGCATGAAATGCTTTCACACCAATCTCTGTTAGCCATTTTTGGATATCTGTCTTAGTGACGGCTCTGTTTGATTTTGAT
This sequence comes from Haliotis rufescens, assembly GCF_023055435.1. NCBI lineage: Eukaryota > Metazoa > Mollusca > Gastropoda > Lepetellida > Haliotidae > Haliotis > Haliotis rufescens. The sequence continues at coordinate 3,766,304 of NW_025963824.1, forward strand.
TTTGATGATTTCTTTCACCGAATTTTTCCTTTATATAAAGATCACATCTGGTAAGGTTCTCCACAGAAACTATTGAAAGTTTACATGAAGTTAGTGTGCCATATGTACCTCATCTTTTGTTCTTGGTTGCATGCTAAAATGAACACCGCCTGGGTAATATTGACAAAATACCGAAAACATCGCTCAGAAAACTCAGGATTATTTCTCTTTGACCGTCAAGTGTCTTTTGCAGTATGAATACTACCCTTGAAGATGAGGGTTAGAATTGGTCTTCAGCAACCCATGCTTGTCTCAAGAGGCGATTATCAGGATTCGAACATTGTCTGGGTGGTAAATGGGTTTAGAACATTCCGTTAAATCTGGCACACACCAATTTCGTAGTGGTGATGTCCTGCAAACGGTGACTATCTTTTGACGGAGTTGGTACAAGCAAACCCTTTGAGGATTCGAACATGAGGATTCGAGGTCGGAAATCGGTTAAGAACACACTGGGACATATGTGGGGATGTGTCACAAGTGATTCATTACATTAAACGGCGTTGGTACAGGCAAACCATTTGAGGATTCGAACATGGTCGAAGTCAAACATTGGTTAAGAACACCCTGGACACATGTGGTGATGTCTGACGAACGGTTCATTACATTTGACGGCGTTGGTACAGGCAAACCATTTGAGGATTCGAACATGGACGAGGTCGGAAACAGGTTTAGCACTTCATCTCAGCAATACGACATAAACCCTGACGAACTCAGAACGCTCATCCATTTGACTGGAGCTCAACTGACAAAGACGTTACAGTCTGGTTCAGGAGTCACCAAGCCAAAAGGCTGAAGAGTCCCAGTGCTATCGTTCGATTTAATATTATTATTATTCCGCCGATATTTGTACCAGAGCTACCATAATAACCACTGCCTAGCTCTATTAGCCGATTTTGGATATCTTTCATGGCGACGGACCTATTGGATTTTGATTTTGATCATTTTTTTCACCGAAACTTTACTTCGAAGATCATATCTTGTAAGGTTCTCCACAGAAACTATTGAAAGTTTTCATGAAGTTAGTGTGCCCTATGCATCTTATTGTTTGTTCTTGGTTGCATGCTAAAACCTTTGGTGTTAATATTTGATTTATATTTGGGACACCCCTGGAGCACGCAAATTTCATTGTGGCGATTTCCGGTGACTATTTCTTTACGGAATTGGTACAAGCAAACCTTAAATGGATTCGAACATGTCCGAGGTCGGAAATGGGGTAAAAACAGACTTGGACACTCCGGCACACGACAATTTCGTAGCGGCGATACCTTACAAGTGGTGCCTTCATTTGAGGGATTTGATACAAGGAAACCCTTTGAGGATTCGAACATGGACGTTTCTGCACAGTATAGCTTGGAGCCCGCCATTGCTGCTTTGCAGCTATATTTATTATTATTATTATTATTATTATTATTATTATTATTATTATTATTATTATAATTTTCATTATTATTATTATTATTATCATTATTATTAGTAGTAGTACTATTGTTATTATTATTAATGTTATGATTTCAGATATGTGTCAACGATGCGAATCCCTTGAACGTGAATACAGACAGTACAGCTCTGCTCCACACAGCTTCATCGTTCACGCAGGCAGAAGCATCATCATTGGTTCAGGAAGGAATAAGGAGGTCAAGAAGGAGAAGAAGAAGATCCTCCAGGACATAGAGAAGAAAGTGTCAGCTCTCAGGAACACGCTCGGGGGACATCTGCTGGTTCACCTAAACGGGCAGGAGGAGGGAGACAGGTATCTCGAGTACTTCCATAAATTCGTGGACAAAACTCTCCAAGACCTGATTGAGTGTGGATCATCATATCTGGATAATTATCGCACGACGTGGTTGCATGAGATACCAGGCTTTGAAAATTATGAAGATGTTTTATTGATAGATGTAGCTCTCACATGTGGAATTTCGACGGCAAATGTTAACACCAAGATATGCAATGACTTTGAAAAAACGAATCCGACAACATTTAATTTAGTTTCCTTACTGGCACATTCTCGATACGAGGCATCACATGGTGCACCTGCTTTAAAGGGAATTGATCTAGACAAGCGGCAGCTGTACCAAGAAACTCAGAATGTTGAACTGAAACTGTTCTGTCCAAAGAATGACATCTCACATGTGCAGTATATTTGGGAAGATCTTAAACTCAACTACAATGTAACGTCTTTCTCTAAAGTTCCTGGTGGAGGGTCATATTATGTGGGAGTAGAGGAAAGAGAGGTCACGAAGAACGGTTACAAGACTAAAGTACCCCATTTTGTCGGTTTTCAGGTAAATAATCCAGAAGAACTTAAGGGTGATCTGTCCAGGAAGGTAAAGGAGGAACTTTGTGTGTTATCTTTCACTGGTGAGTTTGGTGACCCACCGTCTGATCTGGTCACGATAGGAATCCATAGACTACCTGACGGAGGGAACAAGTGTGTGCTGGAAGTAGCAGTGAGGTTCTTTGGTGGGACTGTCTTCTATGACAAACAGGGGCCAAGAATTCATCAAATACAGAAACATGGAATATGCAGAATGGAAAGGACTGAGTGGCTACGAAGAATCCAGCAGCTCCCTTCATGGAAAGGGATACAAACAATGAAGTAGAGACTGCGGGCGAACACATTCTAAACACACAGATAAAAGAAGTGCAGTGAATACAGTGACTGTTTTCATATTTAATGAAAGCTGTTATGCAAATATCATTAAGTTGAAAAAACATAGTGATTGGCTTGACACTTGGATTTCAATTCCTTTAAGAAAATACAACAAAATTTGACTTTACTGTGTGTCTTGTGTCTTTGGGAAAAGACTTCATCATATAAATCAAAAAGAAGATTCAATCAAAGAGCGCTATCCCACAGAAGTCAGAATGTCATCCAACGAGAGTGAAGACTCGGATTTGTCCAGCACCTACAGCTCTGACGGGGAGGTCCAACACTCCATCACCAGACCACAGAGCAAACCAGGGCTCAAGTATCTGGACTTTGACGGTAGGGGTATATCTTAGACTGAATTCACTTCAGCAATACAAGTTTATTCTCCTGTAAGAGTGGAGGTATTAACGTGTTAAAGCCTGGAAACCTAGATTCAACTTGTCCCATACAATGTATAAGTTATACGCCAAATGGAGTGTTAGATAATATAGACTGTTTTTTCTCTTGCATTGATAACTTATAATATACTGACGATTAACCATGCCCATTCCTACTTGTGTGACTATTAATGTACAATTTACTCTGACATCACTGACTTTGCTACACTTCCAGATGTGGACTTTTCCTATGCAGTATTTGACACACAAGACAGTAAGTTAAGTTGATATATTATTTGTATTGCAAAGTGGTAAGAAGGATAGTCAGTCATGTTATTGGTCATTGATAAATGCCAGTGCATATGAAATCAATAGAGAAAAGAAAACTCATATCTTTTATATGAAATATATGAAACAAGTCGACACCATGTTTTGCCGAGGATGACGATATTTTATTTACCTTACAAAACCATGCTTCCATGTTTTACAGCTTGTAGACAGTAGTGACTGGTGTAAGAAGTACAGCTAACCAGTTCAGTAGCAGAACGATTGGTGATGTCATTTCGTTGTCAGATCAGAGCAACCAATGACGTCACATAGGTCTGCTAAGCACTTTGATGCAATGTCATAATAGCAATATCTCCTAGGAGACCCAAGTGATATATCCTATGGTAGAAAGCTTCAGGTGATAAATAAGGTTATTACATTAGTATAACAACAGTTTGTCTGCTATTATTACACAACTAAAATCTGGTGCAAATGAAGTGACCCTTTGGGGAAAAAAGTCAGCATGTTTCCATTGCATTGTCTGTGTTACAGAAGCACACTGCATTCATCCAATAGACGTGGAGCTGTTTGTAAGGCCAGATATTTTAACATCCGTGAGATCCATACCTGGTTCAAACTTCGTCTACATCAACTCCCCTGCGCTGACGTTCCTGGAGCCAGAGGAGGAGGTGCCAGCTCCACACAGCGTCATCTGCGACGCCTACATCTTTACAAAAGACAGAGTGGTCCTCGTCCTGACGTTTGTTTCCAGAGATGAGCCTGACGCTGTTCTTTACAACTCCACACAGGCCCGGGCTCTGACTGTCGCTGTCAGGAGCAGAACTTGCACCAACTTTCACCCCGTGCATGGTGTCATATCACCAGATATATACAGAAGTTCTCAGAACTTCCTGACCAGGATCCAGCAACTTCACAAAACTGCAGCGCATGTGTCTGTACATCAGTCCTTGACTTCCAGAAATGGGAAGATGGTTGACATATTCAGGGCGATGATCCAGCAACAAAGGCCATCAAGAAAACTCACAGGTAGAAATTGACTCTCAATATCTCATTTACAAACAGTAGCGTTAATGAGTGTCTTCAACCTCAACAATACACTTTCCCTTTTATATGACAATTGTTTAGTTTTAACACATATTTTCCAGAGTTGATGGTACGTGTCAGAACGGGTATGTTTTACCAATACTCATCACAACATTAATGAATGTAGGGATTAATCAAGATAAGCACGAAGACAAGAAAATAACTGTTACACTTTCGATTGTAAAAGTGTTTATTCTGGAGTGTTGCTGTTATGAGTAGACAAGTCTCTTCATGTTATTTTACTTCATGTATCTGTGGTTGTATTGCTATGAGTATGCGTATACATATGTTATTTTGTCTTCAGCTTTTGACTAATGAGCCATTTGTTTCAGATTGGGAGATATTATTTGTGAAGACAGCTGCCTACCAGGAAGTCCGAGACCAGCTACAACAACACAATCTGGTGATGCTGACTGGTGGCCCTGGGGAAGGTAAGACCACAATAGGACACATGCTGTGTTGTGACTACCAGCAACAAGGATACAACACAGTCTTCTACAGCAGATGGGAGGATTTCAACATGGATGTATTCAAGGCTACAAAACCTACACTGGTGGTGATTGATGACATGGGAGAGCACTGGGGATATTCAAACTCTGTCAAAAAGATACTCTACAAAATATATACCAACAAGCTTGTTCGTGTTGTTATTATATACCCGACCTGCAAACGAGACACCTTCAAGGGCTTCAATCGAAAGATGGACATAACACAGATAGGAAGACAGAACTGGAACAGAACAAAGCAGGAATATTCCCAGATGCTGGAGATGCAGACAGACATTCCATCAGACACACGGGAGGAGATCATAGCTAACCTTCCTTCATATGTCGGTTTCCCCAAGGTCATCAAACACTTCTCTCAACACAGACCTGCCACAGATCCCATAACATTTTTCGCATCTCCTCACTCACATTTCAGAAAAGAAATAGAAAGATTACTTAGAATTGTTGATTATTCTGCTCCAATGATATGTATCTTGGTCTCTGGCAACAAAGTGAAAGACAGCTATCGATATAAGTATGAAAGTGACTCTGGTGTGAGAGAGGTTCAGTCTCTCTTTCCCGAATTAAGAACAGATAATCTTCCTGGCATGTTACACACATTGTGCGCCACCTATCTATGTCAATCTTGCGACAATATCAGTTTCACAGACCCTGTCATATATGACGCCTGTGTGTTTGTTGTTGACAACAAGTTTCCTGGAGTTCTCTGGAAAAATAGCAAAGTTATATTTGAGACTGGCAACAAGAAATCTCTCCCAGACATACCTGATAAAACCATCTTCATCTCCAGCCACAACACAGACATGTTACAGACACAGCTGATAGAAGACACAAGGAGAGGGAAGTTCAGACATACATTCCGTCACCCAGTTCTCAGCAGGGAGGACAATATAGACAGGTTCATGACACAGCTTGGGGACAGTTTTGCGGATGTTATACATTTACAGGATACAGCTGGTTCTTCCACTGCTTCAAGGAGCTTATTGTACTGGGTCCTACAGTCTGGTAATGATTACCTGCGTCAGAAGGTGTTACAGAAACAGGAACTGTCACAGGTACATGTCAGTGAAGAACTAGCTTGTTGTATCAGACTACAAGACACCAAGTCCTTCCTGTATCTATGGCAGCAGCTGCTGTGTCTACAGAGGGGAGATATCACATATACACCAGACTATGCAGATGCTGATGGAAACTCTCTTCTTATGATGTCTGTGGACAGGAATAATGCCGACGTGGTCAACATCTTACTGAAAGATGATGCAGAGTGTCTGATCAAGAACAAAGTCGGAAATTCTGCCCTCAATCTGGCCTCTTTGAGGGGATATACAGATGTTGTCAAGTTACTGCTTCCCCACATGGAGGACTGGAAGAATCTGCCAGGGCAGGACTTGAGAACACCAGTCAAGATGGCTGCACAGAAAGGTCATGGTCAGCTGTATGAGTATCTGGCAGATGAAGAGAAGTGTGACCTGACTGGTGTTGATGATAACGGTGATACTATCCTCCATCTGGCATGTCAGGGCGGTAGTGTCCACATTGTCCAACATCTGATGTCCAGTAAGCTGTTTGACATCAACCACAGAGGCCAGTATGGAAAGACACCTCTGATGATTGCAGCATGCAGCGGCCACAGAGATGTGTTTCAGTTACTTCTGTCACAGAACTGTCACATCTCTCCTGAGGACTTCAGCATGTGTGAGACACTCTCTTATGGACATGTTGGTGACTGGCTGAACATGTCACAGTTTCTACAAGCAAGAGAACATGACCTGAATAGGTTCATGATAACACACAAGAAACATTATATCTCAAAATTGAAATCACACTTAGAGGAGAAAGGATCGAGCATGTTACTTGTGGATGTGAGTGGTCAGAGTCTGCTTCACACAGCAGCAGAAACAGGGAACCTGAAGCTGGCAGAGTTCCTCCTGTCACAGGGCAAGGTTGACATCAATACGAGGGATGCCAGCGGGAGGACTCCAGTGATGTTAGCAGCAGCTGCAGGACACAGAATCATGTTTGAGTTTCTAACTAAAAAACAGTGTGACTTGTCATTAAAAGATACAGAGTCACGTGGAGTTCTTCACTACGCCAGTCAAGGGGGAAACTTGGGTATTGTACAGGATGTTGGATGTAAGGATGTAAACGAGACAGACAGATATGATAAAACACCTGTGTCGTATTGTGTAGAGAGAGGACATAAACACATTTTTGACACATTGTTGAACACAGGGGGAGATCTGTCAGTTGTTGACACTGACAAGAACACACTGCTACATCTGGCATCCAAGGGAGGTAACCAGGCTATAGTGGAGCATCTCCTGTCATCAGGAACGTTTGACATAAATGCTGTGAACAGAGACAGGAGAACACCCCTGTTGGTGGCAGCGTACAGTGGACACACAGACATCTGTCAGCACCTGATTGTTGTCGGAGCTGATGTACACAGACAGGACTATGATGGGAATGACGTGGTACTTGTTGCTGCTCAGACAGGGAATCTCCAGCTGGCTGAGTGTGTTTTGTCTGTGAAGAAACGAGTTGACTTTGTACAGGACAAACATGGGAAAACAGCACCGATGTGGGCAGCAGAGAGGGGTGATGCTGACATGTTTTCTCTGATGGGTAAAGGGTGTGATCTGTCTATGAAGGATGTTGAACAAAACAGCATCCTTCATTGCGCTTGCACAGGAGGAAATGTAGATATAGTCGAATCTATTGTTGCTGAAAAAAAAGTCGACTTCAATGGAAGAAATATATCTCAAGAAACACCAGTGATGAGGGCAGCATTGGGGGGACACAAAGCAGTGTTTGACCTACTTGTGAGCAAAGAATGTGACCTGAAAAAGAAGGCTAAATTCAATGACAACATCCTTCATAAGGCTTGTGAGGGAGGCAATGTAGACATTGTAGAGTACATTGTCTCTCATAACATAGTTGACATCAACAGCACAGGTTATGCCAGGAGAACACCAGTGATGAGGGCAGTGTTAAAGAGACACAAGGCAGTGTTTGACCTACTTGCGAGTGAAGGATGTGACCTGACAGTGAAGGATGAGGACGGTGACAACATTCTTCATATGGCTTGTGAGGGAGGCAATGTACAGATTGTAGAGTACATTGTCTTTCATAACATAGTTGACATCAACAGCACAAGTTATGCCAGGAGAACACCAGTGATGATGGCAGTGTTAAAGGGACATAAGGCAGTGTTTGACCTACTTGTGAGTAAAGGATGTGACCTGACAGTGACGGATAGGTATGGTGACAACATTCTTCATAAGGCTTGTGACGGAGGCAGTGTAGAGATTGTAGAGTACATTGTCTCTCGTAACATAACTGACATCAACGGCAGGGGTTATGAGAGAACACCAGTGATGATGGCAGTGTTAAAGGGACATCAGGCAGTGTTTGACCTACTTGTGAGTGAAGGATGTGACCTAAGAGTGAAGGATAGGTATGGTGACAACATCCTTCAAAAGGCTTGTGAGGGAGGCAATGTACAAATTGTAGAGTATATTGTCTCTCATAAGATAGTTGACATTAACAGAACAGGTTATGGTGGGCGAACACCAGTGATGGTGGCAGTGTTAAAGGGACATAAGGCAGTGTTTCACCTACTTGTGAGTGAAGGATGTGACCTAACAATGAAGGATAAGTATGGTGACAACATCCTTCTCGCGGCTTGTGAGGGTGAGGGAGGCAATGTGCAGATTGTAGAGTACATTGTCTCTCATGGTATAGTTGACATCAACAGTACAGGTCATGCCAGGAGAGCACCAGTGTTGTGGGCAGTGTTAAATGGACATAAGGCAGTGTTTGACCTACTTGTGAGTAAAGGATGTGACCTCACAGTGAAGGATAAGTATGGTGACAACATCCTTCAAAAGGCTTGTGAGGGAGGCAATGTTCAGATTGTAGAGTACATTGTCTCTCGTAACATAGTTGACATCAACAGTACAAATTCTGTCAGGAGAACATCACTTGATATCGCAGAAAACCAAGGCAACCATTCGTTGGTTGATATTCTGAAGCAATTTGGTGCAGTGTGAGAAGTGTCCATCTTGTCAATGAAAGCCTCGTCTGCCCTGAAATTTGACATGTTTTGACAAAAAACACTTGTGGCCAATTTTGTTAGGAAAATTAAATTTGGTATGTACATAGTTCGAAGTTTGGCTCATTTGTGTTCTGATTTTGTGATATCTTAACTTTTGACCATTTTTTGACCTTTTGTATTTCGACTTTGCTCATTAATTTTCTCAAAATGTGCTATAGGCTTTGTAAAAGCTGAAACTTAACATGCTTCGTCCACACATGACAAAAAGTGTATATCCCGTCTTACTTTGTATATGTTGTGTTACATTGCAAATCTTGTGTCATATTGTATATCTAGTGTTACATTGCATATCTTCTGGTATATTGTATATTTTGTCTCATATTGTATATCTAGTGTTACATTGTATATCTAGTGTCATATTGTATATCTGATGTTACATTTATTTTCTAGTGTCATATTGTATAGCTTGTGTTACATTGTATATTTTGTTTCATATTGTATTTCTATTGTTACATTGTATATTTTGTCTCATATTGTATACTTAGCGTTACATTGTATATTTTGTCTCATATCGTATATCTAGTGTTACATTGTATATCTTGTGTCATGTTGTATATCTAGTGTTACATTCTATGTCTAGCATCATATTGCATATCTAGTGTTACATTGTATGTCAAGTTTCATATTGTATATCTTGTGTTACATTGTATATAATGTGTCATATTGTATATCTAGTGTTACATTGTATGTCTAGTGTCATATTGTATATCCTGTGTTACATTGTATATTTTCTTACAGTGTATATCCAGTATTACATAGTATATCTTGTGTTACATTGTATATTTTGTCTCATATTTTATATCTAGTGTTACATTGTATATCTTGTGTCATATTGTTTATCTATTGTTATATTGTATTATTTTGTCTCATATTGTATATCTAGTGTTACATTGTATATCTTGTGTCATATTGTATATTTAGTGTTACATTGTATGTCTAGTGTCATATTGTATATCTTGTGTTACATTGTATATGTTCTTACATTGTATATCCATTATTACATAGTATATCTTGTGTTACATTGTATATTTTGTCTCATATTGTATATCTAGTGTTACATTGTTTATCGAGTGCCATATTGTAAATCTAGTATTTTATTGTATGTCTAATGTCATATTGTATATCTTGTGTTACATTGTATATCTTGTGTCATATTGTATATCAAGTGTTTGATTGTATATTTTGTCTCATATTTTGTATCTAGTGTTACATTGTATATCTTGTGTCATATTGTATATTTAGTGTTACATTGTATGCCTAGTGTCATATTGTATGTCTAGTGTTACATTGTATGTCTAGTATCATATTGTATATGTAATGTTACATTGTTTATCTTGTGTCATATTGTATTTATTATGTTACATTGTATATTTTGTTTCATATTGTATATCTAGTGTAACATTGTATATCTTGTGTCATATTTCATACCTAGTGTTACATTGTATGTCTAGTGTCATATTGTATATATTGTGTTACATTGTATATTTTGTCTCATATTGTATATCTAGTGTTACATTGTATATCTTGTGTCATATTGTATGTCGCGTGTTATCTTGTATAGCCTGTTACATTGTATATTCCCTGTTACGTACCATATACCATGTTACATTGTATATTCCCTGTTGCATACTATATTCCCTTTTACATTGTATATTCCGTGTTACGTACTATATCCCCTGTTACATTGTATATTCCCTGTTACATACTTTATACCCTGTTACATTGTATATTCCCTATAACATACTATATACCCTGTTACATACTATATACCCAGTTGCATTGTATATTCCCTGTTACACCCTATGTAATTTGTCCCACCAAACATATGTTTGGTACAAAGTGACCTGGTGCTGTAATAGTGCCACTAACATCGTAGTGTTGCTGGTATTCCATGACACGTTGTGTAACAGTTCCAGTTATTTGACAAGCTTCAATTACGTCCTCTGCTTCTGTGCATCACATGACCCGAGTCAGTGCTGTGGGAAGCATGCGGTATTCTAACAATCCAACAGCTGGTATAGGGAGATAATTATGTATATTTCACAGGTGTTCACATTTACAAATTGCTCATACTATTGAAACACGAGCAGGTACTGTTGTTACTGTGTAAATATTTTTGACGTGACATTTGCTTTTTGTAATATTGGTCAAATAAAACACGAACTCAATCAGGTATCCTCCTTCAATCATTGATATAATATGGCTTAAACTACAGAGGATTCTATCCTGTCTTAACGTGCAACACATATAACTAATTCTCACATTCGTCACAAAAGGGGTCGATGTTGAACACATCCTACCTTCACGTCATCAGTCAATATAGACCCACATCCATCACTCACTCTCTCACTCATCACATCAGGAGTCGATGTTGAACACATCCTACCTTTACGTCATCAGTCAATATCAACAAACATCCATCACTCACTCTCTCACTCATCACATCAGGAGTCGATCTTGAACACATCCTACCTTTACGTCATCAGTCGATAGATACCCACATATATAACTCACCACAGCATGGTTCTTCTTTAAATATGTGTTTCAGTGTAGCACACTGAGGTCAGACAGTGTGAAGGACTTCTCTTGGGTGTATGAATTTTTTCTGTCAACACGTGTGTTTGAAATTCTCATAATGAGGTCCGACTGAAGGAACGGCTTGTCTGGTGGTGTGAGTTGTTCTGTCAACACGTGTGTTTTAGATTCTCACAATTAGGTCAGACTGAGTGAAGGGCTTGTCTGGTAGTATGAGTTATTCTGTCAACACGTGTGTTTGAAATTCTCATAATGAGGTCCGACTCAGTGAAGGGCTTGTCTGGTGGTGTGTGTGTGTCATCGGTGTTCAATAATCTCAGCTGAATAAACCTACACTAACATTCATGGCTTTATACCTCCAGCAGTTGTCTCCCTTACATAGGCTAGGTGCTCAGTAATATCAAGTGGATAAACCAACGCTAACTGCATGGCTCTAAATACACAGCAGTTGTTTCACCTGATGTATCAGAACATATTTTACTGCTACTTATGCGAACATTATTGTCTTCCTAGGAGAGACAATAATTATTCAGGGGAGATAACTACAGCTGAATAGAAATAAGTGCAGCTGAAACGGAGACGAATAAATCAGGGGACGTAAAAGTAAAGGTAGTGAGATAACTGTTTTTGAAGAGCAGTCAAATTATTACTCAGGGGAATAACAATGTACTAAGGGGAATAACTGTGTACTAAGGGAAATAACTGCATCAAGACCACTTATGGATCAGGGGAGAAAACTGTCTCTGAACACAGCTGAAGGTGGTGCTACACAACTGTCCAGGCAGCTGTAACTGAAGGGATAACTAAAATCAAATGAAAAATTGGATGAGTGTAATAAATTGACATATTCACAACCTTGTACATAATATGATATGGTTGTCCCAGTAAACAGCGCATACAAGGCAAAATTCCAAAATATACAAAATATACGCATTCCGTATTGACAAAAATATACAAAGCTTGTTTTTGATTGCACATATGCAGAAGTTTACCACTAATTCATTCAGTTTATTTTCCACTTTACTAAGGGTTTCTTCACGAATTATTAGGTATTCTTCTGTATGTGACAATAATGTTTAAATAATATGTTCATTTTGACAACTATATTCTCTTGACTACACCAAGGCACACAAGAAGCATATCGTCAAGTACGAACTGCACAACCATCCCAATGTTAAAAGGGGAAGCACCTAAGTGGTGATCCTCATCTGTCATTTCGTCAAACCGAAAGTTGGTTCTCGTCTGAGAGCCTGTGTTTGTAAAAGTCACATTTTTTTCCGTTCACATCTCTGGATACATTTGTGATAACCATGGTAACCACTTTGGTGTTTAATCTGCTTCACATACGCCCTTCTTGGCGGGTCACAGATGATGCAGGGTATTTGTAGATGTATCTGGACATCGTTTGCCACACATCATCTCCTGATGGCTGAAGTAAGTTTCAGTGGAATTGTCACTGACGTCCTGCAAGTCAAGATCCACATCCACGGGCTCCTCCTCGTCAAAGATTTCATCCTGATTGCTCTTTCCAATCTCACTTTCTAAATCCATGGGGACAGATGTAACATAGTCGACTAAGGCACCACATTTGACCATGCAGAGTTGTGTCGCTTGACCACACCAGAAATCTGTGATCATGGCTTCGAATCCAAGTGTGCCCCAGTTATGTTTCTAGGTCTGTCAGCATCATACATGTGCCCTTGGGTTTCGCCAGAGTGGTACACGTCTGAAACTTTCTTGCTACATTAAGATGACACGCCATGATATGATTGGAATACAGTTTGAAGAACTCGTTAACTCTGTCTTCATCTCGATAATTGAAGCAATATATTCATGTATGAAGGATGTGTATCGGCCTTTGTCAGTACTATAACATTTCTCAAGTTCTTGATCATGAATACCTGGAGATGAAATTTCACATGGATCTCTCTCTACAGTGGCGGTTGTACTGGATTCTCGTCACAGGAGCACAAACCATCCTCCTTTCGTTCCTGTAAGACGTTGATGCCATAATTCACAAAATTGCTATGATTACACTGGGTCATGTCAAATTGTAAAATGATTGTGGCTAGAACCTGATAAATATATAACTTATTTTTGAAGTTGGTTAACATTGCATTATTATTGCATGCGTTGGTTAGTTGTCTATCACAATCACCATTGAATGCTTGTATATGAGTGTGGTAATTTATACATCAATCACATACACTTAAAGCTGACCATACCATACATATTTTCATGGATATTGTAAACAAAGGGACCTCAGAATAGCAGTCTCATTTTCATGTTCTAGCCAAATAGTTTATCTAACAATAGCCTTTGACGTGCGGATATTTGTCAGGTTCTTGCAAAAAAGCTTGTACAGAGCCATCACATACCTAGAACATGTACCTATTACAACAAGAAGTGTGATTTCGCATCTATCAATATCCTCCTTTGTGTCAATTGGAAATGCCGCCCTAAGAAGTAATCCCGCAGTGGACAGATGTTCACTGAGTTTTATTAACGACTAAATGATTATAATAAGATAACGATGTTGGATCCATTCTTTGCTGCATAAATATTTGTTAATCATCATTGATATATATTGCACATATAAATATAAGCACAGAAAGGCAGTTGTAACACATCTAACACGCCACATATATAAAACAGCACAGAGTAGGGGAGGTTACTACACCTGTCTTGTATACAAGGCTAGTTAGATTAATGACACGAAGACTACACTTCAAGAACAGTTTACAACATAACCAATTGATTGTCAGTACTCAGGGAACAGTCGGTTGCCAGTACACAGGGAAGAGTCAGTTGTCAATACACAAGAACAGTCGGTTGTCAGTACACAGGGAACAGTCAGTTGTGAGTACACAAGAACAGTCGGTTTTCAGTACACAGAGAACAGTCGGTTGTCAATACACAAGAACAGTCGGTTGTCAGTACACAAGAACAGTCAGTTGTCAGTACACAGGGAACAGTCAGTTGTGAGTACACAGGGAACAGTCAGTTGTCAGTACATAGTGAACAGTCAGTTGTCAATACACAGGGAACAGTCAGTTGTCAATACACAGGGGGCTGTCAGTTGTCAATACACAGGGAACGGTCAGTTGTCATTCACAAGAACAGTGTGTTGTAAGTACACAAGAACAGTCGGTTGTCAGTACACAAGAACAGTCGGTTGTCAGTACACAGGGAACAGTCAGTTGTCAGTACACAGGGAACAGTCAGTTGTCAGTACACAGGGAACAGTCAGTTGTCAGTACACAAGGACAGTCGGTTGTCAGTACACAGGGAACAGTCAGTTGTCAGTACACAGGGAACAGTCAGTTGTCAGTACACAGTGAACAGTCAGTTGTCAGTACACAGGGAACAGTCAGTTGTCAATACACAGGGGGCTGTCAGTTGTCAGTACACAGAGAACAGTCAGTTGTCAGTACACAGAGAACAGTCAGTTGTCAGTACACAGAGAACAGTCAGTTGTCAGTACACAGTGAACAGTCGGTTGTCAGTACACAAGGAACAGTCAGTTGTCAGTACACAAGAACAGTCGGTTGTCAGTCACAAGAACAGTGTGTTGTAAGTACACAAGAACAGTCGGTTGTCAGTACACAAGAACAGTTGGTTGTCAGTACACAGAGAACAGTCAGTTGTCAGTACACAGGGAACAGTCAGTTGTAAGTACACAAGAACAGTCGGTTGTCAGTACACAAGAACAGTTGGTTGTCAGTACACAGAGAACAGTCGGTTGTCAGTACACAGGGAACAGTCAGTTGTCAGTACACAAGAACAGTCGGTTGTCAGTACACAGGGAACAGTCAGTTGTCAGTACACAGGGAACAGTCAGTTGTAAGTACACAAGAACAGTCTGTTGTCAGTACACAAGAACAGTCGGTTGTCAGTACACAAGAACAGTTGGTTGTCAGTACACAGAGAACAGTCGGTTGTCAGTACACAGGGAACAGTCAGTTGTCAGTACACAGTGAACAGTCAGTTGTCAGTACACAGGGAACGGTCAGTTGTCAGTACACAGGGAACAGTCAGTTTTCAGTACACAGTGAACAGTCAGTTGTCAGTACACAAGAACAGTCGGTTGTCAGTACACAGTGAACAGTCAGTTGTCAGTACACAAGGAACAGTCAGTTGTCAGTACACAGGGAACAGTCAGTTGTCAGTACACAGGGAACAGTCAGTTGACAGTACACAGGGGGCAGTCAGTTGTCAGTACACAGGGAACAGTCGGTTGTCAGTACACAGGTAACAGTCAGTTGTCAGTACACAGGGAACAGTCGGTTGTCAGTACACAGGGAACAGTCAGTTGTCAGGACACAGGGAACAGTCGGTTGTCAGTACACAGGGAACAGTCAGTTGTCAGGACACAGGTAACAGTCGGTTGTCAGTACATAATGAACATTCGAGTACAATACTTTACACACACGCAAGTTAGTATCCTTGTACATTGTCCAACTTAAGACATCGCCAGGACCGTGCCTGTTTTCTAAATCTAACCTTGCCCTACCTCATATAAGCACACAATGTACCCCATTGTCCAAATATTGTAAGAATGTCATTCCCCTCGAGCGCTGGCTTTATGTTCCATTATGTGTATGCTTGTATGTGAGCTGGAGCTTTTGTCAGACTGTCACTTCACCCTGCGCAGGCACGCACTTACACATACCTTCAAAATATCATTGGTATTGGTTGTGAATGTTGTATGAACATGCATGCGCAGATTGGCTTAACTATTACTTCAACTGTAAATACTTCATGTAAAGAGGCACATTTAATCGATTCTGCACAATTAGTTTTACAAATAATCTATTCTCGCCTTTCAATCTCGTATCATATGACCATTTACAATCCCTGAATTGGAACATTCAACCTACTCAAATCATACTCTCTTCTGATCCGCCGTCAGTATCAAGATCTTGGTGGAATGGAGACAATCCACCTGCATGATACGCGATCGAATTGGTTCAAGAAAAAATGACAAATACAGTGACTTCTACATTGAAATAAAGTAGATTCACGCTCTACCAATTCATCTAGGAAATGTTTGTTTAGATGTAAAAACAATAATATGCGACTGTAAAAACACACTGAACAACGGCCTTTGTTGCAAAATCGTGAGTGAACTGAGTGTGACAACTGTTTTCACATTTTACATTACTTCCTTTTTCAAATGCATTACTTGTTATTCATACATGACGTCTACATACGACTATCAGCAAAGATATATCTGTTTCTAGGCCATGTCACAGTGACCGATCTCAGCACGCTGACCCACCCTACAGAACGTCGTGTACGTTGTATTATATTATAAGTCTAATACCATATAGCAATACGTGTCTTTGTGTGCCTCTGAGTAAGCGGTGATTCACTGTACAGGATATGTTGCACTATCTTTGGCAGTTCCATTGTGTATCTTTTGGTATATCGTTGGGATCATAGGTACACCATAGGGGACACAAGTATATCATTATAGTCAGACACTCCAGGAGAATCGCTGTAGTCGGGGACGGGACTGCAAGTAGCAATAAAGCAGCATGGTTGTTAAGCTTGTGTACGTTCATAGGCGACCTTGAGCATGCATCCTCTCCAGTTGTCTTTGGCTAACATGTTACACATGCTCAGAAAAAACCTTCTCTATACATTTTTAAACCCAGCGTGTTTATTAGCTAACTGTCCAGTCTTTTATTCGTGTTTTAGTGTTCCTTGTGTTGAATGTTTTTGATATCATTGGGTACACTGCTCACCGAGACTGTGACCACATCATTGTCACTGACAGAAATGACCGCCCGTGTCCCGAGGCGCAGCTTATCTCACCTTCGTTTCTTCTAAGCTTTACGGTACATTAATTATTCAAAACTAATATGAACAATAAAGGCCATTTTAAGTTATATACTCACATGTACCCTCTCAACTGTTTTAAAATAACATTCATCAGTTATTCAATGATGGCCAAAACAACGTGAACAAAGCTTAGCTGCTCTACATGAAAAGTGAAATAGCAAAATCATTGCATGTTACCATCGCTAAATTATTTGTTCTCTCAAACAACGTGGTTAAAGTGACATATCCAATAATGCTATCTAAATCTGTCAACTCTTTCATACATCAGTACTATCAAGTTTTGGCTTGACTCTAAAACCTGGAGATATGCCAATTCCTCTCTTGTACTGAATTCCAAAACTTTACAAAAATCCGAATTAATGAGGTATATATTGCTGATTTCATTACAATGCAAACAATTTTTAACTTTAGTTCGCATAATTTCTGCGGGGACTACGCGATCGGATATTTGGAGTTCACACGATGTGAACAATGTTTTATGAAACTGATCGAGTGAACTTTTGCCAGAACTACATACATGTATACTTTCCGTGGTTGCCTCGAACTCTCGATCGGTGTTTAGAATCAAATCGTTTTCCTATTTACCTTTTAATTCCTACATTTATCAGCAAAATAAATTAATTCAGTATTTTTGCTTTGTCTTGCCTGACTTAGAAATAAATAACTGCTTTGCTTCTGGTGTGGCCGACGACACAGATCAAAGCGAATGCTCGTCATCAATCCCAAACTTAAACCTGATTCACAATTGTTTAGGAAAAAACCTTCAAGATTTGGATAACTAAGATACAGCAAATTTATCATGGAAAAAAGTTCAATGGTAAGCCAAATAAAATTAATCTAGCTTCTAAATAAACAAGATATTAAAATGGAAGGAAAGAAACTAAAATAACTCGTCATCGGAGACTGAAAAAATAGTAGACTGGATTACTATTCTGGTTTCTGAGTTTGCCAACATTCTTCGTGCATTCCAGGCCATAATGAAGCTAGCAGCAGGTCAGGTGACAAGAAACAACAAGTAGCATGAACTATTTTTGAAAGATTTTACCGGAGATCATTTCAATATCAGTATGGGATTGAAATGAAATTAGATCGTTTAAGATCAATGGCATGAGTATCAGCTGTTGTGTCACCGCTAAATAATGAAGTACCAAGATTATTTGGGAAAAAATCATTCGATGCTATTAAAATGAAATCTGTGACTTCATGCTACGGAGAGGCAATAACTTCCTAAACTAAACTAAGTGTAAGATATATATGCCAGCCATTGGAACTCGAAGGGAGCCAACGTTGTGCAACTGATCCCGTTTTGTCTCTTAAGATATATAACGTCAGTGGATTGGTTATGAAAGAAGGCGAGTCTTTTCTGTATTTACTTAAAAAATGGACCGAGCAGGGGATATGTACGAGAAGAGTTGCTCATAGTTCCCAGCAATACAGTATTACCACCATAAGCAGAAGCATAGGTAGTTACACCATCCTTATCGATCCATCTCTTTTTATCCAAGGGGGACAATGATGTCTCGTTCATTCTTAACCCATATATCCTTTGCTTGTCAGTTCTTAATGTATTCATCTCATGTTTGAATGTTCTACAATTGAATAATACTTCTTTATACTGTTCTTGTTTTATACACTGATTTACCACATACATTGTAATGCCTTTAGCTTTTCTTATCTCCTCATTATCAGACTTCTTTACAGAATACATCTTAAGTCTTAATCCAATATACTCTGCAGTAGCGAGTGAGTGAGTATGGTTTTACGCCTCTTTTAGCAATATTCCAGCAATATCACGGCGGGGTACACCAGAAATGGGCTTCACACAATAGGAGTTCTAGCACATTCATACTTCATCTTACCTAATACCTTTTTATTTACCGCACTGTGCAATGGATTGTCTTTGGGTAATCGCTTGTATTGTTCATATCTATTTTTTATCTCATATCTTATACACATCAAATTATGTTATGCGTTAAACAACAAATATACAAACAAACAAACATTAGGGTTAGGTAAAGGTTTAGTGGCTATTATAGATACCATAGCGGCTCCTAATACCCTTTACACAAAAAAATCAAACTGTTTTCAGTCAGTGCCATATCGGGTCATTTCTCACCACTCTACCTTGCAGACGTAATCTAACAGTATGGGGCGATTGTGCCAAATGGCATCGGGATCACTCATAAGCATTGGTTGACTTAAGTCATGAGTCACCATGCCCACCCGCAACCTCCGTAAGTGTCCGTCACCTATTCGACACTTTTCGTTCAATTCTGTAACGTACTCGTGAAGATCCCGGGAGAAAAGGTCTTTAGCAACCAATGCTTGTCATAAGAGGCGACTTACGGGATCGGGTTTTCAGGCTCCTGACTTGGTTGATGCATGTCATCGTATGCCACTTGTGTGGATCGATGCTCATGATGTCAGTCACTGGATTCTGTGGGCCAGACTCGATTATTTACAGACCGCTGTCATATAGCTCGAATATTGCCGAGAGGTGAGGTGAAATTGGGTTTAACGTCGCGTCCAAGATTATTGCACTTATATAGCGACGTGCATGCACGTGTATGTGTGTGTGTGGCTGCTTGTACTAGTCCGGACTGATGCCGATTTATAGTGCTAGCTCACTGAGATACCATGCCGCAGTTTAACATGAATACCCCACTCAGACACATTATACTGACTCCGAGCCGACCAGTCCTTGATTTAGCCCCTTAATGCCGAGCGCCAGACAGGGTAACAACAAGTACAATCTTTTAACGTCTTTTTGTATGACGCGGCCCAGGATCGAACCCTGGACCTTCCGCTCTCCGGGCGGACGCTCTACCACATGACCACGGAGGCGGTCATTGCCGAGAGCAGAGTAAAATAGCAAACAACTACATAATTCTACTACTGCTCTTGTGAATTTTGAGGATCCTACACAATACTTCTTTTCTTTTTCGTTATTATTTAAATCTTATGTTGTATAATGATATGTTTTAAACATATTTATTTCATTGTGAACAGGATTTGCAAACAGGCCGATGGCTTATCTAAATGCTGCTCAAATACAAAATAATTATTAGTTTCAATAAAATACTAATTCAACACTATCAGTTGAGCAATAATGTAATGATTTTTTTTTATCTCAATAAAATCTTTCTTTTGCTTCATTAGCATAAAGATATATAATACTGACCAGTCATAAGCTAGGTGCTAAACATATATCACATATACTAATGCCCTGAATGTTTTCCTACAATTAATATAGCTCACTGAACAAAGTTTTCAGGTCCATGTTAGTATACAAATGTCATTGACATTTTTTTATGTACTTTACTTAGGTGTTTTCTGTGGAAGCCATTAGTCTTATGCGCCTATTTGGGGCAATTATATTCTGTTTCAAACTACAATGAATCTCGTCCGTCTAGATGTAACAAGTACTTAGTCCATTCCAAAATAATCGGTTAATCTCACCAGGAAGAAAGGCCAAAGTGAGCACATAGCTAATGACTTTCAATTTTTTGTCAGAGTGAGTATGGTGTTATGCCACTTTTAGTAATATTCCAACAATATCATTATTGGTGACACCGAGCAATGGGTTTCACACATTTTACCCATGTGGCGAACGTTTTAACCACTAGGCTAGAGCAAACTGGGAATATGAAGATGAAATTTAGGGATATCATCATGCCAGGATTGATGGTTATTAATTTATGATGATTAACATCTAAAAAGAAATATAAATGAAATGAAAAATAGTTTCTCCAAAAGTACATGCCCAGAGATCTCAGCATTAAGAGATTATCTCATTTCTTTCAGTAATGTGTCGACACTGAAATAAATATGCATCCTTGAGAATGTGTGAGATGGGTTTTCGTTAGACAGCTTTAAAATCAACATGTTATCATATTTTATCATATTTTCTTTACCTTAGCTAGAATCATAGATGTATTTACCTCGGCGACTGACCACAACACCAAGAATGTAAAAAGATGGGGGAGAATTTCCATCGGGGGACACCGGAATGGCTTCATACATTATACCTAAGTGGAAAATTGAACCCGGGTGTTCAGTGAGCGCTTTACCCACCAGGGTACGACATCGCTACTACATGTCCAGCAGTAAAATGAAAACATGTTTTTCAAACTTAGTCTACTGGATGTAGGATATCTACTATAGGTGATTAGAGATAGTTATTGATATTATTGTAACTGGCAAGGTGCATGTATTTAGATTGTCCGTCATGGTAGAGACTCTCTGAGTGAACTTAAACGTCAATGCATTAAGGTAATAACATTTGATATAATCATATGAAACATATCAAATACCCCTGCATGATTTACATACGACGCATGCGTTTCCAAAGATATATATTCATAATATTTGTTGATATTACGCTTTGCATCAAATTGTATGCACACTTTGCATCACACAAAGGAACACACGTCTTTATGGCTGTTCAGTGTTCAGGTATTGTGTTGTGCATTCTTACCGTTAAGTGGATTATAGGCGTACAATACACTGGAGGCGGTATTCATATAGGACGAACCATTTCAAGTGTAATTGAAAAGCCATTACTATCAGTCGTATTTCAATCTTTAAACCTCCACCTTTAGAAACACTGAGCTATTTCCAGCTGAGTTGTTATTCAGTCAAATCTTGTCCCACGCCCGGCGATGACACCAGCATTATTTGTGTTGACAAAGGAGAACATATAAAAGGTCTTGTGACTTTTCACTCTTTGAAATGTAGCATGTTTGCAACTAGTACCTTTCAAAAGATCCATAATAGCAGATACAAGTTAACTCTTGACTATTGAATTATAATCTGTTGATTATTTGTTTCGAACTCACTGTTTACATTTGCTGTGACAAAACCAACCCTTTCAAAGACGACTGTCGTATATCTGACATTCAACATACCTTACTGTCCATCTGTGTTTGTGTGTAGAGACTTGTGTGAAATCGAAATGCGAGCAAGTTTTTTCCTTCGGGTTTATATTTGAATATGACCAGAAAGGTTCTTAAGTATAGTTAATGCTGACTGTGCTTTATCAACAAACTGACTTAGCTATTGACTCACTCACCAGCCACTGACGTGGATGTGTGTGAAGCTAATACTGGCCGTCCTTTATCGTATATTTGTGGTTTTGCGTAATACAGTACTCACTCACTCACTCACTGCCACTCCCCCGGTACTGACTCTCTACGTACAGGTCTTCATTGCATAATTCCCAATCACCGCCCACTGTACTGACATGACGGGGCGGTCGGGTAGCCTAGTGGTTAAAGCGTTCGCTCGTCACGCAGAAGACCCGGGTTCAATTCCCGACATGGGTACAATGTGATGTTGCTGGAATATTGCTAAAAGCGGCGTAAAACCATACTCACTCACTCACCCACTCACTGACGTGACAAGTCGACTCTCTACATACAGGTCTTCATTGCATAATTCCCAATCACCGCCCACTGTACTGACGGGACAAGTCGACTCTCTACATATGCCTTTTTTGCATAAGTCCCAATCACCACCCACTGTACTGACGTGATAAGTCGACTCTCTACATATGCCTTTTTTGCATAATTCCCAATCATCGCCCACTGTACTGACGTGACATGTCGACTTTCTGTATCCAGTAGTAGTGGTGGTAGTTGTACCCATTGTAATCCCAGTTCTGGACATTAACTTGTAGCTGTAGTAGTGGTAGTAGTGGTAGTTCTAGTTGTTGTGGTTGTCATGGTTGTTGATGTGGAAATGTTTACTTATCTGGAGCCATAGCTGGTCTATCAACGAGACAAATGTATCCGAATGTCCTCTTGTGAAACCGTGCATTTTCTTCAGGGCAGAGCATCTGTCACCAGTAGCGGTAGCATTAGAATTTAGAGCGATCTGGGGACACAAAGATGCGTCAATACGTTTCATCTATTTAAACTGCTAACGAGGAACTTATTTTGGAGGCTATTGCATGGACATAGTTTAAAATAACACTGATAAACTGAAATGAATCAATTACACAACAAAGGTATTGGGGACAAGGCAATAACAGCTGCTAATAGATCAAATTAACCTTCAACTGATGTGAGTTGAACTCCATTCCACAAAATAGCTAGTTATCTATTCACAGGTTTACCTCATAGAAATAAGATGATATATAGTTCACATATATTTCAATGAAGTAAAAAAACTGTCCTATGTACAGACAAGTACATGAGATTAAGGCCCAACGACGGTGTTATAGAAAATGAATTTCTTCCCTCTTACCGTCGCCAGTTGGATACCTAGTGCCTTCTCCTTTGAATTGCACATACATATGACGTATTGGTATACAGTATGGGGCTGGCTCACCCGGTCTGGTCATGTGACATAGTGTAACTGAAGGGTAACAGTATAAAGGCTGCGACTGGCGTAATGCGGTGCTACATTTAGAACTAGAACTGGTTTCTGGCAGAGTTTGGTCACAGCTGGTGAGTATAACTGATTCTTTTACTGCTTGTATACTGTTTAAAAAATCTACATGTCCGTCATGATTAACCACGCCATATATTACATTCCTTCACGTGAATATGTGTTTGAAAGCTCAACATTTGACACACGCCGCGATATAACTGGAATACTGTTAAAAGTGGTGTTTAACCCAACTCACTCACTCACTCAACATTTGACTTGAACACCACGAAAACAGAAGGGAAACAACTAATAACGTCTTATGACCAGCAGACGCCTACCTAAGTGTACACTAGTAGTGTACATATCAGGAATCTAAATTCCCATTCAAACTCCAGTCAGTTTAAGGTTGATGCAGTTCAACGTTTTGCAGACGCTAGTTATATGCAATCTTTGTATGTGTACCTCAACAGTGATGCCAGAAAGTGAGGTTTACCAAAGATTTGATTTCGTTCAATAATAGCCGATTCCCTTCCACCCACTTACTTATCTGAGATAGAAATATAAGAGACCAGTGACCTCACCTCATCTAATTAATTTTTAGATCTATACATGAAGATTTATGGAGGACATTTCAAAATTGTATGTGTTTGTGAACACCTTATCTCATTACTACTACTTAGAACGGCTTTGACGATTTTCTGTCATTGAGTTCAATGGATAGTATAATTCAAGCCAGTACACACACTGAATACTCTAACATAGAGCATTGAAAGACTCTCTGTAAAAGTTGGCTGGGCCTTGCGTCAGTGAATTCCACCTGAATTGAGTTAAGGGCCATTATGATAGTCAGTGTGTCACGTGTATTGTGTATGTTTACCTGCTGTCATACCGACAGCCGATGATACGAACGTAGCCTCACCTAAGACGTTTCCCCCTGCAGATTCCCCCCTGTGTCTCTACACTGTTGCGTCCAACACCTCTAGTTCCATCTCAAGTATGTAGTTCTCGAAGATATATTTCACCCCTGTGTAGGCCTCAGTTACTGGGACGACCCTCTCAGGTTGGTAGTTTTGTTCAAACGTACTGTGCTTTTATAAGCAGTGACACGTTACACATGTACACAAATTTAGTCTCCTCTACTGATTTGTAACAATATACATTCACACAACCATAACGGTTTTACCAGTGCAATACCGCGTGGGTTCCTCAGTAAACCAGATGTCAGCTTTCAATTCGATTCGGAAAATTTAATCTAAAAAAGGAAAATCCACATCGAAAACAAATTGACTGTCTCTGAAGATTACAGTCAGCATGTATGCCCATTGTGAGATTGAAATTAACTTTGTTGAATACTATAAAAGATCAAACACTTATGTCTATTTGAGTATTTCCAAAATCCTAATAAACTGAATGATTTATTATACTCATTATCCATGATCTACTATTATGATTATTATATTTATATTCTGGGTTGTACCATGGATGGACCACTGTGTCAAAATCACAAGCATGGCGAAGACAGTAATAAAATGATCGAGCTACTCATGTCATTTAAGATACTGTGTGTGTGCCAAAGCTGGATATCCACTGACAATGTGTTGGAGAGTCTAATTAAATTCATTACATAATTTACATTTCATATTTGCATGTTGATGCAAAATCACACATTGACGTTTTCAAGTGGGAAGTGACTGGTCCTTATAATAATATTATTATGTTATTATTATTTCAGATATGTGTCAACGATGTACATCCCTTGAACGTGAATATAGACAGTACAGCTCTGCTCCACACAGCTTCATCGTTCACGCAGACAGAAGCATCATCACAGGTCCAGGAAGAAATAAGGAGGTCAAGAAGGGGAAGAAGAAGATCCTCCAGGACATAGTAAAGAAAGTGTCAGCACTCAGGAACACGCTTGGGGGACATCTGCTGGTTCACCTACACGGACAAAAGGAGGGAGACAAGTATCTGGAGTACTTCCATGAGTTTGTGGACAAAACTCTACAGGACCTGATTGAGTGTGGATCTTCCTATGTGGACACATATCACACTACATGGTTAAATGAGATACCATGCTTTGAAACCTTTAAAGATGTTTTATTGATAAATGTAGCTCTCACATGTGGAATTTCGACGGCAAATGTTAACACAAAGATATGCAATGACTTTGAAAACACAAGCCCTACAACATTTAATTTAGTTTACTTGCTGGCACATTCTCAATACGAGGCATCACGTGGTGTACCTGCTTTAAAGGGAATTGATCAAGACAAGCTGCAGCTGTACCAAGAATCTCAGAATGTTGAACTGAAACTGTTCTGTCCAAAGAATGACATCTCACATGTGCAGTATATTTGGGAAGATCTTAAACTCAAGGACAATATAACGTCGATGTCTAAAGTTCCTGGTGGAGGGTCATATTATGTGGGAGTAGAGGAAAGAGTGGTCACAGAGAGCGGTTACAAGACTAAAGTACCCCATTTTGTCGGTTTTCAGGTTGATAATCCAGAAGAACTTAAGGAAGGTCTGCACATCATGGTAAACAAGGAACTTTGTGTGTTATCTTTCACTGGTGAATTTGGTGACCCACCGTCTGATCTTGTCCAAATAGGAATCCATAGACTCCCTGGCGTAGGGAACAAGTGTGTACTTGAAGTAGCAGTGAGGTTCTTTGGTGGGATTGTCTTCTGTGACAAACAGGGGCCAATAATTTATGAAATACAGAATCATGGTATATGCAGAATGGAAAGGACTGAGTGGCTACGAAGAATCCTGCAGCTCCCTTCGTGGAAAGTGATACAAACAAATGAGGTGGAGACTGAGAGTGAACACAATCTAAACACACAGAACATAATCTATTCCCGTACATAAAAGACGTGCAGTGAATACAGTGACTGTTTTCTTATTGTATGCAAGCCTTTATTGCAAATATATTTAGTTTTGCATGGTACTTATCATTAAGTTGGAACAGATAGTGACTGGCTTGACACTTGGATTTCAATATTTGTAAGAGAATACAACAAAATTTGACTTAACTGTGTGTTTTGTGTCTTGGGGAAAAGACTTTATCATATAAATCAAAGAGCGCTATCCTACAGAATTCACAATGTCATCCAACGAGAGTGAAGATTCGGATTTGTCCAGCACCTACAGCTCTGACGGGGAGGTCCAGCACTCCATCACCAGACCACAGAGGACACCAGGGCTCAAGTATCTGGACTTTGATGGTAGGGGTATATCTCAGACTGATTCATTTCAGCAATACAAGTATCATTATCAGTAGTTAGTAGCGGTACCCTGGTACCGCTCCTGGCTTCTGATTGGTCGGTTGCTCTGATGACGTCACTTCCGGTTTTGGTTTGGTCACGTGACTGCGCATGCGCACAGGGCATGATGGGTCCTGCGTGCGCATCCAAGATGGCGGCACATCCGTTTCCGGTGGCGTGTGCCTCCAAGAGGGCGTCGCCTCCGTTTCCGGGGAAGGGGAAAAACCCAGAGAAGCGGTCGTAAAAGGTGAACAAGATCGCCATTGAAAGAAGCACGTCAAAAATCTTTTTGTTATTGTTGTTGTTGTTGTTGTTCTAAACATAGAAAAGGTGGTGGCGTTGGTGAAGGGTGGGTGGTGGTTAAGGGAGGGAGGGAGGAGGAGGAGGGTTCTTTGTTTGGGTCAAAGCAAAGGATGAAAGCGTTCCTTTGGGAGAAATTGGTGGCCCTGAAAAGTGCCGTTGGAAAACAAACTGGAAACTGGAACACTGGAAAACTGGAACACTGGCAAAACTGGAAACGATGGGAAACTGGACATCTGGGGTCCTGTCAATCATATGACATAGTCAATCCTATGAATAGTCATAGTCATGATCAACATCAACATCATCATCATCACATCAAGACTGACTGAGACAAAGAAGAGCATGGTCCTTACAGCTGTTCTTGATGAGAGATCATCAGAGACAATTTCCTCCGTGGTCGTCTTTTTGCAGGTGTTGAAGGTGTTCCAGGTTTCAAAAAGGATGTCCCCTTCGTTTCGGTGTCTGCTGCTGCTGCTGCTGTTGCTGCTGTAGTGGTGGTGACTGGCGCTGTTGTGGTGGTGCTGGTGGTGGTGGTGGGTGTTGCTGCTGCTATGGTGACAACAGCTGCTGTGGTGGTGGTGCTTGATGCTGCTGCTGCTGCTGGTTTGCTTGTTTTTTTCTTCTGGGTCTTCTTTATCGTCTTCTTCGGTGCTACTTTCTGGGGTTCAGTCAGTTTCCGCATTTTTGAAAGTATTTTGGCGTAAGCGTCGTCGGCCTTTATCTTTGCACACAACATGTGTACACTTCACCCCACAGTTCAGCAGTCATGTCACCGTTCTCATCTCCACTGCTTCCTTTACCACCCATGTCGTGTCGTGTGTTGTTGTCCAGTTGTTCTGTTCGTTGTTTATTTCCAAGTCTTCACGGATGTGAGTCAACACTTGATGGTACACACGTGTTTCTTCCAGATGAAACGCCAACAGCCAACACAACGTGAGGAACATCAATCAGAGGGACGATGTTGTTGCTTGGTCCGTTCAGTGAAAAGTGATGACCAGAGAGCGTTGGTCGTTTTAAAAGGCACTGAGGTCCTGCTTTCTGATTGGTCCATTTCGGGGTCTGGTCTGAGCTTCAATTTTTCCAAACTGGACCGACCCTTGTGTTTCTTTTCCATAGGGTTAGGCTTGTAGCGTGAGAGAAGAGCACAACCTCGTTTCGGCCAATCAGTGACCAGCATGGTCCGAGCATGGTCGTACGTTCTAGATATAGATGTTCTGACTGTAGTCTAACCGTTGTCCAAACTTGCCCCAGAGCGAATTCAGTTGCATCTTGGCAATCTTGCGACGTCCTGGATTTTTTTCAATGCGATCCTTGTCCAACCCAATGCCTTCTTTGTCGTAGAACCTGGATGTAACCGTCGTGATCCGTACATTTCTCGGGGTATCCGCTGGCTTCGAGCTTCTCCTTGAAATGCCGATCGATATAAGTGTCAAAGAGTCCCACTTGCTGTGTCATGCTGTGCAAAGATGTCAAAATGCCAAACGTCGTAGATCTGAAGCACCTGGTAGTCATACTTCTTCACGGCCTAGAGTTCTACGGTGGCGTACGTACCCACACATGACCTCTCTTCGTCCGTGTGCTTGCAGGGGGAGTCTGACCGAGTATCGGCACACGATTGGCACAAAGGACAGAGCAGTTTGCCACCCGATCTGTAAGGCAGTAGCGGATGGTAAAGTCGTTTCGGGGGTAGGACACGGCATTGGATCAATCCTTTCAGTTCAAACAACGTGTCCACAGGGGGTTGATAGAGAAGGGTCGGGTGTCCCTCGGGAAATGCTCCGGTCTTACAAATGTATGGATAAAGGGAACAAATATTGATGTATTTGATGGTTTCACCTTCTTGGGCTTCGTAGCATAATCGCGTGGCATTGGTGCGTCCTCCATAGAAGGCGTCGCGAGGGTTGAGCGGCCCAGGGACGTGGATACAGTGGGGTCCATGCAAGAAAGTACGCAGAGCGGAGTCCTCCTGTTGCATTTTTGTAAACTCGTGCTCCCACAGGGTGACGATCCGTTTCACCTCAGGGTGTTGATTCAAGAGACTCAGGCGGTAGTGGGTGTTGGTATAACAGGCTCCCAACGATGTGCCCAGGACAGGATGCAGTTCTCCACGCTTAGTCTTGTGACAGGCCTGACACCCATGCCAGAAACAGCACAGGAATTCGTAGATGGTGCCTGTCGCTGGATCGTTGCCATCCACACTGTACCGATGTTGACCCTCTCCACACGTGAAGTCTTTTTCACTTCCATTCCTGGCGTGCTGGAGGTGAAGATGGGGGTCCGTTTCCATCAGATCATTCAGCCAGTGCATCCTTTACTTGTCATAGGTTTGGACATGATGTTTCTTCTTGGACTGCAGCAGAAATGTGTTTCTTTCCAAAAACGGCCCTTTTCAGGGCCACCCATCTCACCCAAAAGTCAACTTTCATCCTTTGCTTTCCCAACCCAACAATCCAAAACAAAGAACCCACACCTTCCCCTAGGCCTCATGGAGGCACACGCCTACACGTGACACCACATAAAATATATCTATATATAAATATATGTATATAAATATATAAATAGAGACACGTGAGACAAATGAAACACCGCGTGTGCATGGAGACACGAGTCAAACATCACGTGTGCATGAAAACACATGTCACAGTACGTCTGTAGACCTACATGGGTGTCAACATCTTGGTATCATGAAACATAATAATAATAATAATAATTATAACATGGATCAACATCTGTTTGAGAGACACACACACACACATGACAGTACGTTTGCATGAAGACATGGATGAAACACGGCGTGCACATCGCGACACGCAGTACATCACGTGTGCAAACGTCACGTATGTGTATCGATCTTTCTCTATCCATCTACATACTAAATAAATGGTTGTAGTCACACACACACACACACACACACATACACATGACACCACGTTTGCCTGGCAACATGTGTGAAACACTGTGTGTACCTGGCAACACGAATGACAGTACACCTGTCAACTTACACGAGTGCCAGCACCTCGGTATCATTCATAATAATAATCATCGTCAACTTCTGTTTGAAGACACACACACACACACACACACACACACACACAAAAATTCCAAGGCTACCCAAGAAAAAACCCGGATCGAAATCTGACCAATCAGAAGCCTGGGTTATCGACCAATCAGAGGCTGCCCTCTAATTGGCCGAACCGGGGTTGTGCTTTCTCTCCCATGGTAAAATTCATTTCCTAAGGAAAAGAAACACAGGGGTCGGTCCGTTTTGGAAAACCGAGGTGCTGGCAAGGCACCGGAACGAACCAATCGGAGCTGCTGCCTGGGGAACCAACCAGGAAGCAGGGTGTCAGTGGTTCTCCTATAAAACAAGAGAACAACCATTCGAGTGGATCAGTGCCACTTGTAAAAAAAGAAAGAAAATAATCAGCAGCAACAGCAACAACATGTATGAAAACTGGGATCTGGAACTGATTTCTACATCACCATCATTGCCATCGTTACCTCCATGGCAATGTGGTAGATGCCAAGGGTACCTACCTGTGTACGCCCTTGGTACAAGGGCACGGGATGGGACTTTTCAATGTCTATATTGCAACACTGTGCTGAAGGACACCTACATGCGTCGTTTAACGCACACAAGTAGGTGTCCTGTAAGACGCCAAATGAAAGCCCACCCGTGCCTTTGTACCGTTGCGTGTACCTGCATGTAAAGAAGTCATCCTCTTCAAAACGGCCCTTTTCAGGGCCACCCATCTCTCGCGAAAGAACGCTTTCATCCTATGCTTTGACGACCCTCCAACCCAAACAAAGAACCCGCCTCCTCATCCCTCCCTCCCTCCCTCCCTCCCTTCACCACCACCCACCCTTCATCACCGCCACCACCTTTTCTATGTTTAGAACAACAACAACAACAACAAAAAGATTTTTGACGCGCTTCTTTCAATGTCGATCTTGTTCACCTTTAACGACCGCTTCTCTGGGTTTTTCCCCTTCCCCGGAAACGGAGGCGACGCCCTCTTGGAGGCGCACGCCACCGGAAGCGGATGGGACGCCATCTTGGATGCGCACGCCACCGGAACGAATGTGCCTCAATCTTGGATGCGCACGCAGGACCCATCATGCCCTGTGCGCATGCGCAGTCACATGACCAAACCGAAACCGGAAGTGACGTCATCAGACCAACCGACCAATCAGAAGCCAGGAGCGGTACCAGGGTACCGCTACCAACTACTATTATCATTACGATATCAACGAGTTTATTCTTCTGTAAAAGTGGAGGGGTTAACGTGTAAAAGCCTTGAAGACCCAGATTCAACATGTCCCCAACATGGCCACAATATCCATGGCTTAAATCAAATTCAACACTGTTAGTGATTGTATAAGTTATATACCAAATGAAATGTTTTGGCAGAAAATATAGACTGTTTGTTCTCTTGCACTGATAATTTATAATATAATATCAATTAATCATGCCCATTCCTACTTGTGTGACCAGTAATGTACAATTTACTCTGACATAACTGGCTTTGCTACATTTCCAGATGTGGACTTTTCCTATGCAGTATTTGACACACCTGGCACTAGTAAGTAAAGTTATGTAATGGACGTCAAAGCATGCGAAATCAATAGAGAAAAAACAACCTTGTGTCTTTTTATATCAAATATATGAACTCAAGTAGATAATAGTTGAACCTCAAAATAAGGAGATAAAAGTCACGATGGTGATATTTTCTTTAACTAACAAAATCTTCCCTGTTTTACAGCTTGTAGACAGTAGTAACCAGTGTAAGAAGTACAGCTAACCAGTTCAGTAGCAGAACGATTGGTGATGTCATTTCGTTGTGAGATCATGGCAACCAATGACGTCACAATGGTCGGCAAAGCATTGTGATGCAATTTCATAATAGCAATATTTCCTTGGAGACTCAAGTGATGTATCATGCGGTAGCCAGATTTAGATGATAAATAAGGTTATTACAATAGTATTACAACAGCTGGTCAGTGATTATTACACAACTGAAATCAGGTGCAAATGAAGTGACCCTTCGGAAAAAAGTCAGCATGTTTTCATTGCATTGTCTTTGTTACAGTTGCAGACTGCATTCACCCAATAGACGTGGAGCTGTTTGTAAGGCTGGATATTTTAACATCCGTGAGATCCATACCTGATTTAAACTTCGTCTACATCAACTCCCCTGCTTTGACGTTCCTGGAGCCAGAGGAGGAGGTGCCAGCTCCACACAGCGTCATCTGCGACGCCTTCATCTTTACAACAGATGGAGTGGTTCTCGTCCTGACGTTTGTTTACAGAGATGAGGCTGACGCTGTTCTTTACAACTCCACACAGGCCCGGGCTCTAACTGTCGCTGTCAGGAGCAGAACTTGCATCAACTTTCACCCCGTGCATGGCGTCGTATCGCCAGACATATACAGCAGTCCTCAGAACTTCCTGACAAGGATCCAGCAACTCCACAAAACTGCAGCCCATGTGTCAGTACTTCAGTCTTTGACTTCCAGAGATGGGAAGATGGTTAACATATTCAGGACGATAATCCAGCATCAAAGGCCATCAAGAAAACTCACAGGTAGAAATTGACTCTCAATATCTGATTTACAAACAGTAATCGATACACTTTCTCTTTTAAAGGACAATTGTTTAGTTTTAGCACATATTTTCAAGCGTTGATGATGCCTGTTAGATTCGGAACATTTAATTAATACTCGTCACAGAATCATTCAAAAGTGGTTGTTCTGCGGTTGTTCTGTGGTTCTTATTTTTATCTTCGGCTTTTGACACGTGATCCATTTTCCGATAGGTTTCAGGACGTTTCGAAGCATGCATGAGTGCTGCGTGTTAGATATGGAAGGTTTAATCAATACTCGTCACAACATTAATGAATGTAGGGATTAATCAAGATAAGCACTTTGGATTGTAAAAGTGTTTATTCTGGAGTGTTGCTGTTATGTGTAGCTACAGTCTCTTCATGTTATTTTACTTCATGTATCTGTGGTTGTATCGCTATGAGTAAATGTATATTTAATTGTGTCTTCAGCTTTTGACAAATGAGCCATTTGTTTCAGATTGGGAGAGATTATTCGTGAAGACAGCTGCCTACCAGGAAGTCCGAGACCAGCTCCAACAACACAACCTGGTGATGCTGACTGGTGGTCCAGGGGAAGGTAAGACCACAATAGGACACATGCTGTGTTGTGACTACCAGGAACAAGGATACAACACAGTTTTCTGCAGCAGAAAGGAGGACTGCAACAGGGATGTATTCCAGGCAACTAAACCGACACTGGTGGTGATTGATGACATGGCAGATCACTGGGTATATTCAAACTTTGTCAATGAGATACGCAACAAAACTTATACCAACAAGCTTGTTCGTGTTCTTATTATATACGCGAACAGCAAACGAGATACCTTCAATCGAAAGATGGACATAACACAGATAGGAAGACAGAACTGGGACAGAACAAAGCAGGACTATTCTCAGATGCTGCAGATGCAGACAGACATTCCATCAGACACACGGCAGGACATCATAGCTAACCTTCCTTTATATGTCGGTTTCCCCAAGGTCATCAAACATTTCTGTCAAGACAGACCTACCACAGATCCTGTATCATTTTTCGCATACCCTCACTCACATTTCAGAAAAGAAATAGAAAGAATACTTGGAAATGTTGATTATTCTGCTGCAATAATATACATCTTGATTTCTGGGAACAAAGTGAAAGACAACTATCGAAATCAGTATGAAAGTGATTATTGGGGTTATGAGAGTTATGAGAGTTATGTTGTGGAAGAGTTTGAGTCTCTTCTTCCCAAATTAAGAACAGATAATCTTCCTGACAAGTTACACAGATTGTGTGCCACCTATCTATGTCAGTCTGGCGACAATATTAGTTTCACAGATCCTGTCATATATGACGCCTCTGTGTTTGTTGTTGACAACATGATTCCTGGAGTTCTATGGAAACGCTGCAAAGTTATGCATGAAATTGCCGACACACAATCTCTCACAGACTTACCTGGTAAAACCATCTTTATCTCAAGTCACAACACAGACATGTTTCTGACAAAGCTGGTAGAAGACACGAGGAGAGGGAAGTTCATACACACTTTCCTTCACCCAGTTCTCAGCAGGGAGGACAACATAGACAGGTTCCTGACACAGCTCGGGGACAGTTTTGTGGATGTTCTACATTTACAGGATACAGCTGGTTCTTCCACTGGTTTAAGGTGCTTCTTGTACTGGGTCCTACAGTCTGGCAATGATTACCTGTGTCAGAAGGTGTTACAGAAACAGGAACTGTCACAGGTACATGTCAGTGAAGAACTAGCTTGTTGTATCAGACTACATGACACCAAGTCCTTCCAGCACCTACGGCAGCAGCTGCTGGGTCTACAGAGGGGAGATATCACCATTACACCAGACTATACAGATGGAGATGGAAACTCTCTTCTTATGATGTCCGTGGACAGGAATAATGCCAACATGGTCGACACCTTACTGAAAGATGATGCAGAGTGTCTGATCAAGAACAAAGTCGGAAATTCTGCCCTCCATCTGGCCTCATTGAGGGGGTATACAGATGTTGCCAAGTTACTGCTTCCCCACATGGAGGTCTGGAAGAATCTGCCAGGACAG
This sequence comes from Haliotis rufescens, assembly GCF_023055435.1. Taxonomy (NCBI): domain Eukaryota; kingdom Metazoa; phylum Mollusca; class Gastropoda; order Lepetellida; family Haliotidae; genus Haliotis; species Haliotis rufescens. The sequence continues at coordinate 3,801,348 of NW_025963824.1, forward strand.
GACTTGAGGACACCAGTCATGATGGCTGCACTGAAAGGTCATGGTCAGCTGTATGAGTATCTGGCAGATGAAGAGAAGTGTGACCTGACTGGTGTTGATGATAACGGTGATACTATCCTACATCTGGCATGTCAGGGCGGTAGTGTCCAGATTGTCAAACATCTGATGTCAAGTAAGTTGTTTGACATCAACCACAGAGGCCAGTATGGAAAGACACCTCTGATGATTGCAGCATGCAGAGGCCACAGAGATGTGTTTCAGTTACTTCTGTCACAGAACTGTCACATCTCTCCTGAGGACTTCAGCATGTCTGAGACACTCTCTTATGGACATGTTGGTGACTGCCTGAACATGTCACAGTTTCTACGAGTAAGGGAACATGGCCTGAATAGGTTCATGTTGACACACAAGAAATTGAAATTGAAATCACACCTAGAGGAGAAAGGATCGAGCATGTTACTTGTGGATGTGAGTGGTCTGAATCTGCTTCACACAGCAGCATAAACAGGGAACCTGAAGCTGGCAGAGTTCCTCCTGTCAAAGGGCAAGGTTGACATCAATACGAGGGATGCCAGCGGGAGGACTCCAGTGATGTTAGCAGCAGCTGCAGGACACAGAATCATGTTTGAGTTTCTAACTAAAAAACAGTGTGACCTGTCATTAAAGGATACAAAGTCACGTGGAGTTCTTCACTACGCCAGTCAAGGGGGAAACTTGGGTATTGTACGGGGTGTGGGATATCAGGATGTAAACAAGACAGACAGATATAATAAAACACCTGTGTCGTATTGTGTAGAGAGAGGACATAAACACATTTTTGACACATTGTTGAACACAGGGGGAGATCTGTCAGTTGTAGACACTGACACGAACACACTGCTACATCTGGCGTCCAAGGGAGGTAACCAGGCTATAGTGGAGCATCTCCTGTCATCAGGGATGTTTGACATAAATGCTGTGAACAGTGACAGGAGAACACCCCTGTTGGTGGCAGCGTACAGTGGACACACAGACATCTGTCAGCACCTGATTGTTCTTGGAGCTGATGTACACACACAGGACTATGATGGGAATGATGTGGTACTTGTTGCTGCTCAGACAGAGAATCTCCAGCTGGCTGAGTGTGTTTTGTCTGTGAAGAAACGAATTGACTTTGTACGGGACAAACATGGGAAAACAGCAGCAATGTGGGCAGCAGAGAGAGGGGATGCCGACATGTTTCGTGTGTGTGGAGGATTTGATCCCCCTGTAAAGGATGATGTAGATATGTAGGCAATGTAGATATAGTAGAATATGTTGTTTCACAAGACAAAGGCTGCTACAATGGAAGAAATATATTTCAAGAGACACCAGTGTTGAGGGCAGCGTTGAGGGGGCACAAGGCAGTGTTTGACCTACTTGTGAGCAAAGGATGTGACCTGACAGTGAAGGATAAAAACAATGACAACATCCTTCATAAGGCTTGTGAGGGAGGCAATGTAGAGATTGTAGAGAACATTGTCTCTCAGAACATAGTTGACATCAACAAGACAGGTTTGGGCAGGAGAACATCACTTGGTATCGCAAAAGACGAAGGCAGCAATTCGTTGGTTGAGCTTCTGAAGCAATATGGCGCAGTATCCAGATAACATCACTGCACATCGCTAGAGATAGACCAAGACAACGATGAAATGGTTGATATTCTGAAGCAATTTGGCGCAGTGTGAGAAGTGTGTCCATCTGGTCCATGAAAGCCACCTCTGCCCTGACACTTGACATGCTTGTTCTCACCAATTTGTCCAAAGGGATGTCATCCGGTCCCCATGCTAACCATAATGAAGAAAACCTCTTGTGGTCAAGTGTGTCCATGAAAATAAAATTTGTACTAGTTTCAAGTCCTCAGTATTTATGAAGGAAATATTTGAATGTCAAAGCCGACAGCAACTTGTGTCATGTGGCCATCGTTCGTGAGTTACAGGACTATGAATTGATTTGGTGGGGAATATACACTCTTCAAAAAATGAAACGCAAAGTTAAAAAATAAGGATATTTATTAAGCGTATGAAAAAGTATCTACACAGAATATGCGTGAACACAATCAAATGAAATTAAACACAGTGATCGACAAAAGCATTGTCGTCATTGTCAGCATTAATTCAGTTCAGTCACTGCATATGTGTAGCCATAAGGGGGCGTCATGGTCAGTACCTGGTCACACCACCTCTTGCAGACGTCACTGCTCGACACCTCCTTGGCACAGATTGCACAAGTCGTCGCATACTTTCGTGGGAAATTCTTCGCCATTTCTCCTGTTAGGCGTTGGCGAGTTGTGCTAGTGTGTGGGGACGCTGGTGACGTTGACGGACACGTCGATCAAGTTCGTCCCACAAATGTTCAATCGGGTTGAGATCAGGCGATTTGGACGGCCATGGAAGGACATTGATGTTCTCATTAACAAGGAAATTAACTGTTGCACGTGCTGTGTTGGGCCGAGCGTTGTCATGTGGGAACAGCTCCCTCTGGCGGTCCAAAGTTGGGAGGAGGTGAGGCCGCAGAATTTGGCTTATGTATCGGTTTGCTGTAAGATTGCCCTGGACAACCTCTTACTGTGATCTACCCGTGTAGGATATGGCTGCACATGACACTCCCTCTACCAAACCAGTCCACCTGTCGAACGCAGTTCACCGCAAAACGTTCATGTCGACGTCGGTATATACGTTGTCTTCCATCCCGTCGTTGAAGAAGAAAACGTGACTCATCGCTGAACCAAACGCGTTGCCAGTTCCTGAGATCCAATCCCTGTACTCTGTTGCACCACTGGACACGTCGTTGACGATGTAGATGTTGCAAGACAACTTTTGGTCGTCTCGCTCAAATTCCCACTTCCCTCAGACGATTACTGATGGTTTGGACAGAAATTCTTTGCATACCAGGCACTTGTCCTGCAGTGTCCGTTGCTGTAGCAAATCAATTCCGAAGGTGATCCTGAGCAGGGCTGGTCACTCTTGGTCTTCCATTTCTGGGATGATCTTGAGTTGAATAAGTGCCGGTATATCGATCCCATAGTCGAGATATGATGCTTTGGTGAACGTTGAAGTGTCTTGCAAAGACAGACTGGGACTACCCTGCTTCAAAACGTCCATTGGCGATATTTCGGTCAACTGCAGTTAATCTTGTTATTTTTCGATCTTCGTTCAGTTCAGAAAATTGGTAATGAACTGATGAATTTTGTACGTTTTCTTATAGTCAGTGTCTCTACTCTTATTTCCAACATTTAGCACGTGCATTGTGCTGAACACTTTTCTGAAAGCAATTTCCGTGCATCCTTTGCATTTAAGCTGATAAACGTTTACAAAAAACATCTTGAGATGTGCACAAGAAACATGATATGATTAACGGGAAAAATTGTCTTTACGACGACTGCTGGGAAAAAAATCTAATTGGAATTCTAAAAACACCTATGCGTTTCTTTTTTTGAAGAGTGTATATTTGATTTGATCTGCCCCTGTTGGCAGTCACTGAATACACCTGGACAAGTGTGGAAGTGACTGTACATTTCCACATATGACACAAAGTGTATATCCCGTCTTACTTTGTATATCTTGTGTTACATTGCAAATCTTGTGTCATATTGTATGTCTAGTGTTACTTTGTATATCTTGTGTTACATTGTCTTTCCTGTTACATTGTATATCTTGTTACATTGTATATCTTGTATCATATTGTATATCTAGTGTTACATTGTATGGCAAGTGTCATATTGTATATATTGTTACATTGTTTATCCTGTTACATTGTATATTCCCTGTTACATACTATATACCCTGTTACATACTATGTAAGTTGTCCCACCAAACATATGTTTCGTACAAAGTGACCTGGTACTGTAACAATGCCACTAACATCGTCGTGTTGCTGGTATTTCATGACACATTGTGTAACAGTTCCAGTTATTTGACAATCTTCAATTACGTCCTCTGCTTCTCTGCATCACATGACCCGAGTCAGTGCTGTGAGAAGCATGCGGTATTTTAAAAATCCAACAGCTGGTATAGGGAGATACTTCTGAAAGATACACAGAAGTGTTGGGTACACAGGAAGAAGAGGTGGTAATTTTCCACGTGTATATTCAACAGGTGTTCACATTTACAAATTGCTCATACTATTGAAACACGAGCATGTACTGCTGTAACTGTGTATATATTTTGGAAGTGACATTTGCTTTTTGTAATATTGGTCAAATAAAACACGAACTCCATCAGGTATCCTCCTTCAATCATTGATATAATATGGCTTAAACTACAGAGGATTCTATCATGTCTTGATGTGCAACACATACAACTAATTCGCACATTCGTCACAACAGGAGTCGATGTTGAACACATCCTACCTTTACGTCATCCGTCAATATAAACCAACATCCATCGCTCACTCTCTCACTCATCACATCAGGAGTCGATGTTGAACACTTCCTACCTTCACGTCATCAGTCAATATAGACCAACATCCATCACTCACTCTCTCACTCACCAAGAGTCGATGTTGAACACATCTTACCTTCACGTCATCAGTCGATAGAGACCCACATACATCACTCATCACAGCAGGGTTCTTCTTTAAATATGTGTTGGAGTGTAGCACACTGAGGTCAGACAGTGTGAAGGACCTATCTTGGATGTATGAGTTATTCTGTCAATATGTGTGGTTGTGTGTCTCAGACTAAAGTAACTGAAGGACTTTCTGGTGGTTTTGAGTTATTCTGTCAATATGTGTGTTTGAAATTCTCATAATGAGGTCCGACTGAGGGAAGGGCTTGTCTGGTGGTGTGAGTTATTCTGTCAACACGTGTGTTTTAGATTCTCACAATGAGGTCCGACTGAGTGAAGGGCTTGTCTGGTGGTGTGTGTTATTCTGTCAATATATGTGTTTTAGATTCTCATAATGAGGTCAGACTGAGTGAATTGTTTGTCTGGTGGAATGCGTTATTCTGTCAATACGTGACTATGAATGGAGTGACTTTGTCCGATTGTGACTCCTGTGAGATTGGACTACTGCTTAATTAAACAGAAAACAAGTCATTATTTGAGTTTGTTTTATTCTCTTGTTTTTGTTCCTCGGACTTCCGTTCCTTTTCTGATGATCTTCATCGGTGTTCAATAATCTCAGCTGGATAAACCTACACTAACATACATGGCTTTATACCTCCAGCAGTTGTCTCCCTTACATCGGCTAGGTGCTCAGTAATATCAAGTGGATAAACCTACGCTATCTGCATGGCTCTAAATACACAGGAGTTGTTTCCCCTGATGTATCAGAACATATTTTACTGCTACTTATGCGAACATTATTGTCTTCCTAGGAGAGACAAACATTATTCAGGGGAGAGAACTACAGCTGAATAGAAATAAGTGCAGCTGAAACGGAGACGAATAAATCAGGGGACGTAAAAGTAAAGGTAGTGAGATGACTGATTTTGAAGAGCAGTCAAATTATTACTTGGGGAAATAACAATGTACTAAGGAGAATAACTGTGTACTTAGGGAAATAACTGCATCAAGACCACTTATAAATCAGGGGAGACAACTGTCTCTGAACACAGCTGAAGGTGGTGCTACACAACTACCCAGGCAGCTGTAACTGAAGGACGAACTAAAATCAAATGAAAAAGTGGATGAGTGTAATAAATGGACATAATCACAACCTTGTACATAACATGACCAATAAAATATAAGTAGATTGTGTGTGATATGGTTGTCCCAGTAAACAGGGCACCTGCTGTAGATTCTGGATGGACAGTATGTTGGGTCTGACTTGATATCCTGCTCCTAGAGGCAAGCATGCTCACAGTAGATCTTCTTCAAAGTTCAAAGTTCTTCAAACTGGAGTATTTTGACATTAAAATGTTGCCAGTTGAGGAATGTTTTATGACAAAGGCTAATTCTTGACATTTTGCTATACAGCTGATACAAACTGAAGTATTACCTGGTCACAATAATGTCATGACCAACATGTTTCATGTGTGGCCTGTTGTTGTGGCATAGTTCGGTAGATGCTGCCAGGGAGAGAGAGAGAAGGAACCACAGAGGGGAGGATGACAGAAAGAGAAGATACAGTGAAAAATCTGTACACATACACTGTGATGCCCTCTCTTGATGACCTACAGTCCAGACACTGGAAACAATGTTACTGACGGTGACTGAAATCAGGAGGATGTTGCTGTCTTTGGCTGACGATAGAGGAGAAACATCTGTGGCCTAATATGAGAGCTGTATATGTTGTCATCAGCAAATGCTTGGACCCCAATCCGTCCTCCTGTATGTCATGTAAAACAATGACTGAAGGTGTTCAGATCGGAGGTCTGAACTTCTGTCAAAACTGTTACTGGTGCTGGCTACAGTGTCGATATAGAGAAAATTAGGATAATAATGGACTGACAGTGTTCAGATATGAGGCCTGAACTTCTGTCTTAAACTGTTACTGGTGCTGGCTACAGTGTCGATATAGAGAAAATTATGTTACTAATGGACTGACAGAAAATTCCAATCTTAACTACAAAGACTCACAGCAGATAACAGAGGATGTGGTGTACAACTAGTGCTGGCTACAGTGTAGATACAGAGGACGTGGGGTTCAACTAGTGCTGGCTACAGTGTAGATACAGGGGACATGGGGTTCAACTAGTGCTGGCTACAGTGTAGATACAGAGGACGTGGTGTACAACTAGTGCTGGCTACAGTGTAGATACAGAGGACGTGGTGTACAACTAGTGCTGGCTACAGTGTAGATACAGAGGACGTGGGGTTCAACTAGTGCTGGCTACAGTGTAGATACAGGGGACATGGGGTTCAACTAGTGCTGGCTACAGTGTAGATACAGAGGACGTGGTGTACAACTAGTGCTGGCTACAGTGTAGATACAGAGGACGTGGTGTACAACTAGTGCTGGCTACAGTGTAGATACAGAGGACGTGGTGTACAACTAGTGCTGGCTACAGTGTAGATACAGAGGACGTGGTGTACAACTAGTGCTGGCTACAGTGTAGATACAGAGGACGTGGTGTACAACTAGTGCTGGCTACAGTGTAGATACAGAGGACATGGGGTTCAACTAGTGCTGGCTACAGTGTGGATACAGAGGACGTGGTGTACAACTAGTGCTGGCTACAGTGTAGATACAGAGGACGTGGGGTTTAACTAGTGCTGGCTACAGTGTAGATACAGAGGACGTGGGGTTCAACTAGTGCTGGCTACAGTGTGGATACAGAGGACGTGGTGTACAACTAGTGCTGGCTACAGTGTAGATACAGAGGACGTGGGGTTTAACTAGTGCTGGCTACAGTGTAGATACAGAGGACGTGGTGTACAACTAGTGCTGGCTACAGTGTAGATACAGAGGACGTGGTGTACAACTAGTGCTGGCTACAGTGTAGATACAGAGGACGTGATGTACAACTAGTGCTGGCTACAGTGTAGATACAGAGGACGTGGTGTACAACTAGTGCTGGCTACAGTGTAGATACAGAGGATGTGGTGTACAACTAGTGCTGGCTACAGTGTAGATACAGAGGACGTGGTGTACAACTAGTGCTGGCTACAGTGTAGATACAGAGGACGTGGTGTACAACTAGTGCTGGCTACAGTGTAGATACAGAGGACGTGATGTACAACTAGTGCTGGCTACAGTGTAGATACAGAGGACGTGGTGTACAACTACTGCTGGCTACAGTGTAGATACAGAGGACGTGGTGTACAACTAGTGCTGGCTACAGTGTAGATACAGAGGACGTGGTGTACAACTAGTGCTGGCTACAGTGTAGATACAGAGGACGTGGTGTACAACTAGTGCTGGCTACAGTGTAGATACAGAGGACGTGGTGTACAACTAGTGCTGGCTACAGTGTAGATACAGAGGACGTGGTGTACAACTAGTGCTGGCTACAGTGTAGATACAAGGGACGTGGGGTTCAACTACTGCTGGCTACAGTGTAGATACAGAGGACGTGGTGTACAAGTAGTGCTGGCTACAGTGTAGATACAGAGGACGCGACATCTGGCAGCGTTGAGTGCCTCAATGTATTATTTCTCAGCATCAATCTAGCGCTAAATAGATATTAAAATATAAAACAAGCATCTCTCATCTCCCGTCAACCTAATTGTAAACCCTGTCTATTTCTGAAATACCATACTTAGACTGCCTTCTCAAACCGTTCCCTATCTACTCCTTACCAACATGCGGCCTTTATTCACCCTGGCCACCATTGGTCCAACAATAACACCCATCGCCATGACCGTTGTTATTGTCCCCACTATGCTCCTGCCCGCCCGGTGGCAGCCACGCTGCCCAACCCCACAACACATGTCAGGTTCCTTTAACACCTCCCCATCCATTTTTCGATCGACACGATCTCCGCTCAGAAACTTGTCTCCATTCAGTAATACATTCATAAAGAAACAGTCAACGTTTTCCCCTCATTTTATCACAATCTCCTATAATTCAGTACAAAGGACTTACCGGTAAAGACACAATGACATGACCCAGACATCCCTCTTGAATACGGTATGACAAGCGGGTCAACTGTGGACGCCTACCTCTGTTACTTCCCCATATTATTACATGTTTTCCTTGTGAATGTTTTCAAGCTTATGTCCCTCTTATGACCTTTTTAGGCATAAGGTGAAACACACTCTGTCCTTAGTCATCTATTTGTAAACCATTTATAAAAGTAATTATTATTTTTTAGGTGAAAATTGATGCAAAAGTATTATAAATACAAATTAGAATTTGAGCTTACTCTTGTCCTGGAATAAATATATAAACGCCAGACAATAATCAGTTCCGATCATCTACTAAAACCAATTCCGGTGGGCGTAAAAGGCAAAATAGTGACGATAATGATATATGGACGTAATACTGAAAAGCTTCGATGATAGCAAGAGTTCGCGCAATGGGTAAACATGTGCTATTCTCAATTTAGCACCCGCCACTCACACAATTTGCATAAAACAGAAATTGTTGTAGATATTTCGAGTTAGGCGAGAGCGAGATAGATAATCGCCAAAACGAAGGAAGCTTTCAGAAGGATTCAGATAGTGGATCTGACTGGAATTCTTGTTTAAATCGAGCCTAGGCTGGGGCGGCATGGTCTTGTCATTCCAGTAACACATGAGCAAAGGATTCGGGTTGACTGCAAGATGGACAATCATTGTCACATTGCTTGTTGAGTCTGATCCGTGAGATGGCAATTTCAACTTTGCTTTCATTTGAGCATGGGTAAGGCTTTTGGTTGATCTTGGGTTGCATTTCGTGTAGGCAACTGCCGATCTTACTTGCTTCCCACTGGGTCATGTTTGGGATATAGAGGCTTTGATCTTGATTTTTAACCCTAGTTTACTTTATCTCCGCTTTGTGTAGAGCTTGCTTCGCCAGTGTGTCTGCTTTTTCATTTCCCTTAATATCTATGTGAGAAGAGATCCAACACTTGGTCCAATAGTTTTGTATACAATAGTATTGACTGTGTTTGGCTTGGAGTTTGAGTTTGAGTTTCTGCTGCTAATGGCTTCGAGTGTACTCAGCGAATTTGACAGGACGACCACCTTTGCTTCCGGCATTTCCCTGTATGACCTTGTGTGCATGACGAATTCCCTCCAATTCAGCGATGAGTACTGACTTACCATCAGACAGGCGAACCGTATGTTCTTGGGGTTTGGAGCTGTGGATATGGATCCTGCAACCAGCACTGTTTTTGATAGGATTCTTGGATCCATCAGTGTTTATGTGGACCGGACCCAGCTGTCCCAGGTAGTTATAATTTGAGTGATAGCTACTTATCGTGGTAGGGTTTGGCTTTCTTTCTTAGTGACTTCTGATGTTAAATAAGTGTCAACTTTGGGAATTTATAAAGTCCAGAGAGGGTATATAAAACCCTTTGTAGTAATTTTTTGTGGCGGAATGTTATCACAATTATGACTTCGGATGAGTTCACGTACTAATATCACAGATGGCGTTGGTGAGGGATTTTTTCGAGCTGGGGCTTCATCTCGGGTGTTTATGTTTTACGATATATTTTTTACCAAAGGGTTTGATGTTCGTCCCTAGAATGATAATATTGCCTGCTCTCTTTTAAGTTTCAATGGGAGTTCTCCCGTTTCAACTTGCAGTGCTTCAAGTGAAGTACCTGTTGCTGCACCTGTAGCTAGAATTAGCCTTAAATTGTATTCTGTCGAGGCGACTCAGGACAGTATTTGATGCTGAGTGAAAGGCCCCACAACTATTATTGTTCTACAATGAAATTTGTAGAGGTCCAGCTGAGTCTCCCTAGATGTGCCCCAAGATGTGCCTGAAATAACCCCTAATATGTTCAGGTCGTCTTGGAATCTGCTTTCTTCATATTCTATATGTTTGCTCCAAGTATGGTGTTGATCTAGGATCACCCCTAGAAATATTGCGGATTTCATTTGATTGGATAAGATAAGAGTTTGGTAGGGCTTCGTCTTTCCCTTGCTTTAGAAGCGGGATAACTGCAGGATGTTTCCATGCTTTTGGGACTTCTCCTTTGGAGCATATAGTGTTGTACATCTCGGTGAGTAAGCTCTTTGTTTGATCATGTAGGTTTTTCAATATCTCGTAACTCTTTGTGTCCAGATCAGGTGCAGTGCATTTCCTATGTTGTACTGCATCTTTAATCTATATCACAGTAAATAGTATAGTGTATACCAGATACTCTCTTTGCGGCTCTTTTGATATCTTAGCCATAAGCATGTTTTACTGTTTAAATTCTTTCCTGCAATTTCCGTTGCTGCTGACAGATAATAAGTGCTCAGCCAGAATGTTGGTCTTTTCTTTGGCTGTATGGGCGTTGGCTAACTTGGAATATTTTTGTAGGTTTACGCTTACCCCTGATTGCGTGTATTTTCCTCCAGGCTGTTTTACTTTTGTCCTGGCTGCTCGGACTTCAGAGAAGGCTGATTTAATTTTTTTAACTTTTAAGGGCTTTCTTTTTCATTCTCCTTGTGTTTACCATTTCCCTGTTCCACCATAGTACCGGAGTTTTGTTGGCTCTTTTGGAACTGATTTTTCAGCTATGGCAATTTCAGAGTATTTGAATGCTATATATTCCTTCCTGAACGGGATAGACAGCCCCTGGAGTCTGCAAGTCAGGTCAGGTGGTGACGGTACAGGAAACGCAACGGGTAATTGTTAATCTACATATGTGAATTATCATGTCATTGATGTACACTGAACAAGAAAAGTTCCTGCGACATTGAATAAGATTTAATGCAAAGTTATGTTTTTTACCAAATCTGAAACAATTTCGGTTTGCAACAGATAAAAGACTCCTTTAAGTGTTCAAATGGTTTAATTTGCCATACTGACTTCAGAAAATGCGTGATATCATAAAAATGAAAAAATGTCAATTTTCAAATCAATAGTGTGTGTCCACCTCTCGTTGCAATGCAAGCAACACATCTTCATCTCGTGGAATGGACCAGGCGTCGCACAAAGTCCTGGAGCTGGAGCATGTTTCGAAGTTCGTGGAGTGTCTGTGGAACACGTGGTTGACATCGAAGGCGCAGATTCATCTCATCCCACATGAGCTCGATTGCTGTAATCCCCCCCAATACCATAACGCTGCTGCCCCCAAACCGATCTTCTTCCATGACAAAATGATTGACGTAACGTTCACCTCGACGTTGGTACACTCGTATTCGTCAATTGCTGTGGCTGAGGTGAAAACGAGACTCATCAGTGAAAAGAACTTGTCCCCACTGCATGCCCGTACAGCATAGACGCTGTGTACACCACTGTAGACGTGCTTGACGGTCAAAATGGGACGTCTTGCGGGTCTTCTGGCGACAATCCCTGCACATCTGAGGCGACGACGTACGGTTTGTGAAGATATTCGTCGAAGGCCAGGGATGTTTCATGCAGTCACTGTTGTTGGCTGAAATCGATTTGATAGGTGTGATGTTCGAATCCAGTTGTCTTGTTGATTATTGGTGACGCGTGGCCTGCCACTCCGAGGATGGTCTCTGACTGCATTCATCTGTTGCCAACGTTGCCATAAACACCAATTGGTGTTTCTGTAGACGTTAAATTGTCTTGCAACATCACGTTGACTCGATCCTGTTCCAAGCATACCAATGGATCGCAGACGCTCATTTTCGGACAGGCGTGGCATTTCGTAATGTTGAATAATTGCATAAATTTGTTGTTTTTCTGAGTGGTTGTTGTCAGCACGATGCTAAACAATACATATGGAATCCCGTCAACGCACATGTTTTTATACCCATTCTTTGGTAATGAAATGCATGGGGCTTGCATAAAAGTCAACTTTTGCATGGAATGCATGCTTTTCTGTAGCAGTTGCGTTTTTGTGACTTGATTCCAAACATGTACTACAATATTGCAATCCAAACTTTACTTGTTTGAAAAATACATGGAAATATTGGAGTCACAGGAACTTTTGTTGTTGAGTATATTATGAGCCAGCGGCCTGTTACTCAAGTACATTTTCTGTCTGTATCTATCGTTTCTTGGTCCTTTTATTGTCTGTAAATCCATATACTGATCTGTTTTCATTTGGTGTGATCTAAAACGGTAAAAACCTGTGTTTACTTTGAGCGGCAACTTCCAAAGGTTGTTGGCGGTGTAATTGACAGCAAATCGTGAACAATTAGCCTCACAGTGTCTCATGTAGCCTGTCAAATGTATTCATTAAATATATATGTTCAAGTTATTACCTAGTCGTATTTAAGTTTATGTTACAAACTTTCTTCTTTGAAACTTTGAAACGACTTTGTTTGTAGCAAACAGCAATATGTACGTTTGTTGACATTTGGTTATCACAGCCAAACGTTCGTGGCGTGAAGTAGGTCGAGGTGACATGAACTAAAATAATTCTAACACACAACGTTGATACACAGGGAATATGAAACCTGTGATTTAATGTGTTTGTGTTGTTGCCAAGGAACCAGGTGGTGTTTGTCAAGCCTGTTGTTCAATATACGACACTTTTATAGTGATCTGATAATGCATTGCTAGTTTGTGTACTCGTTTCCTAGGTTATAATGATTTTGTGCGCATGAATGATGTTTAAAGCTTAAAAGGAAATAGTCATTATTGATTGGATCGATTTGGAATTCAATGCTGATGTATGGAATGCACAGTGTGTGCCGGGTGTAAAACATTTTGTTTTAATGTTCCAGCAATGATTAATAGATTGTAGCTGGCAGACTCTTCAAGCTTCTATGTTTGATTCTGGGAAACTTCGATAATATTCCAACTTTAAAACTACTGTCTGTGCTGAATATTAGATCACTGCGTTTAGGAGTAGAGAAATAAGACGATATTGATGCTTATTATGGTTAAGTGAGTAACCATTACGATGTAATACAGGGAGACGAGATGGATTAGATTATTCAGTAAGACTTTGAAAACATTGTAATACTGGTGAAATAGATGATTAACTACATTTTCTGATTAGCTGCCCTGCATTTAATTAGTTAAGAAGTAATCATTTATGATTTTTACAAACTGAATATGAAATTGAACGTAATTAAACTAATTTTACGAACACAAGAAGTACCACATGGTTGAAGAAGCTTGTAACATTTATCAGGAATAGTTTATATTCTGAACAATAATACTATGTAACATTTGTCTCTTGTCACAATG